>NW_006922124.1:557492-564463 GCF_000298275.1 Orycteropus afer afer
TTTCAGTTTCTGGTTTATATGACTGTGAAGACCATCTCAGAGATCAAAGGTGAAGGTGGGACTTATACCTGCATAGCCACAAAGTTTCTCACACTCTGTTTGCCAGTTTGGGAATTACATGGGATGATCACTGAACCCTTAATTGTATATTGAGTTGAGATAGAACAGTCATGGTTTCACCAAAAAGCTGTTTTCTGACCACTCTGAACAGCTTTCTTCGTTTTTCTGGGGTCTTAACTGCTTTGTGTATACCAGCTCCAAGCTCCTGGTCAATAGCAGGAAAATCCCTGTACATTAACTAAGTCAAGACTCATTGAAGATTTCCACAACTCCAACCATAACACCCTTGCTCTGGGCAGCAGCAAAGCAGAGGGGCAGGGATAACAGCATAGTCTCTCCCTTTTAGGGAAGCTTCCTGGGCATGCCATACAACATCTCTGTTTATAGCCCAATGGCAAAATCTTCATCAGATGACCACAGCTGGAAGGAAGACTGAGAACCCTCCCTCCATCTGCACATACCCTAAATTAGATCAAGATTTTGTCACTGAGGAGGAAGGAGCACTTATTGGCTTAGGCAGCAACATTCTGCTTCAAGTTTAGCAAATGTGTTGCAAAAGAACATATTTTCTCTTCTCAATGAGCCTTAGACTGCCAAAATGATGTTTCAGGTGTTCTTAAAACATATGATTGAATGTGTTATGAAAAAAATAAAATGAAATGCCTCCATCCATAAACTAGTCTTTGTAAGTAACAGATAAATATGAGATATATTTGCAACCACATGGATGGTAAACTTCATATTCATCACACATTCTATTTTATGGGAACATGAAGCCTTAGCATAAGAGATAAGAGTTAACAAGTTCTTATTCTAATTAAACCCAAAAGATTTACCTGACAAGAATCAGTATAAGAGATTGGTTTTAACCACAACTTTAATTTATTGATGGGTGCACTGTGCTCAGAAACAAGCACTTTGAAATAATTTCCTTTACTGACGTGGTTTACTCTTTTGTCCAGCAATGTTCAGTTATTTACTCTTTCAACGGATATTTAGTAAGTGACACCTCAAACACTGTTCTTAGTACTAGAGAAATATAGGAGTAAATAACTCACAGATCTGGCCCTGACTGAGCCACCATCAAGTAGAGAAGATAGGGAGTAGGGGGAGGGTGAACTACACAAATGACTGATGGTGTACAAGGTAGAATGCATTTAGTATCATATATTTTAAAACCTGTTCTGAGAGTTGATAGAAGAATGATATCATTACTACATATCATAGAGAACTTCATGGAAGAAAAGACATTTAAGAAGTTTTATGTAGTAATCAGGAGCTCTGGTAGCATAGTGCCTAAGGCACTTGACTGCTAACCAGAAGGCTGGCAGTTCAAACCCACCAGCCACTCCTTGGAAGGAAGATGGGGCAATTTAATTCCATAGTGATACTGCCTCGGAAACCCAAGGAGGGGTCGCTATGAGTCGGGTCCAACTGGATGGCACATAACAACAACAACAACAATAACATGTAGTATTAGAAGCTCTGGTGGCTTAGTGCCTAAGGCATTTGACTGCTAATCAGAAGGCTGGAGGTTCAAACCTACCAGCTACTCCTTGGAAAAAAAGATTGGGCAATCTGTGGTATTAGGTACTTTTTCTTTGCATACACTATACTCTGATGCTTTCACTTATCAAATGCGAATTAGACTCTAAAACTTGAGCAACATCTTGATTGCCAGAAGGTAGGGAAGGGGGACAACTTTCCTGCAAGCAGAAGGAGCAGAGAAAGAGGGACTGACCGGAGCACTGGGGGACGAAGATTACAGACCAGGGTGCATGTGCTTCTATATATGGGCTATAGAGTCAGCATAGGAGAGCAATAACTAAGGCTGAAAGGTGTTGAAGCTTCGATCATTCTACTTTGTATTATTTCTTGCAGGCCTGTGTTTCATGACAGCCAGATGTCCTATGAGTCTAGACGCTTTCTGATTCATCCTTTTTTCTTGGAAGAACATACTCCAGAAAGGCCATCCGAATGAACAATGGCCCTAATAGAGAGATTCAGTGGGCCCTTTATTGTTGTTGTTGTTGTTAGTTGCCATTGAGAAGATTCCAATTCATGGTGACCCCACGTGTCAGAGCAGAATTGCTTCATAGTATTTTCAAGACTGTGACCTTTCCAAACCAGATTGCCAGGCCTCTTTTCCAAGGTACCTCTCTCAGTGGGTTCAACTGCCAAACTTTTGGATAGTAGTTGAGTGCTTAACAGTTTGCACCACCCAGGGACTCTTTTGTGGGCCCTAGTCCTTGCTAAAAGCTGACCCAATGCTGGATTCTGGTGAGCTGTTAAATTAGTCCATTCCACTATTCTGAAATTAGTAATGATTAGAATTAGGTCTCTAAGGCAACCAGAGCTAAATTGCAGACCAGGGTATATACTGAAAGTAGTATTTTTCCTTGATACCTTGCCCTAGATCAGGGATTTTCTTCTTCTTTTTGTTTTTAGTGCTGTGCATTAAAGGGAATGTTGACACATTGTAATAAATGTTGCTAATGTCACCGAACCAATTTGTCAAAACTTGTCAAGTGGGATCTTGACTTGCTGTGTAGACTTTCATCAAAAACTCAGTAAAATATTTTACAAAAACTCCAGAAATACTTGTATGCATCATGCTTTGAGAAATCTTATCTTAAATAATGTAGGAAGAATAATATCTATACCTTGGAGATTTTTTACAAGGCTGCATCATGATCAACAAAAAAAGACATTTGATAACAAATGCACTGGAGTCTATCAAAATGCAGTTGAAATTAGGAATAAGAAGTAAGCCATGAACCTTTTATGCATTCATGAGCATAAAAGTTAAGGTATTGCTAATAAAATGAATGTGATATTTAAAACTTTTATTAGTGGAGAGCCTTAGCATATAATCCTGGTCTGATTATAAACTAGACTGTAAACATTTTTAAAGTAATTATTTAGGTTTCTGTTTTTCTATCCTATTTTTCCCATTTTCTTCTAGATTTGGCACTGAGTATTCCACCTGTTTTGCTGGAAGCCACTCTAACTTCTCTGCTTCCTTAGTCCTTTGAGATCCATCTTTAAGAACAACAGTTCCGACTATAGCCTGAGCCTGCTCAGACACATTTGTGGTTGCCCCCACACTCAGAATAACCTCCATACACCCCAATTTGGACAGTGCCTCTGGTTTTAGGTCTAGCTCCCATCTCACACAGATCTCTCAAGTGTTGTTCTCATGCACCCACAGGTCACAGCCTTCCTCTTCTCTGAGGTTTGTTTGCAAGCTGTCCAGGTCGGCCAACAGTCTGGCTGTGTGTTACTCGTGTGAGATGTTGTGCAGGTGACTAACCTTTCCAAGCTTCAGTTTATTAGGAAAATGGAGATAATCAGGTCTTATTACCTATGTCTCAGGACAGTTCTGAATATCATGACATTTGAGGCCATGGTGGTCAGTGGTAGAATTCTTGTTTTCCATGCAAGAAACTAAGGAGTGTGTGTATGTTTATATACATATAATATGCACATAAATATACATATATAGAAATATGTATATATATACTGATCTGTGTATGTCTCTATCTATCTATCTATTTATCTATCTATCTATCTATCTATCTATATCTCTCTAGCAATCTGTCTATCTAGATCTATCTATCAATCTATCTATCTCTCTATCTCTCTATCCATCTATACATCCATTCCCTGGAGAAGGATATATTGCTTGGTAAAGTGGAGATTCAGCGAAAAAGGGGAAGATCCTCAACAAGATGGATTGACCCAGTGGTTGCAATGATGGGCTCAGGTATAGCAAGGATGGTGAGTCTGGTGCAGGTGCAGGACCAGGCAGTATTTTGTTCTATTGTACACAGGGTCACTATGACTCAAAGCTGACTCTCTGGCACCTAACAACAACATCATCCTTTATTAAGACGTTTATATAAGCCTAAAACAAGAGAGAGAGTTTGTGCATTATTCACAGAATCTAATTCCTACATGACAACACAGAGAACCAGAAATCTGATGCTATTCACAATAAGGCTCAATTCCATGTGACCATGGTGGAGGAATGAAAGGGCATCTTATCAGGCCATCTCTACCCAGTGTCTTCTTGGGTTCCAAATGGTTTGTGGTACTAAAGTTTTCTGGAGTGGTAATCCCCTTATTCCAAACTCATATTACTTACCTTGGCTATCGGCAGGGCCTAGGATCACTCCTTCTGACTTGATGTTGCCTGCTCAAACCAAAGTCTTCCCTGATCTGGGACCACCTGGAGAAAGTGCTCAGAGCAGAGCAGAACTCTGTGTGGCTCCTAAAGTTCTGTGATGGGTGACCCCACAGTCCCAACTCAGTGTCTTACCTTGATCTATCATACGGTCTTGGCTCCTCCCTCAGTTGTCCTAATGTTACACACTCACAATGAGATCTGTAAGAAGTATGAAGAAGGGAGGGGTCATCTATTCCATCCACTCCAGGCTATCCGGCTCCCAGGGCTCCTAGTGGTCTTTGGGACCACTCATTTGTGGGTGGGTGGTCTCCTCAGACCTCACTCGGGGTTTTTAAAATCACTCCTGGGTGTGCTTTGAGTCTTCCTTCCACTGACCTGATGTGACCTACAGAGTAAAGGCTTGCCTTCCCAGCAACCCCAAGGAAGACATGGGGGGGGGATCATCTTAGCCTGAAATCCTTGGTTGGAGGACTCCAAAGCTTACAGCAGGGGCAGACAAGACTCTTAGTGAGCATCTCCTAGGGTGGGTAGTTCTTACACACCTAAATTAGGATCCTTACATTGATTACTAGCAGGTCCTGGGGCTCCCCACTTTGTAGACCTGGTAGGTATCCCCTCTACCTTGGGCAGGCACCTTCTCCAGCTTTTCAAGGTAGAAGCAGTGGAGTCCCTCAGCAGACAGAGCATTACAGGGCTTACCAGAGTAGAAAACAGGAAGATCACAGGAATTTGTGTCTCCCCTCTGTTCTAGGGCCGGTGACTTCCTCAATCCCACTCACTGTCTTATCTTGACAGACCATCAGAGTCTGGGAGTCCTCCCTCCAGTGAACAGAGACCACCGCTAAGCCTTCACCTCCCACAGACCCCACCGTCCATAAATCTCCCAACATCTGACCATCTAATTTCTGGTATGTCCCAGGGCAGACAGCATTGGCAGGTCTCTGAGGGACCCCTCTCTTCTCAAGTAAGGGCTGTCCTCAGTCATCACAGTCCATTCCTTGACTCCTAGCTGGACTTGAGCTTTTCCCTCTGTCCCTTGAGGTTATACCTTTAAGTCCAAGGCCTTAACTGACAGTGTTTGAGGTGGGAGCCTGGGGATGTAACTCTGTCAGCCCACCTGGGGCTTCCAAAGACTGACTACAGAGGGTGGTTGGGGTATTGTGCTGGCCTTCTTCATCCTGGCATGGGGCGTGGCCTCAATCTAATTCTGTGTCCCATCTGTATTTAGACCCCTGACATGGCCTGGAATCTCCCATTTATTAACTGAAGTATATTTTCTTGGTACAAAGTCATCACTTGTGTTGGGCCTGCCTAGGGCTTCTGGAAGCTGACTATATAGGGTGGGGCATCTCCTCACATTTCATTTGGGGTCTGGTCTGTATTTAGATTCCCCACAGAAACTGGAATTCCTCCCTTTCTTGACTGAATTGTATTTCTCTGGTACAGCTACTCAAGGTGAATGTCAGGGTCTCAGCCTGACTCCTCCGCACTGGGCATGCCAGGGGTAACAGCAGGGTCAAGGACCTGGATTGTATATTGGGGCTCCTGTATTCTGCAGTGGATAGTTTTATCATTCCCCACTCAATGTCTTACCTTGACACCTCTCAGAGTTTGTGAATTAATCTCTTTTCCTGACAGGTAGCCACAACAGTTGGATCAACCTCCTATGTCACAGACATTCGAGGCAGATGTCACCGGAGGAGCCTTCAGCCTTCCACTACGGAGGCCTCCCATGGCTGAGAGCAAGTGCATGGCTTTGTGAGGCAGCCTCCATTTTGAAATTAGGTCCTAAAATCAAATGTCTATCTACATTTTCCTAAACATTTTAATGTACATACAGCCATTATAGTACTAGGATCTTACAGAAATTAAAACTAAGAACCTGAAGAAATTAGAACATCAAGGATCAGAAAAGAAGGAACTAACTTTCCACAGTTAACACAGCATTAGACACTATATGAGGAAAATGGAAAAACAAACTATTCGATCAGTAGAATACTATAGAACTATTGTTTGGTGTAAGGTCAATATAAAAAAATATTTTTTAACAACAGACAATATGACAATTTAATTAAAATATATCTTGTGAACTATGATAATAATATTTCAAACATTTCAGAATAGCCTAACCCTATATTGTAAGAAAATGATGGAAAAAATATACAAATAGAATTTAGATAAGCCATAAAAGCCTGCATAGTGGAGAAGTACAATAGGTCATGAATAGGCAGATTATATATTTTCAATTAGTTAATTATCCTCAATATTAATCTTCAGATTTACTGACTTCTCAGTCCAAAACCCAGGAGACTTTTTTGTGAATCTGTATATGCATGGATGTATGTGAAATTGGACAAGCTTATTTGAAAAACCTAAATGGAAACGCATAGGGCATATAGTGCTGAGATACTTTCAAGCAAGAAGATAAAAATCCTTAGTCTGTCAAATACTAGTGGATAATAAAGAGTTAATTAAAAAATTGTGTTATAGGTGAAATGATACACCAGTGGAACTCTAGACATCGTAGAAAAAAAAGAGTCCTTAATATTTGAAAAAGGTACCAGTGTAGATCAGTGGGAAATGGACAGTTGTCTCAATAAATGACAGTGGTACAATGAGATTGTCACAGAAGAAACAAATACAACTGGACACCTCTTTCAGACTGTACGCAACAATAAATTCCAGGTGCATTAAAGAACTAATGCTTAAATTATTATTATAA
>NW_006922124.1:565132-566699 GCF_000298275.1 Orycteropus afer afer
AAATCTTCCTTTTATTATTTTTATTGTTTATTGTGTGTCTCCCTGCTCCACAGGGCAGAGATCATGCTTTTGTCATTTATGTAATCCTGGAACCTTTTATGTAATCCTGGAACCTAAACAGTGTCTGGGACATCACATCGATTCTAACTTGTAAAGACCCTAGAGGACAGAATACAACTGTCCCATAGAATGTCTAAGTCTGTAATCTTTACAGAAGCACCTTGCTACATCTTTGTCCCATGGAGCAGCTGGTGGGTTCGAACAGCCAAATTTGTGGTTAGCAGCTGAGCGCTTGACCCTGCACCTCCAGGGCTCTTTGGGACACAGTAGACACTAAACTAAATATTTGCTGAGTGAATGAATGAATGACTCATTATTTACCCCAAATGTCAGAGTACCAATTGAGAATATTGTGAAAGAAGGTTGGGCAATGTATTGGGAACCTTGAATATTCGACACTACCCTTGACTTTGAAATGTGGTAAACTGAGTACCAGCACATTCTTATTACCCAGCTTCAATTTAAATGCTTATCACTTACCCATAGCACCTTTTGTTGCAGTCATGTTATAATTTTCAAAATAATGCCTTCTCATTATTAGTTATTTTATATTGATTACTCCATGTTTAAGGAGGCATAGAATACCACCTGGGATATTGAGATGTTCATCAATTTTATCTGCAATTGAGATAAGTTATTTAATAGGAATCTTTCCATGAATCTTATATATATTTGGGAATTACTGTTACCCAGGGAAGGAAGGTTGGGCAATCTACTTCCATAGTGATACCACCTCAGAAACCCAAGGAGGGGTTGCTATGAGTTGGATCTGCCTCGGTGGCAGTGAATTTGGTTTGTTTTTGGTTATGCTAATCAGGAGAAATTTATTGATATGTTTCCTACTTCTAGTATATATGCCATTTGTGACATGTAGTCTGAGTTAGATTTGAAATGAAGCAGCCAAATTACATTTTAAAAACTGCAGTTCATCACCTTTTAAGAATCGTTTCTTGTTCAGTTTACTTAATTTTCAGTATAAACTTTTTATTTAAATGGATAATTCACAATGGATTAAGATTGTGAATTAAGATTGTGTAAGATTGTCTTCAGCTAAATCTATCCTTGCTCCAGGGTGTATACCACTTCGCCAATGCCCATCTGATCTTCTCACTTGTCTATGCATTTAACCATAGCCTGGTATTTGGTGTTAGTGGTAATGCAGTATTGTACATATCCTAGTATTTACCTCTGTTGTCTACATCTTATGTACAAGTTTCAGTGTCCTTCTTTCCCCAGTGTCATCATGCTGGTCACAGATACTTTCCATAGCATCCCTATCATCACCCAAATCAACTTGCGACCCCCAAGTAGTCCTAAATTTTCCCTCCCATTCCTGGTACCTACAGTTTACTTCCCTAAGTAAACTTTTCCTTGACTTTTTACAATAATGGGCTCATACAATATTTGTCTTTCTGTGATTGACTTATTTCACTCAGCATAATGTCCTAAAATTCATCCACATTGTGAGATGATTCATGTACTCTTCTTTATTCTTTAATGTAGCATC
>NW_006922124.1:567650-571515 GCF_000298275.1 Orycteropus afer afer
CTGTTCTTATCTTTTTTATTTCAGTTGGTTCTATTGTGATGTCAACCTTTTTGTTTATTATTTGTGTTGTTTGAATCTTCTCTTCTTTGTTAAATTTGCTGGTGGTTTGTCAATTTTGTTAATCCTTCCTAAGAATCATCTTTTTGTTTTATTGATTTTTTCTCTCTCTCTTTATTTTTATTTTGTTCTGTTTCTTTTATTTCTTCTCTGATCTTTATTGTTTCCTTATTCTGGATACTGTAGTTTTCTTTTGTTGCTCTTTTTCAAATTGTTGTAGTTGTTGAGTTGGAATGTTGGTCTTGCTTCTTTCCTCTTTATTGATGTGTGCAATTGCTATAAATTGATCTCTGAGTACTGCTTTTGTTGTGTACCAAAGGTTTAGGTAAGTTGTTTCTTCATTCTCATTTGTTTCTAGGAATTTTTTTTATTTCACACTTAATTTTTTCTGCTACTTTGTAGTTTTTGAGCAGTTTATTATTCAGTCTCCACATATTTGGTATTTTTTCCTTGATCTTCCTATTATTAATTTCTAATTTTATACCATTGTGATCCGAGAAGATGCTTTGTAGTATTTCAGTGTTTTTGAATTGATTGAGGCTTGTTTTGTGTCCTAACATATGGACTGTTCTGGAGAATGATCCATTTTCACTGGAGAAGAATGTGTGTTGTGTTTTTGTTGGGTGGAGTGCTCTGCATATGTCTATGAAGTCAAGTTTGTTGACAGTGTTTTTGAATTCTTCTGTATCTTTGTTGAGTTTTTTTCCTAGTTGGTCTGTACCTCCTTAAAAGTGGTGTGTTAGGTTCTCAAAATGGGGTCTTTCTGTGTTGAGACCCCATTTTGAGAACCTAACAGTGACAACACCACAAAAAAACACAATAGAATGACAGCAATCAATTCATACCTATCACCAATTGCACTCAATGTGAATGGACTAAATGCACCCATCAAGAGAAAGAGAGTGGCAGACTGGATAAGAAAAGAAGACCCATTGCCATGCTTCCTACAAGAGACCCACCTTAGACACAAAGATTAAAACAAATTAAGAGTTAAGGGATAGAGAAAAATATACCAAGCCAATGGCACCTAAAAAAAGAGGAGGAGTGACAATATTAATTTCTGATAAAATGGACAGCAAGGTGAAAAACATCATAAGAGAAAGAGAAGCACATTATATGATGCTGAAAGGGTCAACTGACAACAAAGACATTACAATAATAAATATGCACCCAATGAAATAGCTCCAAAATACGTGAAGCAAATATTAACTGAATTAAAAGGGGCAATAGACAACTCTAAAACAGTAGTAGGAGACTTTAACACACCACTTTCGAAGAGGAACAGGTCAACTAGACAAAACTTGACAAAGATACAGAAGAACTCAACAATACAACCAACCAACTTGATATCATAGACATATAGAGAGCATTTCACCCAACAAAAGCACAATTCACATTTCTTCTCCAGTGTACATGGATCCTTCTCCAGAATAGACTGTATGTTAGGACATAAAAAAAAAGCCTCAATAAATTGAAAAGCACTGAAATACTACAAAGCATCTTCTCAGACCACAGTGCTATAAAATTAGAAATAAATAATAGGAAGATCAAGGAACCAACATCAAACATATGGAAGCTGAATAATTCACTGCTCAAAAACTACTGAGTAATAGAACAAATAAAAACTGAAATAAAAAAAATTCCTAGAAACAAATGAGAATGAAGATACATCATACCAAACCCTTGGGACACAGTGAAAACAGTAGTCAGAGAACACTTTATAGCAATAAATGCATACATCATAAAAGAGGAAAGAAACAAAATCAACACTCTAACTCATCAACTCCAACAACTAGGAACAGAATAACAAAAGAATCCCACAGTATCTAGAAGCAAGGAAATAATAAAGATCAGAGCAGAAATAAATGAAACAGAAAACAAAAAAGCCATAAACAAAATCAACAAAACAAAAGGCTAGTTCTTTGAAAAGATTAATAAAATTGATAAATTATTGGCGGATCTAATAAAAGAAAAGAAAGAGAAGTTCCAAATCACAAGAATTGTAAAGGAAAAGGGTGTCATCACAACAGAACCAGATGAAATAAAAAAGATGCCGATGGAGTACTATGAAAAACTGTACTCTACAGATTTGAGAACCTAGAATAGATACACAAGTTTCTAGAATCACAAGACCTACCTAAACTATCCCACTCAGAGATAGAATACTTGAACAGACCTATAACAAAAGAAGAAAATTGAACAGGTCATAAAAAAAAACTTTGCACAGAGAAAAGTCCTGTGATGGCTTCACTGGAGAATTTTATCAAATATTCAGAGAAGAGTTGACACCTATACTACTCAAGCTAGTCCAGAACATAGAAAAAGATGGAATACTCCCTAACTCATTTTAGGAAGGAAGCATAACCTTAATACCAAAACCAGGAAAAGACATCACTCAAAAGGAAAACTACAGACCAATATCCCTCATGAATATAGATGCAAAAATCTTCAACAAAATCCTAGCCAACAGAATCCAACAAATCAAAAAACTGATACATGCTGACTAAGTGGGATTCATACCAGGTTTGCAAGGGTGGTTCAACATCAGAAAAACAATCATTGTAATCCATGACACAAACAAAACAAAAGAAAAGAACCATATGATTATATCAATTGATGCAGAAAAGGCATTTGATAAAATCCAACATCCATTCCTGTTTAGAACTCTCAGCAAAATAGGGATAGAAAGGAAATTCCTCAACATAATAAAGGGTATAGATGCAAAGCCAACAGCCAACATCATTATTAATGGAGAAAGACTCAAGGCATTTCCCTTACGAATGGGAACCAGACAGCGATGCCCTCTATCACCACTTCTATTTAACATTGTATTGGAAGTCCTCGCCAGGGCATTAAGGCAAGAAAGAGAATTTAAAAGCATAAAAATTGGCAAAGAGGAACTAAAACTACATCTATTTGTGGATGATATGATCCTGTACATAGATAGCCCATGGGACTCAATAAAAAAAACTACTGGAACTAATACAGATGTTCAGCAAAGTGGCAGGATACAAGGTCACCATACAAAAATCAGTTGGATTCCTCTACACCAACAAAGAGTCCTCTTATAAAGAAATAGGGGAACAATACCATTTATAATCACTCCTAAAAAGATAAAATATGTAGGAATAAACCAGGGACACAAAAGACCGATAGAAAAAAACTACAAAACACAGCTACAAGAGACAACAAGGACACCACATAAATGGAAGAACCTATCTTGTTCATGGATAGGTAGGCTGAATATTGTGAAAATGT
This sequence comes from Orycteropus afer afer, assembly GCF_000298275.1. Classification (NCBI taxonomy): domain Eukaryota; kingdom Metazoa; phylum Chordata; class Mammalia; order Tubulidentata; family Orycteropodidae; genus Orycteropus; species Orycteropus afer. The sequence continues at coordinate 570,966 of NW_006922124.1, forward strand.
CAATACTACCTAAAGCTATCTACACATTTAATGCAATCCTGATTAGATTCCAACAAAATTTTTTAAAGACATGGAAAAACCAATTACTAATTTCATATGGAAAGGAAAGAGGCCTTGGATAAGCAGAGCACTTCTGAAGAAGAACAAAGTGGGGGGTCTCACACTCCTGGATCTTAAGAAGTACTATACATCCTCAGTAGTCAAAACAGCATGGTATTGACACAGTGATAGACAGATAGACCAATGGCACAGAATCAAAAGTCCAGATATAGACCCATCCGTCTATGGACAACTGATCTTTGACAAATGTCCAAAACCCATTAAATGGGGAAAGAAACAGCATCTTTAACAAATGGTGCTGGCAAAACTGGATATCCACCTGCAGAAAAAGGAAACAAGACCCATATCTCAGCCCACACACAAAAACAAACTCAAGCTGGATCAAAGACTTAAGTGTAAAACCCAAAACTATAAAATTCATCAAAGATAAAATAGGGGCAACTCTGGGGGCCATAATTTATGGCATGAATAGACCATCAAGCATAACCCA
>NW_006922124.1:572336-574402 GCF_000298275.1 Orycteropus afer afer
TAAAACAATGAGGGATACATGAATCATCTCACAACATGGATAAACCTAGAGGACATTATATTGAGTGAAATATGTCAATCACAGAAAGACAAGTACTTTATGAGGCCATTACTGTAAAAAGAAAAAGAAGGGTTTTCTTGGGAAAGGGAACTCACTTTGTAGATTACCAGGATGGGGATGGAAGTGGAGGGATTAATTCCAGGCTAGTTGGGGCCCACACACTGAAGTGGGTATGGGGAGAGATATATGGAAAGTTTTTGTGACCACCATGATAACTTTAGGAAATGGGAGGTCACCAATTGTGCACATAAGAGATAGATGATAGATGCTAATACCAACCAATGTGTCCACAATACTGCATTATAATTTACACCAAACACCAGGCTGCAGATAAACACATAAACACCTGAGAAAATCAAATGAAGTTCGGTGAACAGGAATATACTCTAGACCAAGGAAACATTCAGCTGAGGCTAATCTTGCGCAGACACCAGTAATACAAAATACCTGCAATCCTTACAGAAACAATATAAGACAGATACAGAGTAATCCTCACAGACAACCAGACACTATGGGAGAGAGATCCAATAGATCTACCATCTCAGGACCATAGTACTGGGGACACCAGACTCAATTGGCACAAGAAAATGCATAAAAGCCTTGTTCCTCATCCTACATTGGTGAGTAGCGACTGGGGTCTAAAAAGCTTTCAAGTGGCCATCTACGATGCAGCTAATGGTCTCTGAGCATCGAAAGCAAAGAAGAATGCCAAAAAAAAAAAAAAAACAGGGCATTTGGAAGCAATCAGCCCTAGGACACGATAGCCCTCGAGACCAGAAGAACTAGATGATGCCAGGCTACCAATACCGACTACTCAGGAAAGGATCAAATCTGGAGATCCTGGATAGAGTGGGAGGAAAAATGTGGAACAAGATCCAAAAACTCAATAATGACCAGAATTACTGGTCAGATGGAGTCTGAGGAGATCCCCAATACCATGGCCCTGGAATACATTCTGCACCTGGAATAAAACTCACTCCCAGGGGCTGGCTCTCAGTTCAATAGTTAGCAAAGTATACATGCAGACCACTCAATCCAGGATTATGCACCCACATACCCTATGGTAATACACCTCTTAGAGCAATAGACCACGGGGCAGCAGAGGACCAACATTCAAATTGAGGAAATGCAGAACAAACAGGATTGCAAAAATATGAGGGGCACAGGGGGATGGTTACTGGATAGGGAGAGGAGGAGACTGGATTAGGGTTGGGCATGGTAAATGGGGAGTGAAACTAAATGTACATGTAACGTTGAATGTAAAACAAACTCTTAAAAAAAGTGGTGTTTTAAACTCTCCTACTACTATGGTAGACTTGTCTATTTTTCCTTTCAATTCAGTTAATATTTGCTTTACGTATTTTGGAACACTTTCATTGGGTGCATAGATATTAATTATGGTGATGCCTTCTTGGTCAATTGATACTTTTAGCATTATATAATGTCCTTCTTTGTCCCTTATGCAGTTTTTCACTTAGAAGTCTGTTTTATCAGAAATTAATATTGCCATTCCTGCTCTTTTTTGGTTGCCATTAGCTTGGTATATTTTTTCCCACCCTTTAATTTTTACTTTGTTTTTGTGTTTATGTCTAAGGTGGGTCTCTTGTAGGCAGCATATTGATCGGTCTTCTTATGTTATCCAATATGCCACTCTCTTTCTCTTGACTGGTGCATTTATTCCATTCACATTGAGTGTAATTAGTGATAGGTATGAATTTATTGCTGTCATTCAATTGTGTTTTTTGTAGTGTTGGTTATTTCCTTGTTCCAAGTATCTTTGTGTTTGCATATTTTTGCTTCCTGTAAACCCTTGCTTTGTTCTTTACTCTTGAATTTTACATGTCATGCATGAATACTGCCTAAGTATTAACCTTTAACTTTTTGTTAAACTAGAAAGAAAGGTAAAGAAGCACCAATGTTCCTTCTCTTACTAAAAGGATTGACTATTTGTTTCACAAATCGACTCTCACATTTCAGATATGTGTACATGATTGAACACTCCTGAA
>NW_006922124.1:576243-579578 GCF_000298275.1 Orycteropus afer afer
ATTTGCTTTGTAAATCTTCACCCAAATCACAATTAAATAAAAAAGGAAAAAAAGAATATTAAAATATCTCTTGAATGAAGTGGGGTTGGTCTCTCCCAGCCTCACCCAAATACTGCCAGCCCAATGTCTTCTGGGAATCTCACCTCAAGGGAGTCTCCCTATTAGTTTTCAGAAAGTATATGGACTTGATGTGTATATACATCTTGTTAGTACAACGTGTTTGACATCACTGTGACAAGCATGCAGGGAACCTACCATTCCTGCTTTTACTCATGGTATAAAGTAAATAACAGGATTTTTTTTTTTTATTTCAGGATTTTTCTATCAGCTGTGAGGGACAATTATCTGAGGGTCTGGTTCTGGTCACCACTCCCACAGCATCCCACACCCGCAGCTTTACTTGAAATGAACTAACACTGAAGGACTTGGAGTTTCCCAAAGTCCAAACTGTCCTCCTCAGGGAACTTATATTTGACACCCTCAACTGGACCTTCCCCTGACCCTCCAGTCACCTACACACTTCTATTTACTGGTCACTTAGTTCTCTGAGTATGCCTACCATTGTTCTTACATGATGCATCTCCCATATTATGAAATTCTATGGACAGAGCCTGGGTCTTGTTTATCCTAGTAGCTCCACTACTGGGGCAGTGCCTTTGAAGGGAAGAGAGATGCTCCTCTAATGTTCTGAGAGTTAATGAGTCAGTGATCAAGGGGTCTAATTTATTAAGGTTAAACTTCTCTTACTTTCTTGAATAAGCTAAGCAAACCCAGGTGCTTATCATTTGATTTTACAGAAGAAAGTACTAAAAGGGCTGAGGAAAGCCAAAAAATGAACACCATTTACATTTTTCCTTTACATCACAATTTTAAAGGTGACTTTCCAAAATTTCCAAGGAAATACCTATCCAAATGACATGTTATCTTGTCCCTGGTAACAGAATAAGATTGAGGGGTTTCCCAGTTTGTTTTCCAAATAACAAACCCCTCACCATTTAACTTCCTAAACAGCAATAGATGCATGAACAATGTAATGCATACATTAAGATTTTAAAGCTACTTAAATGTTACTTTAAAAAGAACATAACAATTCAAAAAAAGAATAAATCTCCATGTTACCCATATACAACATGAAAATAAAGATATATATATGCATTGTGTTCATTCAAGTCCCACCCTCCACTCCTTAGAAAGCTTGTTAAAAACAAAGTGACATATCTGACTCAGACCTCAGTAGATGTGGGAACAGCTTCTGGAAGTGGCACTGGAACTCTCCATTGCCATGGTGATAGACGCAGGGCTGGCTGTAGCTCTGGCTTGGGCTCTTTCTTCTTCATCTTTTAAGGCCTCCGCATATCAAGATGGGAAAAAATACTGCTCAACACCATGGACTCTGGACAAAAACTCCAGGAGCTTCATCTTGGTGATTTCAGCATGGGCCCTTCCACCCTACACAAATTCATAACAGGCAAGATCACTGTTAGGCTGTGGATGGTACTCCAGGTACCTTTCCTGCACAAACTCTTGGGTGATGAGCTTCCTGAGATCTCCAAAGAATGGGTGCTGCTCCCCAGGACGTATTTTGAACACATTCAGAAAATATGAGATTTACTCCTCAGTGGCACAGTTGTCATTCAGGAAGATCACACCTAATATAACAATCAGGAGGCCAGTCTTGGGCACACCCTTTGTTTCACTCAGCACCCCATTGTAGGTGAGGCCCAATTCAATGAGCAGGGTATAGCCATGGCCGATGGGGTCTACTTCCTTCACTTCAAGGCCAAATATCAACTCTTTGATTTTAGATGCTCTCAAGAGGATCTCTGGGAAGTGGTCTTCATATTCTTGGATGACCATCTTTAGCATGATGGCTTTTGTGATCAGCTCCTTCCTTTGATACCTGAACAGCAGAATATCCACCAACTTATACATCTTCTCATCAAAGTATTCAATATCTCACGGAAACTGTGAGGCACTTGAGGTAGCCCCATTTTCTCAGCTACTATGGTCTTCTGTTGGAGAACAAGAAAAAGACCCCCAAAAGAACATGATTGCAAAGCATATGTTCTAATTACTGTTAAGAGATGGCAAGGCCTCTCTTGTGATTGAATATTTGCTTTAAGAGATGACAAGGTCTCTCTCACTGTTGAATGCTTAATTGGCAAAACATAAAGTATTAAAAGTAGATGTTATTCCAGTAGTCCATGTTTTTATATTATTGGGATGTTTCATACTTTGGGTCATTGTGTACTAGTAAACATTTATTGTTTTACACTCCTTATTCCTGAGGAGGCTTCTGTGATTGTTTTAATGACCATCTGTTGTCTGTGAGCACGTAGAGTAGTAAAACTTTAGCTCTGTAGAGTACAAGCTAATTGTATGACTTCCAAAACTAATGACATAATCATGTACAAATATATAAATGAAGTAGAACAAAGGCATCAGGGGTTGCTCTCACAGAATATGCAGGGCATCCGCCTGGTCCCTGTCCCTTTTCAATAAAAAAGAAAACCATTAATCCCTTTGGGTCACTTCATTTCATGACCTATGCGGTTTTGCCAGACGTGGCAATTGGTACCGAATAGGGACTTGGAGTGGAGTGGCAGCAGTGCCTGAGAAGACACCACACTTGAAGAAAAGCAGAGCTCCATTACAGAAAAGGGTGAGTGTGGGTGAATTAAAATAAATCTTTTATAAGCCAGGCTGACATGGAGAATTCAGCATCTCATGAAAGAGATCATTATATTTTTGTTCTTAAAACATTAATTCAAGCTAGAGGTTTTTCAGTGTTTAAAAAGGAGTTAGAGGAATTTTTGCAACGTGTAGATCACTGTTGTCCTTGGTTTCCTCTGGAAGGAACCATTGATTTAACAGCTTGGGAGACCATCGGTCAACAAATTAATGAGTGTTTAAAAGAACATGGGCTGGAGGATGTTCCAGAGCGTGCTTTGTCTATTTGGAGTATTTTAAAACTGTTTTTAGAATTAGATAAGAGAATAAGTGTGGGCATACATCCTAAAGTAGGGAAGGAGAAAAATGTAGATACAGATTCAAAATAAAAAGAGTTAAAATTACGAGAAGAAATAGTTAAACAGAAGTTAGAAACTGAACTCTCAGAAGTTAAGGAAGAGAAGATATATCCTTCCTTAAATCCATTTTTATGTCAGGCAAAACCTTTTTAAAATCCGTTTTTAAACCAGACTGTTTCAGCGGCAAGATGGTGGACTAGGCAGAAGGACTGCACATAACCTCTTCAACAAAGAAAAGGAAAACCAATTAACACAGACACAGAAGATAATCTTGGACCCCTGAGCCTTGAAGGGAAGGATACAGAA
>NW_006922124.1:586431-591964 GCF_000298275.1 Orycteropus afer afer
TTCAGGTCTGGAATTGAACCCACACCTGTGGTTTCCAGCCAAACAAAGTACAGGCATGTGAGTTAAACATTTACCTCAAGTAGACACACACCCTGGGGAGAACAATCATGGGAGAAGGAAGGGCTGCTTATGCACAAGGAGACAGCTCAGGGCGCAGGAGGGTATGGAGGGGTGGACACTGGGAAGAGGTAACTATGGGGAGGAAGTGGGAGGGGAGCTGTTGCATTGTGGTCAACTTTGGTCAATGACATGAGACAAAGTATATGTTAACTGCTGTATGGAAAGTGAATTTGCTCGGTAAATCTTCACCCAAAGCAAAAAACTAAATAAATAAAAAATAAATAAATCAGACTGTTTCAGCTGCAACCATGCCTGCCCACACTTGCTCTCCTCCGCCTTTTAACCTTTTCCCTCCCTCAGGAAAGTAAGTTAACTGTTTATCATCCACCATGCTTCCTTTATCACCTATGCAAGCTATGGTGCAAAAGGCGAGGGCCATGGATGTGGACATTCCATTAGAATTAAAACATATTTTTCCCTTAACAGAATACATAAATCAGCAGACTAATCCACTGATGTGAGGACATAAAACATTTTATTTTAAAACTCTTAAAGATTTGAAACAAGCTGCTACCACCTATGGGCCAACAGCAATTTTTGTAAAAACCTTAATAAAAACCATTGCTCAAGAAATTTTGTGTCCTTATGATTGGTATATGCTGGCTAAAACAGAATTAGAAGGAGGGGATAATTGATGCAGAGTCTAGGGCTGTTGGTTACACCCAGCCAAAGGCCCAAGGCCGTATGCAAAGAATGGGATAGTAATCAAGGTGAAGAGATGAACCTGGAATGTTTTTAAAAGGATTATGTGTTTTGGACTATGTGTTTATCTGAATGCACTATGGCTATTAAATGTTCTCTTACCTGCTTGTACATTAGAAATGATTATGGGGTATGTGAATAACAGAGAGTGTGTAAGTCCGCCTTCAGCCAATACTTGATTGGATATGTTAAAAGGGGAAATAGAATTTTCCCAGAAGAAACACAGGCTTTTGTTACAAACCCTGTATGTAGAGTATAGGGGTTTCTGGTGGAAAACCTGAGCCCCACCCAGTACTACTGAGGGAACAGAAGATTTGCATTTGAATAACGACCTGAAGAGGAAAAAATAATGACTATTTGGCTCTTTGAATTTCGACCAAGCAGACTGGTTTTAGGTGCATCTGGACAGGAAAGTGATGGTCCATGAGAAAAACCCCTTCCAGGACTGAAAGTTAAAGGAAGCCAGTGAGTAGTAAACTTGTATGTTACTCACTTGTGATCACCTGGGTCCACCTGACTGGAAATGAGGAAATGCAACAAAGAAGAAACGGGCTGAGTATGGTGCTCTTTAACATAGGCCATGGAGGCTGGGGATGAGAGGAAGGGCTGGCTGGTCTGAAGTCCAATGAATTGTGAGCATACGGGCATTGAAGTAGTCCCTGAGGACTAAAGCTGTGAGAGAAGGTGCTGGCTGGTCTGAAGTGAAAGGAAGAGTGTGACTCCCAAAGTTGGCAGCTGGTACCCAGGACCTAGCTGGGATGGCTAGGGCTGAGCTGACCAGAACCTGACCAAATGAAGAAGAAGATATTTGACACTAAGCTGGTGTCAAGTTGCTGAAATTTGATGGCTTGAGCTGGGCTGGACTTTGTTTGTTTATGGATCCAGGTGCCTGAATTTTCCAAGCAGAACAGAAGATTCTCCAGAGAGAAAGGACCATGCTTGTCTCCTGAGTACTGGTTTGATAGGGATGAGCAAATTAGAAATTGACTATTTAAAATGGGGGAAGATAAAGGCATGAAGTAGCTGGCTTACACACTTTCATAGTTGTGGTTAATCCTAAACTGATGGTGAAGGGGATGTTAATTTTTGAAGTATAAAAGGTATAATGGCTAAAAAAAAAGTCAGGAGGTAGCCTGTGGTTTAGTAAATTACCTGGTATGGCTTTTCTAGCCATAAGTCTTTGTAAACTCCAAGGTGGAATTTGCTGTGAGCAACTGAGGAGCTCCTTATTGTAAATGTTATCTACCTGGGGTATTTCTGTTGGGAGTGGCACAAAACAATGTTCTGGGAAGGTTGCTCTCTCTCAGGTGCTTAGAAATCTGATGCTATGATTGCCTAGTTTGGCCACTCTGCCAAGCTCAAAAGGAGGCCTCCTAGAGGCAGAACTCTCTCTGACTGCTGGCTGAGAAGGATGTGCTGCTGAAAGAGACACACACTCCTGAGAGACATGCATTGCTGGGAAAGAGACACACATTACTGTGAGAGACACCAAGGGGCACTCACTGCTGGGAGAGAGACTGTGAGAGACTGTTGGCTGAGAGACGGCAGGCTGAGAGAGACTGAGCATTTTTCTGAATTTGAATTGTAACCTGGTGTTTCCCTAATAAATCCCATAATCTGTGAGCTTTGTGTGGCCACTGCAATGAATTATCAAACCCAGCAGATACTTAGAAGGGCTTGAGACTCCACATTCTACTAACATAATCTTCACCCCCAGACTAAGGCCATCACCCCCTTAGACTCCTGAAACAGAATACAGTGGGCACTATTTCTGGTATCCCCTGCTTAAGGTCTTTCAGGACTGACATCAAGATTGGTATTCTAATCTGTCACATCCTCTCTACTTTGAAGTAGGTGATCCCATCAGTTCTCATTCAAGATCTTTACCTGGACTCCTTCAGAGGATGGGAATCCACCCTTTGTTACCTTGAGGCATATCTCCTCAAAACAAGGCTAACTCCTCATGCAGGCACATGATTTACACGTGATATCAGTCTGATAAGTCTGCCCAGAGTATACTGGCATGATGGTAGGGGCAGCCTCTACTCTGTTCAGCCCATTTTATTCTGGGTTGTGAGGTCCTAACTCTATTTCCTTTACCTCTGGGAATTCCTGAGACCTTCTGCTGACTTGAGGTTGCCCACTCACAGTAAGGCTCAACTCCATGTGACTATGGTGGATGGGTGAAAGGACATTGTATCTAGCCATCTCTGCTCAGGATCTGTTTGGAATCCAACTGGTTTGAGGGACTAGAATTTTCCAGGATGGTGATCCCCTTATTTCTAACTCATATTACTTACAATGACTACTGGCAGGGCCTGGTATCATTCCTTCTGACTTCACATTGCCTACTCAGACAAAAGTCTTCCCTGATCTGAGACACCAAGACAAAGTGCTGAGAGCAGAGCAGAACTCTGTATAACTCCTAAAGTTCTGTCGATGGGTGGCCCAACTCAATGTGTTACCTTGATCTATCATATGGTTTGGGCTTCCTCCATCAGCTTTCCTAATGTTGAACACTCACAATGAGGTCTGTAAGAACAGTGAAGTAGGGAGGAGTCATCCATTTCATGCACTCCAGGCTCTTTTGTTCCCAGTGGTTTTTTGGATCACATATTTGAGGATGAGTAGTCCCCTCAGGCCTAACTAAGAGTTCTTAAAATGAGTCTTGGATGTGCTTTGGAGTCCTCCTCGTACTGACCTGATGTGACCTACTTAGAGCAAAGCCTTGCCTTCCCTAAGACCCCAATGAAGATGAGAGGGGTCATCTAAACCTGAAATACTTGCTTGGAGAATCTCAGGCCTAAAAGCAGGGGAAGAGCAATACTTGTAGTGAGCCTTTCCTAGGGTGAGGGATCCTTGCACACCTAAATCGGGATCCTTACATTGATTACTATCAGGTCTTGGGGCTCCCCTCTTTGCAGACCTGGTGGATATCTTTTCAACCAAGGCTGGCACCTTTTCCAGACTCTCAAAGTAGAAGCAATGGTGTGCTGCAGCAGACAGAGCAATTCAGGGCTTACCAGAGTAGAAAACAGGAATATCACACGAATTTGCATCTCCCCTCTGTTCTACAACTGTGGAGTCTTCAATCCCATTCACTGTCTTACCTTGAGACCTATCAGGGCCTGGGACGTCTCCCTTAACTGAACAGAGACCACCTCCTAATCCCTCACCTCCTACAGGCCCCAAGGTATAAATGTCCTCCCAACATCTGGCCATCCAATTCCTGGTATCTTCCAGGGCAGAGAGCATGGGCAGGTTTCTGAGGGAGCCCTCTGTTCTCAAGTAGGGGCTGTCCTCAGTCCTCACAGTCCCTCTCTGTTCTCCTGGCTGAACTTCAGCTTCTACCTCTGTTCCCTGAGGCTCTACTCTTAAGAACAAGGCCTTAACTGATAGTGCTTGAGATGGGAGCCAGGGTATGTAGTTCTGTGAGCCTGCCTGGTGCTTCTGAAGGCTAACTACAGGGGTGGTGTGGGGTGTTGTGCAGTCCTTCTCCATCCTAAGGAGCTCCAATGGCATAGTGAGTAAGGCATCTGGCTGCTAATCAGAGGTTGGTGGTTCAAACCCATCAGGTGCTCTGTGGGAGGACTAGGAGGCACTCTACTTCATTAAAATTTTACAATCTTGGAAACCCAGTGGGGGTGGTGTCATTATGATTCGGAATCAAGTCCATGGCAGTGGATTCTCAGTTCTGGGGTGGGTCATCCCCTCATTTCTCATTCCGAGTCCAGTCGGTACTTATACCCGGTACAGGACCTGCAAATCCCCCCTTTCTCGACTGAAGTATATCTCTTCAGTAAAATGCCACCACCTCTCTTGGGGTACCCTATGTGGAAGTCACAGGGCTTCAGCCTGACTCCTTCCCACAGGGCTTACCAGGAGCAATTACATGGTCGGGTGGCTTGGATCTTACATTGGGGCTCCTCTTTTCTGAAGTGGGTAGTTGTCTCAGCCCCACTCAGTGTCTTACCTTGACACGTCTCAGGATCTGTGAATTATCCCTTTTGTGGACCAGTTGCTGCAATCGTCAGATCAACTTCCTATGTCACAGACACTGGAGGCAGACATCATCAGAAAAGCTTTCAGACTTCCAGTGCCAAGGCATCCCAGGGCTGACAGTGCAGGGCTTTGTAAGGCAGTTACCATTTTGAAATTGGCAACTAAAATCGAATGTCTATCCACATTTTCTACAAATTTTAATATACATACAGCCATTGTAGTATTAGGAACCTGAAGAAATTAAAACATCAAGGATCAGAAAAGAAGAAACAAACTTTACACAGTTAGCATATGATTAGACACAACATGAGAAAATGGACAATCCATTTAATCAATAAACTGGTATAGAACTCTTGTTTGGTGTAAGATCAGTGTACAAAATTGAACTTTATTTTTAAGCAACGGACAGTATGACAATTTAATTAAAATATACCTTGTAAACTATAATAACAATATTTCAAATACTGCAGAATAGCTTAACCCTACATTATAAGAAAATGATGAAAAATTTTAAAAATAGAATTTAAATATATTACAAAGAGCCTTCATTAACATCATAGTACAATGGGTCATGAATAGGCAGATTTGATATTGTAAATTAGTTAATTACCCCCAATTTAAATATATTACAAAAAGCCTTCATTAACATCATAGTACAATGGGTCATGAATAGGCAGATTTGATATTGTAAATTAGTTAATTACCCCCA
>NW_006922124.1:592169-593300 GCF_000298275.1 Orycteropus afer afer
GTATCAGTGTAGATCGATGGGAAAAGGACAGTCATCTCAATAAATGACAGTGGTACAATGGGGTACTCATACAGGAAAGAAACACAACTGGAAACCTCTCTCAGACTGTACCCAAAAACAAATTCCAGGTACATTAAAAAACTAATTTTTAAATCATTATTACAAAATTTTTCAAGAGAACATGAAAGTAAAGAATGACAGTATCAAGTTTCCTATCTCCTACTCCTTTGAATGTGAGCAGCATAGAGTAATCATGGCAGCAGTAAAACTGGAGAGGAAGGAAAATAGAAGAATCTGGAGATAGCCAGCAAGTGAGTACTAGGAGGGCTGGAGATGCTATGAACTGCAGAGAAGGAGAAGAAATTGCTGCTTCTTCTGAAAAGCAGCAGGTTCTTATGCTCCTTTGTCCCTCACAAAGTGACTTGCAATCTTCATAGGGTTTTTCGTATAAAATGTAGGACCTGGGTCTTGGCAGCGACTTGGAAGTAAAATACCTGATTCAATGATCTGTTCATTCCACCAGATGACTTCCTGACCACTGAGACCACAGGATCTCTAAGAAGGAACTTGGACTATATACTATCCCACAAAAGTGAGACAATTTGATGAGATAGCACCAGCTATTCCCTCAGCTTAAAAGGATCTCCTCCCCCCAGATATATAACTTCCTGCCTGACCTCAGATCTCTGCTCAAACTCATCCTCTCCTTTCCACCCTGTATCATAGTGAGACCTACCCTCAATCCCTGGCAATCCCCATGACTGTTCCCTGCTCTTTTTATTTTTCCTAGAGCCTGTACCACTTACTACATACTAAAAACCTTGCTTTTTATTATATCTACTCTTTATTGTCTGTGTCTCCCTGCTCCACAGGGCAGAGGTCATGCTTTCATTACTTGTGTAATCCTGGAGTGTCAACACTATCTGGGACACAGTGAACCTGTGTTCTCATGTCAATTCTAACTCACAGAGACTCTATAAAACAAAGTAGAACTATCCCATAGAATTTCCAAGTCTGTACTCTTTGTTTATTTATTTATTTATTTTTATTTGGGTGAAGATTTACAGAGCAAATTCACTTTCCATACAGCAGTTCACATATACTTTGTCTCATGTCATTGACAACAGTTTA
>NW_006922124.1:597603-598417 GCF_000298275.1 Orycteropus afer afer
GCAATCTACTTACGTAAAAATTTACTGCCTTGGAAAGCCAGTGGGGATCACCAGGAGTCAGAATTGACTCTTTGGCAGTGCCTTTTATTCTTTACAGAAGCATATTGCCACATCTTTCTCCCACGGAGCAGCTGGTGGCTTAAAACTGCCAACCTTTTTATCAGCAGCTGAGTGCTTATCCCCTGTGCCACCAGGGCTCCTTTGGGACATAGTAGACACTGAATTAAATATTTGTTGAATTAATTAATTAGTTAATGAATTTCTCAATATTACCCGAAATGTCAAATTGCTAATTGAGAATACTGTTAGAGTAAAGAGGGCTGGGTGAACCTTTGGGAATTTTGTTTTGACTTTTCAAGGCTACCCTTGAATTTGGACTGTGTTAAACTGAATTCCTGCATATTCTTATTATCCAGCTTCAATTTAAATGTTTATCACTTACCCACAGCACCTTTCATTGCATTCATATTATAATTTTCAGAATAATACTTTCTCCTTAATTATTTTATATTGATGTTTAAGGAGGCATAGGGATCCACCTAGAGATGTTGAGATGTTCAGCAATTTTATCACCAATTGTGGTAAATTATTTAATAGGAAACTTTCCACAAATCTTATTGATGTATGGCAATTTCTGTTACCACCATCATGTGAATTTTCTTGGTACTTTCCCTAATTCTAATATATCAGCTGTTAATGACATGTCCAAATTAGAATTTAACTTAAGTAGGCAAATTGTGTTTTAAAAATTGTAGCTCATCAGAGTTCGGGTAAGATGGAGGAATAGGCAGACAAGTGACACAGACCCTGTTCA
>NW_006922124.1:600683-601382 GCF_000298275.1 Orycteropus afer afer
CATTCAGGAAGTCCAACAAACCCCAAACAGGATAGACCCCAAAAGAAAAACACCAAAAAAATATCATCATCAAACTTACCAAAACCAAAGACAAAGAAAGAATCATGAGAGCAGCACGGGAAAAAGGAAAAATTACCTACAAGGGGCAACCAATAAGACTAAGCTCGGATTTCTTGGCAGAAACCATGCAGGCTAGAAGACAATGGGAGGGTGTATATAAAATCCTGAAAGAGAAAAATTTCCAACCAAGAATTATGTAGCCAGTAAAACTGTCCCTCAAATATGATGGTGAAATTAGGACATTTCCAGATAAGCAGAAATTAAGGGAGTTTGTTAAAACCAGACCGGCCTTACAAGAGATGCTAAAGGGAGCCCTTTGGACAGAGAAGCAACAACAGCCAACAACTGACCATTAACACACATGATGATATAACCCAGAAACTAACCCAGCTATGGAAGTATCCAAAGTAAATAAGCCTAAAAAATTATAAACAGGGAACGAGAGACATCAGTTGACAAATGAGGATAACTACAAACCAAAAAGAGGGAAAAAACTGTGTCTTTACAGAACTTCTAAATTGTAGGGAAGTCGAGACAACTACAGGATAGAACAGACTGTTCTAAACTTGGGAAGAAAATTATAAATCACAGGGTAACCTCAAAGAAAAATGATAAACCTTCACATCAAAAAAGAGGACC
>NW_006922124.1:602108-603804 GCF_000298275.1 Orycteropus afer afer
CTATGCTACCAGAGCTCCCTAAAGAGATGGCCCGTCTACCTGACGGGGAGCGGCCGGTGGGTTTGAACCCCCAGCCTTGGGTGTGGCAGCTGACAGCCCAAGGCCCTGAGGCTATGAGTCGGGGCCGACTCGACGGCAAACAACAACAAGAATAATGTAGAGTTTGCAAAACACCACATAATATGGATGAACTTGGAGGATATTATGCTGAGTGAAATAAGTAAATCACAGAAAGACAAATACAGTATTATTTCATTGTTGTGGAGGGTCATTATGTGTATATACAACTAAGGGAATGCTATGCAGCACTAAAGAATAATGTAGAGTCTGCAAAAAACAGCATAATATGGATAAACTTGGAGGACATTATGCTGAGTGAAATAAGTAAATCACAGAAGGACAAATATAGTATTAGTTCGTTGTTGTAGAGGGTCAAGGAAAGGTTTATATATGGAGGGAAACTTTCTTTGTTGGTTGCCAGGGGTGGGAGGCAAGGGGAAGGAACACTGCAAAAAAAAAAAAGCATTGACCCATGTCACTTTAGTTTTGTGTATTTCACTGTACATAAATTATATTTCAATAAAATGCATTAAACAAATAAATAAATAACTTGTAGCTCATCAACTTTTAAGAATTGTTTCTAGTTCTATTTTACTTAATTTTCACTATAATATTTTTACTTAAATGGATAATTTACAAGAGAAATGAAAGAAAAGTCATATTTAGAAAAATAGGAGTGACACATTTTATATATCATTTCATTAGTGTTTAGCAAGTGTATGTGTACTTTGAGTTTTATGTCAAGTCTATTCTGTTTCTTCATTTCCTTTCAGGCCTGAATGGTAAGACAAATGTGATTTCTCATAATTCTCAAAGTGAAATTCTTTAACATTTGAATAATCCTATGGGATCAACTATATCAATTCTTAGTTTTATTTGTAAATACTTTTTATATAAATGCCTCTCTACCCATATCAATAGTACTTATCTCATTGTACTGTAAGAGCTACTTAGCTGTGTGTTCTCCAAAGGAAAGAAGATTGAAATTTGTATCATTTTGCTCAAAAGGATTGATGTTCAACAGTGCTGTCGAATGAGTGACTGAATAAATGAATGTCTTGGACTGACTGCCTAAGCTTTAGTTTCAGGATACATAAAGTAGCTGCAACTTCTTGTTCAAAAAAAGTTAGTTGTTTACATGTAGGATCACATTTAAAACCTGGCAGTAACAAGAACAAAGGGAAAATCAACTGAAGATGAGAGGTACCAGGTTTTGGTAAGACAAATCTGTCCCCATAGATTTGGGGGATGACTTGGTCTTCAGATTCTTGTTTGAAAATGAAATACTCTGGCAGGAAATCTACTCTGTAGGTTTCCACAGGCTCCACCATCCCTATTGTCTTACACCACAACTATTTTCTTCATCATTTTACCAGCTTGGCCACTTAGATTTAGAATTTGGGCTCCCAGCTCTCCTGGGAAGGTCAAATGACAGATTACCCTATAATTTAGTATTTGTAACCACCATTCCAGACTTACAGATATGTTTATAGTTAACACAAACCCATAGAAGAAAGAAAAAAGAAATCTTAATAAAACTAAGTTGAACAAAATTGTAACTTAGGATCTGTGACACTAGAATTCCTACTTATTCTAGGAATATATAGGAAATCACATTCCTATATATGTGTCCAGC
>NW_006922124.1:604144-608783 GCF_000298275.1 Orycteropus afer afer
GTAACCAAGCTCATTCTCAGAGCAAGAACTCCTTTCCCAAAGCCCACTTACTATCTTTATCAGATAATTGCTGTTTAAGAAACACAGCTTCACACATTTCAGTACCAGTGTTTTTGCCCCAAAATTTAGTACATAGTTTAGATGACTGTGACATAATAGGTTGATAATTTACAATACAAAATATTAACCAACCATTGGTATTCATGTGATGACACCATCTGTTCCCCTATGTTTTTAGCTGCATATGTGTAGAGGGAATCTCTTCTTTGTACTTTTGTACTCCACAGTTTCTTGGGTGGTGCTAGATATTGTATTTCACGTGTAACACTGATTGACTGTGAAATTTCAGGTTGAAATCCTTGAGAATGAGGAATGTTCTCAATTCAATTAAGCAATGACTGAACACCTATTAAGCACCTACTGCACACAAGACATTGAAGGTAGACAAAAACACATAATTAAAGTTCTTTAGATAAGTAGGGATTCACAATCTGTTGGAATTTGGTAACTGTATTTTTATAAGCTTATATTACAATTTTATTCTAATATGCAGCCAGATTTGAGAACTATTATGAATTTAATGACTACATTGTCACGTATAAACTTATATAAGATAGTTCTCTGTTTCAAATTTATCCTTTAGTAAGGGTTAAAAATGAGATGTGTTCCTGAAAAAAAAAAATGCAAATTCATCATTTTTTAAATTTAAAACATTCTTACTATCAAGTGTCTCTGTATATTTTTTTTTTTGTGGGTGTGTGTTAGGTGCACTCTATTCTACTCAGACTCTAAATGAATTTATGTATTACAACAGAACCAAATGTTGTCAGGTCCTGAACCATCCTCACAAAGGTTACTACTTTTGAGCCCACTGTTATTGTCTTTGTGTCAGTCTGTCTCACTGAGGGACTACTTCTTTTTCCATAACTATCTACTTCACCAACCATGATGTTTCTCCAGTGATCAGCCCCTTCTGATGACATATTTAAAGTAAGCAAGACAAAGTCTCACCATCCTAGTTTTTAAAGAGCATTCTGACTGGACTTCATCCAAGACTGATTTGTTCATTCTTCTGGTAGTCCATGGTACATTTAATATTCTATGCAAACATCACAGTTTAAGCACGTGTCAGTTCTTCTGCCTTTCTTTCTCAGTGCCCAGTGTTCACATGCATATGAGATGGTTGGAAATACCATAGCTTAGATCAGACACAACTTAGTCATAAGAGTGACATATTTGCTTTTCAACATTTTAAGACAGTCTTTTGCATCAAATTTGACCAAATGCAATATGTCATTGATTTCCTGACTGCTGCTTTCATAAACATTGAATTACCTATTGATTCAAGAAGAATGAGCTCCTTGACAACCTCATTTTCTTTGCCATTTATCATGATGTTTATTGGTCCAGATGTGAGGATTGTCACTTCCTTTATGTTCAGGTAAGGAGCTCTGGTGGAACAGTGGTTAAGGCATTTGGCTGCTACCTAAAGGTCAGTGATTAGAACCCACCAGCCATCCCATGGGAGAAAGATGATACAGTCTGCTTCCATAAAGATTTACTGCCTTGGAAACCCAGTAGGGGTTGCCATGACTTGGAATCCACTAGATGGCAGTGAGTTTGGTTTTGGGTTTTTATGTTTAGATGTAATCTATACTAAAATATTTTAGCTTGATCTGTAAGTGCATCTCACATTTTTAAAGAAAGATTACATTTTTTTCCAAGATAATAATTTAATGATTTTGCTTTCTCTAAACCAAACCAAAACCAAACACACTGCCATCAAGTCAGACCTGACTCATAATGACCCCTCCTTGGGTTTCTGAGGCGATATCACTATGGAAGTAGATTGCCCAACTCTCCTTCTGAGGAGTGGCTGGTGGGTTTGAACTGCCAGCCTTCTAGTTTGCAGTCAAATGCCTTAGGCACTACGTGTTTAATAAAATGCTCTGTTGGTGCAGTGGTTAAAGCATTCAGCTCCTAACCAAAATGTTGGCAGTTCAAACCCACCAGCTGCCCTGTGTGAGAAAAATGAGGCATTCTCTTTCCATAAAGATTTACAGCCATGGAAACTCCATAAGACAGTACTTCTCTGTCCTAGAAGGTCACTATGAATCAGAGAATATCAAATGGCAGTGATTTTTTTTTTTTTTTTTTTTTTTTTTTTAGTGTGCAATATGGAAGATCTTGTGTTTTTGAACTGTTAGCTCTGTCAAAACTTAGATGTGGAACTCAAATTTCCATTGACTATTGTTGTTGTTGTTAGGTGCCATGGAGTCATCTCCAACTTGTAGCAACCCCATGTACACCTGAATGAAACACTGCCCAGTCCTGTGTCAGCTCCACAATCCTTGGTATACCTGAGCCCATTGTTGTAGCAGCTGTGTCAGTCCATCTTGTTGAGGGCCTTCCCTTTTTCGTTGATCCTCCACTTTACTAGTATGATATCCTTCTCCAGGGTCTCTTCTGACAACATGACCAAAGTAGGTGAGATGAAGTCTGGCCACTTTCGCTTCCCAGGAGCATTCCAGGTGGACTTCATCCAGGACAGAGTTGTTAATTCTTTTGCAGTCTATGGTATTTTCAGCATTCTTTGCCAACACCACAACTCAAAAGCATCGACTCTTTTCAGTCTTCCTTATACATTGTCCAGCTCTCACATGCATATGAGGCAATTGAAAATACCATGGCTTGTATCAGGCACAACTTAGTCTTCAAGGAGATATCTTTGCTCTTCAGCACTTAAAAGAAGTCCTTCACAGCTGATTTGCCCAGTGCTATACATAGTCTTATATCTTGACTGCTGCTTCCATTGGTGTTGATTGTAGGACCAATTGTGGTAGTTAATGTTGTGTGTCAAATTGGCTGGGCCTGGTTGAGTGGTAGGGCAGCTGGATGTAGTATTCCCCATGGTGAGACTGGTAATGAACTCCATGTTGGAATCTACTGTGAGCAGCTGAGTAGTTGTCTTAGAGATATGGTATGCTTCCTGTGTATGAGGAGAAGCCTTGGGAATGGTCTCTAGCTTATGACATGCTTGAACCCTGCATGAAGCTGAGTTGTTGTTCAGCAGCCTGCCATGCTCTGTTGATTTTGGGACTTTTAATGGACTTTAATTAACAACAATTCTCACAACTGGACCAATAAGCAGCATCATGATAAATGGAGAAAAGATTGAAGTTGTCAAAGACTTCATTACTTGGTGTTCTGGTTACCTAGTGCCACTCTGACAAAAATATACCACAAATAGGATGGCTTTAACAAAAAAGGAGTTTATTCTTACGGTTTGGAGGCTTTAATTCCGAGTTCAAAGTGTCAGTAATTAATGGCCTGCCATGTGGTTTTGTAATAACTGGACTGTGCCTTGTTTCTTGTCAACCTTGGGTTTGTCAGCCTCAGAAGCCAGCGGCTGAGTGAAGCAAAGCCTCCAGCTTCAGTGGGCCAGGAGCAGGAAGCAGAAGCCCAAGGTTGAGGGGCTTTCACACAGCCACTAGAGCCTGGCACTTAGAACTCAGACTTAAAGCCTCCAAACTGTAAAATTAACTCCTATTTGTTAAAGGAGTTCCTCAAGGAAAAACTAAGGGCAAATTTAGGGGTCCTATAATATGGCATAAATAGACTATCAAGCGTAACCCAAATTCCACAAACAGCAGAAGAGAAACTAGATGAATGGGACTAAAAATTAAATTTTTATGTGCTTCCAGAGACTTCTCCAAAAGAGTCAAAGGAGTACCTACATATTGGGAAAGAATTTTCAGAAATGACATATCGGACAAGGGACTTATCTCTAGAATTTATAGAAAGCTCTAACACCTCAATAACAAAAAGACAAATAATCCAATTAAAAAATGTGCAGTAGTCATGAATAGACACTTCACCAAGGAGGATACTCAGGCAGTCAACAAACATATGAAGAAATGCTCAAAATCATTAGCCATTAGATAGATGCAAATCAAAACAACAATGAGATACCATCTTGCCCCAGCACTAGCAGCAAAGTTCAACAAGACAGAAATTAACAAATGCTGAAGAGGATGTGGATAAATTGGGACGCTCATACACTGTTGGTGGGACTGTCAAATGGTACAACCACTGTAGAAAGCAGTATGGTGATTCCTTAAAAAGTTGGAAATAAAAATATCATTTGATCCATCTGTTCTATTATTAGGTATGTATCTTAAAGAAGTGAGAGCCATGACAATAACAGACATATGCACACCCATGTCCATCGCAGCACTATTTGCAACCGCAAAAAGTTGGAAACTAGGTGTCCATCAACTGAGGAATGGATAACCAAACTGTGGTACATACTCACAATGGAATATTATGCAACGCTAAAGAATAATGTAGAATCTGCAAAACACTGCATAATGTGGATGAAATTGGAAGACATTATGCTGAATGAAACAAGTCAATCACAGAAGGACAAATATTGTATTCATCCATTATTGTAAAAGTCAAGGAACAGTTTATATATGGAAAGAAAATTTCTTTGTTGGTTATGAGGGGTGGGAGTGTAGGGTAGGGAACACTGTTAGATAGACAGAGATAAGTATTGATTTGGGTGAAGAGAAGGGCAGTGTACCAAATGTGAGTGATCAACATGGTGGCATTGAGGAAGAGGAAGACATAGAGAGGT
>NW_006922124.1:611891-612353 GCF_000298275.1 Orycteropus afer afer
CCAGGTATATAGTAGAGCTGACAAGGGACAAGGTTATAATCATTTCTTGGTCATAGCCAGCTACCCAGAGGGACCTAGTAGTTGAACCTGTGGGCTTGGGACCATAGTCACAGGGGACATAAGCTCAATTGGCATAACATACTACACAAAACATTGTTCCACATCCTACTTTGGCAAGTAGTGAATGGGGTCTTAAAAGCTTGGAAGCACCCATCTAGATTCAACGATGGGTCTCTCCTCATCCAGAGCAAAGAAGAATGAAGAAAACCAAAGATTCATGGTAACAATTAGTCCAAGTGACTGGTACACCATGCAATCCTCAGCCTATATGACTATGAGACCAGAAGAACTAGATGGCATCCGGCTACCACTGTCAACCACTCTGAGGGAGATCTATGTAGGATCTCCCTCCTGGATAGAGAGGAAGTACAATGTGGAACAAAACTCAAAATCATTTTGAAA
>NW_006922124.1:612816-614719 GCF_000298275.1 Orycteropus afer afer
AGTGCATGGAGGAATGGTCACAGGAAAGAGGTAACTATCAGGAGGAAGTGGGAGGGGAGCTGTTGCATTAGGGTAAATTGTATTCAATGTCATGAGACAACGTGTGTGTGAACTGCTGTGTGGAAAGTGAATTTGCTCTGTAAACTTTCACCCAAATCACACACACAAAGACAATGTAGAAAAAAAGAAATGGATTGGAACACTATAATTAAAATATCAATTTTCACCAAATTTGTCTATTTGTTCAATATAATCTCAGTAAAATTGCAGGATGTTTTTTGGTAGAAATTAACAAGGTGATTCCAAAATTCACTTGGATTCACAAAGGACCTAGAAGAGCCAAAATAGCACTGAAAATGAAGAATAAAATTGGAAGACAAACTACTTGGCTTCTAGACTCATTTTTAAGTTACAAGAATCAAGTCAATGGGCTTTTTGCTTCATTATCAAAAAATGAATCAGTGGAACAAAGTAGAGAATTCAGGAAATGACCCAGTTGACTTTCAAATAAGTTCCAAGGGCCAAAAACTCAGCCAAAAAGCATTATTTTCAACTTGTGATACTGGAATAAATAGATACCAAACCCACTGCCATTGAGTCGATTCCAACTCATAGTGACCCTCATTGGGTTTTTGAGGTGGTAAATATTTATGAAGTACATTACCCCTTCTTCCTTCCGTGGAGTGGCTAGTGGGTTTAAACCACCAACCTTCTGGATAGTAGTCAAATGCCTTAGGCACTGCCCCACCAGAGCTCCTTGGAATAATTAGATAGCCATATGCAAACAAATGAACTTTCATCTATACCTCATATTATAATCAAAATAACACAAATGGAACCATAGGCTTAGATGTGAAAAATAAAATAGAAAAAGTCTTAAGAATTCCATAGAAGTTTTATAATTTTATGTTCCTTCTCATTCAACAATTTCTCTGAGTGACTTTGCACTCATAATACACAGATTGAAGGTCCCTTAATATGCCATGCTGTGTTTCTGCACACTCTTTGTTCTTTGACAGGTCTTCCCTTACCTTCTTCTTATCTCTTTTATGCTCCCCCCAAAAAACTCTGTTCAAACTATTAAACTCAACTCAGTACCACTTCCTACAGAGAGTCCATTCACCCTGCAGGTAGAGTTAGGCATGCTTGCTTTCACTGTTCATGACATCTTGCACCTACTGCTAGAATATAACTTCTACACTAGCTTTCCACTTCAATGTGGGCAACCTATGGCAAGGATGATGGTATATTAATGTTTGCATTTTAGAAAACCTAGTCTGGTGATTGAATGAATGAACATTTTTATAGAAGAGGGATGCAGGGCTGTGTGTTTCCAGAAAATGGAACAATTATTTATGTAATTATTAACATGCTAACCAAACCCTATGCCCACTCTTGAGGCAAATTTTTTTTTTAAAGTAGGATTAAAAATTAAGAAATGTCTTGAGCTCTGACAATATATTAAGATCAGCGTGTGATTTCCTCTTTGTCTCTAGGATGAAATTTGAGTCCTCATTTCTGTTTTAATGCCCTTGATATGGGAAATAAAATAATGAGGCCCAGTGACAAAATGGTTGAAGTGCTTGGCTGCTAACCAAAAGGTCAGTGCTTTGAGGTTTGAACCCACCAGCTGCTCAGTGAGAGAAAGTTCTGGCAGTATGTTTCCATAAAGATTTGCAGCCTTGGAAACCCTATGGGACAGCATATATGTTTTGAGTTGCAGAATGAGAAGTCTTTGACTCATTCAACTCTAATTTATTCTGATACTAATTATTTTTGATGAATGATGAAAAAAACTAAGGAATAACTTTTCTGGTCATCTAGATTTTGGTGAAATAAAATTCTGAATAATGTTACTTCTATTTCAATCTCATTTTGGTAAACTCTTTAGAATTTATATCTT
>NW_006922124.1:615583-616938 GCF_000298275.1 Orycteropus afer afer
TAATGATGTGGATGGAGAAAAGCTTTCAGGACTTCCATTTATTGATGTGGCAAAACTCAAAATGAAGAAACAGCTATAAATATCCATTAATCATCAGAACATGGAATGTACAAAATATGAATTTAGGAAAATTGGAAGTTGTCAAAAATGAAATGGAACATATAAAGATTGCTATCCTAGGCATTAATGAGCTGAAATTTACTGGAATTGGCCATTTTGACTCAGACAATCATATGATCCACTCTTCTGGGAATAACAAATTGAAGAGGAATGGTATCACATTAATCATCACAAAGAATCTTTCAAGATCTATCCTGAAGTACAATGCTGTCAGTGATAGGATCATATCCATATGCCTACAAGGAAGACCAGTTAATACTACTATTATTAACAAATTTCTGTAGCAACCACTTAAGCCAAAGACAAGGAAATTGAAGATTTTTTACTAATTCCCACAGTCTGAAATTGACCAAACATGCAATCAATATTTGTTGATTATCACTGGTGATTGCAATGCAAAAGTTGGAAACAAAGAAGAATCATCAGTAGTTGGAAAATATGGTCTTGGTGAGACAAATGACTCTAGAAATCTCATGATAGAATTTTGCAAGACCAACAACTTATTCATTGCAAATACCTTTCTCAGCAACATAAACAGTGGCTATACACATGGACCTCGTGAGATAGAATACACAGGAATCAGATTGATGACATCTGTGGAAATAGGTGATGGAGAAGCTCAATATCTTCAGCCAAAAAAAAAGGCCAGGAGCTGAATATGGAACAGACCATCAATTGCTTATATGCAAGTACAAGTTGAAGCTGAAGACAATTAAAACATATCCACAAGAGCCAAAATATGACCTTGATTATATCACATCTGAATTTTAAAGTCCATGTGAAGAATAGATTTCACATATTGAGCACCAGTCACTGAAAACCAGATGAATTGTGGGATGACATCAGGAATATCATACACGAAGAAAGCAAAACTGTCATTAAAAAGATAGGAATGGAAGAAAAGACCAATATAGATGTCAGAAGAAACTCTGAAACATGCTTTTGAACATAGAGTAGCTAAAGCAATGTAAGAATTCAGAGGAGTTCAAAATGGAGTCAAGGCAGTGAGCAGCATGCTTTATCCCTCTGGCATCTAATGTCTTGAATAACTATCCACAACAGTTTAAATTAGGAATCTCACTGCTCTGAATAGCTCACAGATTCAGAGTACATCAAACACGCAAGAGCAGAATTAGAGGAAAGGCACAGAGAGATTATTTGGGAAAGAGTGACTGGAGGAGGATGGACGGACGGGCACCTGAGAGAGGCATTGGAAACTCTTCTGGAGCAGTCAC
>NW_006922124.1:617482-618768 GCF_000298275.1 Orycteropus afer afer
TTGAGTGTGCCTGAAATTGGTGGAAATTTGTGACGCTCTAACAATAAGAATCTTTCCTGAATTGAGCTGCAGTCTTGCAAATAAATACATCATCAAAAATAGCCTGCTCAAAGCTCTAGAAACCAGCTTTAGCAACACCAAGCTTTCCTTCTTCCGCTCCCACCTTCTCTGCCAATATCTTCTTTCACTCAATAGAAGAAAACATATTCATCCAATTATCATAAAACCTCCTGCTTCGAACTCTAAACCCACTTTATGACAAACAAACACATATCCACTCTACACACAGGGATTCTACCACCACAAAGAAAACAGCACAGCGACCCAACACACTGCATCAATATAAAAACAAAACAAAACAAAAAACACACACCAGCTTCACCTTTTCAAACTATTAAACCATAAAACCAAGACAAAACAAATCAACACGTAACCATCAGCTAGTGACAACCTAAAGAGACAGTGCTCTACCAGATTCCAGGGATGTAAGAAGAGGTTCTGATTTCCAGTAACCCCAACAACTCCCCAGGAGTGCACTGCACGACTGAAGAGGTCCTAGTCTACACCTCCTTTTTTTTCTTTTCTCTCTTCTTTCTCTTGTGGTTAACCCCATCCCTTGTTAGTTTGTTGTGTTTGTTTGTTTGTTTTGTATTGTTCTGTTTTTGCTTTTATTTTCTTTTATATTGTTGGTTTATTTCTTTGTTTGTTTTCTTTATTCATTATTCTCCTTCTCTACCTTTTTACTCTCAGTGACCTATCCCCAGATACTGCAGATTTACCTGTTTTCTTCTTCTGCCCCCCCTTTTTTTACTTTTTTTGGGTTACTGGTCCTGTGTGATTTCAGGGTGTATTTTTTGTACATGTGCTTATAGATTTTTCCATGGTTATTCAATTGTAATTTTTGCCTAACTGACTGGGAGACAGCAACAGTCCTCATAAGATACAAGTAAACCCACACCTCCTACGACTTCACTTACTGAGCAAGAGCCAGCACCTCTTTTTCCACCAGTGGGTCAATGATAAAAAAAACACCAAGAAGATCCTGAATCACCCTTGTCTGCTCTTCACAAACAATTAACAGAGATCTTAATACAATACCACAATGCCTCGGACACAACAGACCATCACAGTCCACACAAAGAAGCAAGATAAAGTGGTAGAAAGAAGAGAACAGGATACTGACCCAGAACACATCCCTGAGGAAGAAGCAGCATTGGAACTCTCTGATAAGAAATTCAAAAGAATTATATTTAGGTATCTTCAAAGGATTGAGAGACAGACCAAAG
>NW_006922124.1:618960-620054 GCF_000298275.1 Orycteropus afer afer
AAAAATAAAACCACTGAGAAAATCGACCAAGATTTGCTGGAGAAAAACTTCCCTGGTATGATGAAAGAGGAGAACATATCCATTCAGCAACTTCAATGAACCCCAAACAGGATAGACCCCAAAAGAAAATCACCAAGACATATCATCATCAAACTCACCAAAACCAAGGACAAAGACAAAATCCTGAGAGCAGCATGTGAGAAACAAAAAGTTACATAGAAAAGTCAGCCAGTAAGAATAAGCTCTGATTTCTCAGCAGAGACCATGCAAGCAAGAAGACAATGGGATAGTATATATAAAACTCTGAAAGAGGAAAATTTTCAGCCAAGAATTATATACCTGGCAAAATTGTCCCTCAAATATGATGGTGAAATTAGGAGATTTCCAGATAAACAGAAGCTAAGGGAATTTGTTGAAACCAGACCAAGCTTACAAAAGACACTAAAGGGAGTACTTTGAACAGAGAACCAAAAATAGCAAATAACAACTGGCCATTAGTACACAAGATGACATATCCTGGAAACAACAGGTAGGGACATATCAAAAGCAAAATGAGCTTACTAGACTGGAATTAGGGAACCAGACAAATCAATGGGCAAATGAGGACAACTACAAACAAAAAGAGGGAAAAGACTGTATAGTTACAGCCCTTATAAATGATGAGGAAGTTAAGAGAGTCGCAAGACAGAATGGACTGCTCTACACTCAGGGGGAAAATTATAAATCATAGGGTAACCTCAAGGAAAAATGATAAACCTTCGTATCACAATAAAAAAGAGGACAAGCACAAATTCTCAGCAAATATTAAATCAACATCAACAAAGGAAATGAGAACAGGATTCTTAAACATAATGAGCTCAGCACAGAAAATAATATGGAACAAAGAAACCAGGGATACCAAGAAAAAACACATACCAAAATGACAACAACCAAATCATATTTGTCAATAATCATACTGAATGTTAATGGATTAAATGCACCACTCAAGACACAGAGAGTTGCAGATTGTGTAAGAAAACAAAACCTATCAATATGCTGCCTACAAGAGACACACCTTAGAGATAAAGACAAAAATAGACTAAAAATCAAAGGTT
>NW_006922124.1:625577-626002 GCF_000298275.1 Orycteropus afer afer
TGGGATCAGGCACTGTTTCGTTCTGCTGTGCACGGGGTCGCTATGAGTCAGAAACGACTCGACGGCACTTAACAACAACAACAACAGTCAAAACTGTCTGGTATTGTTTTAATGACAGATACATAGACCAATGGAATAGAATTGAGAACCCAGAAATAGATCCATCAACCTATTGTCAGCTGATTTTTGACAAAGTGCCAAAATCCATTAAATGGTGAAGAGAATGTTTGTTTAATAAATGGTGCTGGCAAAACTGGAGATCCATTTGCAGAAAAATGAAACAAGATCTGTACCTCACACCATTTACAAAAATGAACTCGAGATTGATCAAGACTTAAATGTGAAACCCAGAACTATAGTGTTCCTCAAGGAGAAACTAGGGGCAAATTTAAGGGCCCTAATATCGTAGTGGCTAAGGCACTTGA
>NW_006922124.1:626836-627814 GCF_000298275.1 Orycteropus afer afer
ATGCTGAGTGAAATAAGTCAATCACAAAAGGACAAATATTGTATTGGTCCATTATTGTAATAGTCAAGGAAACGCTTATCTATGGAAGGTCATTTGATTTGGGTGGAGAAAAAGGCAGTGTACCAAATGTGAGTGATCAATATAGTGGCATTGAGGAAGAGAAAGACATAGAGAGGTACATGGGAAGTACTGACAACAGAGAGGAACCATTTTGTACATATAATACAACGTGCTCATTGAAGGCAAATACGGGTATATGGGTGGATAGATGGGTGGAGAGTGCACCCAAGAACATGTATAGGGTTGGCAGTCAGTGGTTCAATAACAATAACTTTATGTGTATGATCTGAAATCCCAGGTGTATAATGGAGCTGACAAGGGGCAAGGTTTTAGTCACTTCTTGGTCACTGACAGCTACCCAGAGGGGCCGAGTAGTTGAACCTGTGGGCTTGGGACCATAGTCTCAGAGGACATCAAGCTCAATTGGCATAACATACTACACAAATCATTGTTCCACCTTTTACTGTGGCTAGTAGCGACTGAGATCTTAAAAGCTTGCAAGCTGCCATCTAGATGCAACGATGGTTCTCTCCTCATCCAGGGCCAAGAAGAATGAAGAAAACCAAAAATTCATGGAAACAATCAGTCCTAGCAACTGGTACAGTATCCGACGTGAAGCCTATACATCTATGAGACCAGAAGAAATAGAAGGTGCTCAGCTACTACTGTCAGTGACTTAGAAGAGGATCTTTGTAGGAGATCCTGGATAGAAAGGGGGAACAATTTGGAACAAAACCCAAAATCATTTGAAAAAAAAAAAGTGGGGAACAGGTTTACTGGCCCGAAGGAGCCTGGTGGAACCACTGAGACTATGGCTCCTAGGTGCCCTTCAGGTCTGGAATTGAACACACACCTGTAGCTTCCAGCCAAGCAGTAGACAGGCATACTAGTTGAGCATTTATCTGAGGTAGATACACT
>NW_006922124.1:628104-630729 GCF_000298275.1 Orycteropus afer afer
TGATCTGCTGTATGGAAAGTGTATTTATTTGCTCTGTACATTTTCACCCAAATCACAATAAAAATAAAAATTAAAAAAAAAAAATAAAGCAATGTAAGAATTCATGAAGTAAAAGAGCTGAAAAGAAGATTTCAAAGAGAAACTTGAGAAGACAAAGTCAATTATTATAATGAATTGTGCAAAGACCTACAGGTAGAAAACCAAAAGGGAAGAACATGTTTGGCATTTCTCAAGCTGGAAGAACTGAAGAGAAAATTAGAGTCTAGAGTTGCAATAATGAACAATTCTATGGGAAAAATATTGAATGGTGCAGGATGTATCAAAAGAAGATGGAAGGGAAGTGGGAAGATGGCATCTTAGCTGTAGTCTACACATTAGTTCCCTCTAGTACCTTAGTGCCTGAAAAACTAGGGGCTGCAGTTTGAAGCAGGGATTCTGGTGCTCTGAGCAGCTCATTAAGTCAGAGAACATTAAGCTCAGGGGATAGGAGTAGAAAAGAGGGTGAGGCAGTGTAAACAGCAGAAAGAATAAAAAATAGGGGAATCCATCCTGCAGAGTGCCAACTGGCTGATGAGACGCGGCATTGGAGGACTCCCTGGGGCAGTGGAGAGGATGCACCAGAGGACCTGCGGCCATCCCACGGATCTACATTCAGTGCCTGCTTTTATTGGTAAGCTTGGGACCACAGTGAGGGAGAAGAGACCCCTCTGTCTCCCTGTGCTGCTGAATTGGGTGCAGAGAGGGAAGCTCGCCATAAGGGGGTGGACCCTGGGCCAGTCTTGTGGCACAGGAAAGGGCAGCTATCCCAAGACACCTTTTTGGCATGGAGGAGCCTGGAGTATGGGGTTTTTGTGGCTG
Organism: Orycteropus afer afer; assembly: GCF_000298275.1. Classification (NCBI taxonomy): domain Eukaryota; kingdom Metazoa; phylum Chordata; class Mammalia; order Tubulidentata; family Orycteropodidae; genus Orycteropus; species Orycteropus afer. Next base: position 628,963 of record NW_006922124.1, read on the forward strand.
TCTGAATCTGGCAGAAAGTGGCAGCCCCCTAATCTTTGGGGCCTTTGCCAAACTTGAGCTTCAGGCCTGTGAGTAACAGTATAACGTCATCGTTAGTAGCCTATTCAAACCCTGGCAATGGTTACTTGCACATTGGAGCATTTTTTTTTCTTTTTTTCTCGCTTGCATTCCTCATTTCCCTGCCTCTCCCCTGCCTCAGCCCATAGAAAAACCACATTATGGCACCACAACACCTGCTGACTCAAACCCTAAACCCCTTCACAATGAACAGAGACCTGCATCCACATTCCACAGTGATTCCATCATCCCTAAGAAAACTGAAGAGCAACCCAGCACACCTGAATTAATAGCCAAAAAAACTCACTGCCATTGAGTAGATTTTGCCTCATAGTGACCCCTTCTTGGGTTTCTGAGTTGGTATCTCTATGGAAGTAAATTGCCCCACTTTCCTTTTGAGGAGTGGCTGGTGGGTTGGAACTGCCAGCCTTCTGGTTATCAGTCAAATGCCTTAGGCACTATGCCACCAGAGCTCCCTCTTCAACAGTGAAAGACAACTTCAAAGTGTCTAGGAAACAAAAGGCAACCACAAATCAAACAAAAAACAGGATAAGACAATTGAATAAAATTCCAAACAAAAGATCCATTAAGCATGAAGAAGAGGAAATAGAATTATCTGAGAAGGATTTTTAGAAAGTATGTTTATAGAACTCTACAAAAACTCAAGGAAACCCAAAACAGAATTAAAGAGAACACAGACAGTACCTTGGAAGAACTCAGGAAAAACATTCAAGAACACAATAACAATATTAATACATAATCAGAACTCAAAGAAATACAACAGTTAGAAGTCCAGAAGATGAATACCAAAATTACACAATTACAAAACACAATGGAAGCAGAGAAGAATAGGCTAGAACTGACTGAAGAATGCATTTCCCAACTAGAATATAAATCCTTTGACACCAGTCTATATGAAAATAAATCAGAACAAAAATTTAAGAGAAATGAAGAGAACCTAAGTGTTTTATGGGACAACATGAAATGTAACAACATACACCTCATTGGAATTCCAAAACAAGACGAAGTGGAAAAAAACTGCGAAAATTGCGAAAGACTTACTAACAGAAAATTTCCCCCCATATCATGAAGGAAGAAAAGATATTTGTCCAAGAAACTCAAAGAACCACATACAGGATAGATCCCAAGAGAAAAACACCGAGGCATATCATAATCAAACTCTCCAAAACAAAAGACAAAGAAAAAATATTGTGAGCTGTCTGGGACAAAAGAAATATTACTTACAACAATCAAAAAGTAAGGCTGAGTTCTAATTACTCAGAAGAAACCATGCAGGCAAGAAGGCAATGGAACGGCATATATAAAACACTGAAGGAAAAGAACTTCCAACCAAGACTCCTATATCCAGCCAAACTGTCCATCAAATATGAGGGCAAAATCAAGACATTCTCAGACAAACAGAAATTAAGGGTTTTGCAAAAACCAGACCAATCCTACAAGAAATGCTTAAGGAAGTCCTTCCAATAGAGAACCCACAACAGAGAACAACAAAATCAGGACACATGCTATCAACACTAAAACAAAATCAGAAATAGACACTCAAAATAAGACCATAAAACATTTTATACTAAAAAACAAGGAAGTCAGTCTGCACACGACAGCTGCAACTAACCAAATGGAATAAAAGTTCTAGATACAAACTTCTTGTGTTAGGCTGGGTTCTCTAGAGAAGCAAAACAAGTAAAGTGT
>NW_006922124.1:630958-638205 GCF_000298275.1 Orycteropus afer afer
AAGTTGTTGGCTCAAACATCCAGGTGGAGGCTTTTCCCAACTCACTCAGGGGCTGACGAACTCAAGGCTGGCAAGCAGTATACCGGATGTTGACTCCAATAAATGATGAATCCAAGATCTCCAGGCTGAATGGTGAATTGTTCACTCACGGAGTGTTGTAGGCAGCATACAGGATCCCAATCTATAGAAAAGTGTGTCTTTTTCCCAGGATGTCCATTAATATATTGGAAGCAGGCCACACCTTTAGGGAAACTCCCTTTCAATGGAATGGCTGCTCGAAACATATACATCTGATCTCATCATGGGAATTACCCACATTACAACTGCTTAAACCACTCAAAATTGTGATCCAGCCAAGTTGACACACAACTCCAAATATCACACTTCCAAGTGGAGAGGAAAACAGGACAATGTTATCATAGAACAGACTGTCCCAACAATATGGAGACAAGAATTCATTCCTAGGTAACCACAGAGAAAATTAACAATCCCCCTGAGAAAACCCAGAAGGAAGGAAAACATACAGGTTTAATAAGTACAAAACAAACAATAAAGAAGAAAACAGATGAAACACTTGACAACAAAATGAACTCAGCACAGAAAAGTATACAGACCAAGAAAACTCCAACAATATGCCAAAAAAATAAAAAATAGAATGACAGCAATCAATGTATATCTATCACTAATTATACTCAGTGTGAATGATCTAAATGCACCAATCAAGAGAAAGAGAGTGGCAGACTGGATAAGAAAAGAAGATCCATCTATATGCTGCCTACAAGACACCCACCTTAGACACAAAGATAAAAACAAATTAAGAATTAAGGAGTGGAAAAAAATATACCAAGCCAATAGTAACCAAAAAAGAGCAGGAGTAGCAATATTAATTTCTGACAAAATAGACTTTAAGGTGAAAAACTATGTAAGAGACAAAGAAGGTCACTATATGATGCTGAAAGGGTCAATTCACCAAAATGACTTTATGATAATCAATATCTATGTGCCCAATGAAAGTGCTCCAAAATATGTGAAGCAAATATTGATTGAATTGAAAGGGAAACAGACAGCTCTACAATAGAAGTAGGAAACTTTAACACACCACTTTCGAGGAAGGACAGATCACTTAGAAAAAAACTCAACAAAGATACAGAAGAACTCAACAACACAATCAACCAACTCGACCTCAAAGACATATACAGAGCACTCCACCCAACAAAAGCACAATTCACATTCTTCTCCAGTGCACATGGCTCATTCTCCAGAATAGATCATATGTTAGGACATAAAACAAGCCTCAATAAATACAAAAACATTGAAATACTACAAAGCATCTCGGACCACAATGCTATATAATTAGAAATTAATAATAGGAAGATCAAGGAAAAAAAATGTCAAAATTGAACAATACACTGATCAAAAACTATTGCATAATAGAAGAAATAAAAAGGGGAATAAAAAATTCCTGGAAATAAACCAGAATGAAGATACATCTTACCAAAACCTGTGGGACACAAGGAAAGCAGCACTCAGAGGTCAGTTTATGGCAATAAATGCATACATCATAAAAGAGGAAAGAAACAAAATCAACACCCAACAATTAGAAAAAGAAGAACAAAAGAATCCTGCAATATATAGAAGTAAGGATATAATAAAGATCAGAGCAGAAATGAATTAAGCACAAAACAAAAAAAAAAATAGAGAAAATCAACAAAACAAGAAGCTAATTCTTCAAAACAATTAACAAAATTGACAAACCATTGGCAAATCTTACAAAAGAAAAGAAAGAGAAGATGCAAATTACTAGAAGAGTAAACAAAAAGGGTGTCATCACAACAGAACCAACTGAAAGGAAAAAGATAATGACAGAATATTATGAAAATCTGTACTCCAACAGATTTGAGAACCTAGAAGAGATGGAGAAGTTTCTGGAATCACAAGACCTAACTAAATTATCTCACTCAGAGATAGAATGCTTGAACAGACCCATAACAAAGAAGAAATTGAACAGATTGTAAAAAAAAAAAAAATCTTCCCACAAGAAATAGTCCTGGCCCTGATGGCTTCACTGGAGAATTTTACCAAATATTCAGGGATGAGTTGAAACCTATACTATACAAGCTATTCCAGAGCATAGAAAAAGGTGGAATGCTCCCAAACTCATTTTGTGAAGCAAACATAACACTAATACCAAAACCAGGGAAAGACAACACTAGAAAGGAAAACTACAGACCAATATCACTCATGAACATAGATGCAAAAATCTTCAACAAAATCCTAGCCAACAGAATCCAACAACATATCAAAAAAAAAATAATAATAATAATAATACATCCTGACCAAGTGGGATTCATACCAGGTTTGCAAGGATGGTTCAATATCAGAAAAACAATCAGTGTAATGCACCACATAAACAAAATAAAAGAAATGAACCATATGATTATATCAATCAACGCAGAAAGGCATTTCATACAATCCAACATCCGCTCCTGTTCAGAACTCTCAGCAAATATGTATAGAAGATAAATTGCTCAACATAATAAAAGACATTACAAAAACAGTAAGGAGGCCACATGTTGTGACCTCCTCTAACCCCACAAGAGAAAGACAGAATCACCATCAATAGACCAAGGCCTATTACTGCAAGGCCAGACATGCTGCCTCCCTCTAGCCCTCTCACCAACTGTTCCTCCCAAAGCACCCACAATCTCTCTCCTGGGTTTGACAATTCACTGCAGTGGCCACACAGAACTCACAGATTATGGGGTTTATTAGGGAAGCACCAGGCTACAATTCAAGTTCAGGAAAAATGCTCAGTCTCTTTCCCAGCCCACGGTCTCTCTCCTAACAGTGCATGTCTCTTGGTGTCTCACTCAGCAATGTGTGTCTCTTGTGTCTCTTTCCTAGCAGAGCGTGTCTCTTTCAGGAGCACGTCTTCCTCAACCAGCAATCAGAGAGCGACTTCTTCTGCCTCTAGGAGGCCTCCTTTTGAGCCTGGCAAAGTGGTCAAACTAGCCAAACATAATATCAGAATTCTAAGCACCTGAGAGAGAGCAGGAACCTCCCAGAACATTGTTTTGTGTTGCAGCCAACAGAAATACCCCAGGTGGATAACTTTAACAATCAGGAGCCCCTGAGTTGCTCACAGCAAATTCCACCACAGAGTTTACAAAGATTTATGGCTAGAAAAGCCATACCAGGTAATTTACTACACCGCAGACATATATGCATAGTCAACGGCCAACATTATCATTAATGGAGAAAGACTCAAAGCAGTCCCTTACGAACGGGAACTAGACAGGGATGCCCTCTATCACTACTCCTATTTAACATTGTATTAGAAGTCCTAGCCAGGGCAATAAGGCAAGAAAGAAAAATAAAAGGCATACAAATTTTCAAGAGGAAGTAAATCTATCTCTATTTGTGGATGATATGATCCTATATATAGAAAACTCACAAGACTCAGCAAAAAAAAAAACTACTGGAACTAATTGAGAGGTTCAGCAAAGTGGCAGGATACAAGGTCAACATATAAAAATCAGTTAGATTCCTCTACACCAACAAACAGACCTCTGAAAAGGAAATAAGGGAAGCAATACCATTTTCAATAGCTACTAAAAAGATAAAATATTTAGGAATAAATCTTACCAGAGACACAAAAGACCTACACAAAGAAAACTATAAAGCATTACGACAGGAGACAACAAGGCATCTACTTAAATGAAAGAACCTGCCTTGTTCATGGATAGGTAGACTGAATATTGTGAAAATGTCAATACTACCTAAAGCAATCTACACATTAAATGCAATCCCGATCCAGATACCAACAAAATTTTTTAAGGACATGGAAAAACCAATTACTAACTTCATATGGAAAGGAAAGAGACCTGAGATAAGCAGAGCACTTCTGAAGGAGAACAAAGTGGGAGGTCTCACACTCCCAGATCTTAAAACCTACTATACAGCCACAGTAGACAAAACAACGTGGTATTGGTACAAAGATAGACAGATAGACTAATGAAACAGACGGACTAATGGAAAACCCAGAAATAGACCCATGCATCTATGGACAGCTAATCTTTGACAAAATATTAAATGGGGAAGAGGTAACCTCTTTAACAAATGGTGCTGGCTATATTTGGTATCCACTTGCAGAAAAATGAAACAAGATGCATAGCTCACCCCATACATAAAAACAAACTCAAGTTGGATCAAAGACTTAAATGTAAAACCGAAAACTATAAAATTCCTCAAAGATAAAATAGAGGCAAATCTAGGTTCCCTAATTTATGACATAAATAGACTATCAAGCATAACCCAGAATGCACAGGAGGTAGAAGAGAAGCTAGATGACTGGGACCTTTTAAAAATTAAATTCGATTGAAAGACTTCATCAAAAGGGTAAGAAGAGAACCTACAGATTGGGAGAAAATATTTGTCTATGCCATATCTGACAAAAGACTTATCTCCAAAACCTGTAGAAAACTTCAATGCCTCAACACCAAAAAGACAAACAATCCAATTAAAAAATGGGCAAGAGACATGAAGAGACACTTCACTGAAGAAAATATGCTGGCGGTCAACAAGCACATGAGGAATTTATCTCAATCTTTAGTCATTAGAGAGATGCAAATCAAAACAACAATGAGATATCATCTCACACCAACAATAATAGCAAAGTACAACAGGACAGAAAATAACAAATGCTGGTGAGGTTGCGGAGAGTTTGGAACACATATACACTGCTGGTGGGATTGTAAAATGGTACAACCATTGTGGCAAACGGTATGGCATTTCCTTAAAAAGCTAAAAACACCATTTGAATACCATTTGAACCACTAATTCCATTACTAGGAATATATCCTAAAAAAGTGAGAGGCAGGACGCTCATAGACATATGGACACCTATGTTCATCATAGCACAATTCACTATAGCAAAGAGATGGAAACAACCTAAATGCTCATCAACAGATGAATAGAAAACCAAATTATCATATATTCCCACAATGGAATACTATGCTACATTAAAGAAAATGAAGGATACCTGAATCATCTCACAACATGGGTGAGCATGGAGGACACTATGCTGAGTGAAATAAGTCAATTGCAGAAGGACAAATATTGTATGAGCCCATTACTGTAAAAAGACAAGGAATGGTTTGCTTAAGGAAGCGAACTCACCTTGTAAGTTACCGGGGTGGGGAGAGAAAAGGAGGGAATAATTTTAGGCTAGTTGGGGGCCACACATTGAGGTCGGCAAGGAGAGGGATGGTATGGAAAAAGTCTGTGACCACCATGATAACACTGGGGAAAGGGAGGACACTGAATTGTGCACATAAGATATAGACGGCAGAGGCTAATACCAGTATATCCACAATATTGCAATATCATTAACACCAAACATCAGGATACAGATAAAGTCATAACCATCTGAGAAGATCAGATGGAGGTCAGTGAACAAGATTATACTCTAGACCAAGGATAGATTCATCTGAGGCTAATCTTGCACAGATACCAGTGATACAAAATACCTGCAATCATTACAGAAGCAACAGAAGACAGACATAGAGCAATCCCTCACAGACACCCAGGCACTGTGGGAGAGAGATCCAATGGATCTACTGAGTCAGGACCATAGTATCGGGGGACACCAGACTCAACAGGCACAACAAAATACATAAAAATCTTACTCTACAACCTATATTAGTGAGTAGTGATTGGGGTCATAAAAACTTTCAAGCGGCCATGTAAGATGCAGCTAATGGTCCCCTATCATTGGAAGCAAAGAACAGTGCAAAAAACCAAGGGCATTTGGAAGCAATCAGTCCTAGGACATGATGAACCACAAGACCAGAAGAGCTAGATGGTGCTCAACTACCAATGCCACCCACTCAGGAAAGCATCACAACTGGAGATCCTTGATAGAGTTGGAGAAAAAACGTGGAACAAAATCTCAAAGCTCAATAATGACCAGAATTACTGGTTGGTTGGAGTCTGGTGGGACCAAGACTGTGGCCTGGAATGCACTTCAGGCCTGGAATAAAACTCACTCCCAGGGGCTGGCTTTCAGTCCAATAGTAAAGAAGACCTACATGCAGACCACTCAACCCAGGGTGACGCACCCACATACTCTATGGAGATGCATCCCTTGGAGCAAGCAACCACGAGGCACCAGAGGGGCAGCATTCACATGGAGGAAATACAGGACCCACAGGAATGCATAGCTATGAGGGGCATGGGGGGAGGGGTTACTGGGAAGGGAGTGGAGGAGAGTAGGTTAGGGTTGGGGATGGTAATTGGGGAGAGAAGATAAATGTGCATGAAATGTTGAATGTAAAACAAACTCTAAATTTGCACCTGAAACACAACTAAAAAAAGAAGATGGAAGGAATACACAGAGTCACTATACAAGAAAGAATTGGTCGATGTTCATGTATTTCAGGAGGAGGCATATGATCAAGAACCAATGATAATGAAAGAAGTCAAAGCTGCACTGAAGGAACTGGCAAAAAACAAGGTTCCAGGAATTGACAGAATACCCATTAAGATGTTTCAACAAATAAATGCCGTGCTGAGAGTACTTACTCATTTATGCCAAGAGATTGGAAGACAGCTACCTGGCTGACTGACTGGAAGAGATCCTTATTTGTACCCATTTCAAAGAAAGGTGATCCAACAGAATGTGGAAATTACTGAGCATAATCATTAATATCACACGCAGTAAAAGTTTGCTGAAATTAATTTAAAAATGATTGCAGCAGATTTCACATTACTTGATTCCACAGTCAACACCAATTGAAGCAAGATATCAGATGACATCTTGCAGTGGGCAAATCTGTTCTTAGTACTAGAGAATTATGTTGTTATTATGTGCCATCAAGTCGGACCCTACTCATAGACACCCCTCCTTGGGTTTCCGAGGCAGTATCACTACAGAAGTAGATTTCCCCATTTATAGGGATGAATAATTCGCATTTCTGGCCCTGAATGAGCCACCATCAAGTGGGAGGGTGAACTACACGAATGACTGAAGGTGTACAGGGCAGAATGCTTTTAGTATTATATATTTAAAAAAGTGTTCGGAGAGTTGATAGAAGAATATCATTATACATATAGAATGCTTCATGGAAGAACAGACATTTAAGGAGTATTATGTGGTATTAGGTACTTTTTCTGTGGAGCTCAGGTAGCATAGTGGCTAAGGCACTTGACTGCTAACCAGAAGGCTGGTGGTTCAAACCCACCAGCCA
>NW_006922124.1:638775-643109 GCF_000298275.1 Orycteropus afer afer
TGGTTCCAACCCACTAGCTGTTCTGCAGAAGAAAGATGAGGCAGTCTGCTTCTGTGAAGATTTATAGCCTTGAAAACCCACTTGGGGTCACTATGAGTCAGAATCAACTTGATGGCAGTGAGTTTGGTTTTTTGGTTTATATATGCCACAAGCTTAGGGCCTTTCTCATTCACCCTTGTTTCCCAGAATAACTTGCTCCAGAATGACCAACCAAAACTAGCAAAGACCCTAGTAGAGAGATTTTTGTGGGCCTTTTATTGTTGTTAGTTGCCGTGCAGTTGACTCCAAGTCATGGTGACACCACGTGTTAGAATAGAACTGCTCCACAGGATTTTTAAGGCTGGGACCTTTCCAAAGATGATGGCCAGGCCTATGTTCTAAGCTGCGTCTCAGTGGGTTTAACCACCAACCTGTTGGTTAGTGGTTGAAGACTTAACTGCACTACCCAGGACTCCTTTGTGGGCCCTAATCCTTGCTAAAAGCTGACCTCCAAGCTGGATTCTGGAGAGCCATTAAAATAGCCCATTCCACTGTCCTGAATAATCAGTAATGATTAGAGTTGGACAGGTATCTAAGGAAACCAGAGCTAATTGTATTGTTGTTGTTGTTGTTAGGTTCTGTCGAGTCATCTCTGACTCAGAGCACCCCTGTGCACAGCAGAATGAAACACTGCCCAGTTCTGTGCCAGCCTCATAATCCTTGCTATGCCTGACCCCATCATTGCAGCCACTGTGTCAATCCATCTCATTGAGGGCTTTCCCATTTTTCGTTTACTCTCCGCTTTACAAAGCATGATATCCTTCTCCAGGGAATGGTTTCTTCTGACATCATGACCAAAGTAGGTGAAACGAAGTCTGGTCATTCTAGCTTCCAAGGAGCATTCTGACTGCACTTCTTCCAGGACAGATTTGTTACCCCTTTTAGCAGTCCTTGGTACTCTTAGCATTCTTCTCCCACACCACAACTCAAAAGCATCAACTCTTCTTCGGTCTCCCTTATTCATTGTCTAGCACTCACATGCATAAGAAGCAATGGAAAATACCACGGCTTGGGTTAAGTGCACCTTAGTCATCAAGGAGACATCTTTGCTCTTCTGCACTTGAAAGAGGTCCTTTGCAACAGAATTGCCCAATGTAATACATCGTCTGATGTCTTAACGACTGCTTCCATTGGTGTTGATTGTAGAACCAAGTAATAGGAAGTCCTTGAAAAGTTCAATCTTCTCTCCATTTTTCGTGAAACTGTTTATTGGACCAGTTCTGAAGATGTATGTGTTCTTTATATTGAGGTGTAGTCCATACTGCAGACAGTAGTCTTTAATCTTCATTGGTAAGTGCTTCAAGTCATCTTCACTTTCAGCAAGCAGTTATGTCATCTGCAAATCGCAGGTTGTTAATGAGTCTTCCTCTAATCCTGATGTCACATTCTTCTTCATATAGTCCAGCTTCTCAGATTATTTGCTCAGCATACAAATTGAATAAGTATGGTGAAAGGATACAACCCTGACACACTCCCTTCTTGATTTTAAACCATGCAGTATCTGTTTGTTCTGTTTTATAATGACAGTTTCCTGATCTATGTACAGGTTTCTCATGAATACAATTAAGTGTTCTGGAGTTTCCATTCTTAATATTTGCCTTTATTGTCTGTACCTGTTGTACACCTCTACTTGTCTTCCTATTCCTTAGTGCCATTGTGCTAGTCACATGCTTTGGTTATATTGCTTTTCCCCTCATCCATATCAAACCTGTCTCTTAATTATCCATCTATTTTCCCTCCCTTCCCCTTCCCTCCCATCCCTGGTAAACAGCAAATACATTTTTAGACTTTAAAAGGTTTTTTTTTCAAGGAATTATATAGGTTTTTATTTTCTCATCCTTATTTTTCCCATCTCCTGCATGGTTTGGCACCCAGTATTACAGCTATTTTGCCTGCAGCTGCCCTAACTTCTCTGCTTTCTTGGTCCTGAAAGATCCTTCTTCAAGAGCAACAGTTCTTGGAACTGTTGGAACCTACTTGGACACATTTTGTGGTTGTCCATAGCATCAGAATGAGGTCTGGTTCCTTTGCTGGACCTCCATACGCAGCCCCTTTTTGGACAGCACCCCTCTTTTCAGGTCTGGCTGCCCTCACACAGATTGCTTGTGTACTGTTCTCATGCACACATAGGAGTGCATCCCTCTTCTCTGAGGTTCGTTTGCATGCTGTTCAAGCTGACCAGCTATGAATTAAGCTCTGTGTTGCTGGTGTAAGATGTTGTTCAGGTGATTAACTTTTCCAAGCTTCTACTTTTCAGGAAAATGTAAATAATCAGGTCTTACTAACCATGTTCCCCACCACTCATCTGTCAGTTTGTCATACTGTGGTAGCTTATGTGTTGCCTTGAGGCTAGGACTATGGCACCAGTATTTCAAATACCAGTTGGGTGACCTTTGGTCTCCCTTAGCTGTTCCAAACCTCTCTGCCCACTTCATGGTCTTCCCCATACCTGTTCTGGCAGTTGGCCCTGGCTTCTTCCTGCTGCTGCCTGCCTTGGATGGGGTCTCTCAATCCCCATACCTGCATTTTGCATATGGCCTTGGCTTCTTCCCACTGCTTCCTGCTTTGCGTAAGGTCTTTCTCTCCCCTTTCCTGGATCAGGCTGTCAGCCCTGGCTTCTTCCCACTGCTTCCTGCCTTGGCAACAACAAGGCTGCACTTCTTCCAAGATAGATTTGTTAGTTCTTCTGACAGTCCATGGTACTTTCAGTATTCTTCACCAACACAGCAACTCAAAAGCATCAACACTTCTTTGGTCTTCCTTATTCATTGTCCAGCTTTCACATCCATATAATCCGATTGAAAATCCCATGGCTTGGGTTAGGTGCACCTTAGTCCTCAAAGAGACATTTTTGCTCTTCAGCACTTTGAAGAGGTCTTTGCAGCAGATTTGCCCAGTGCAATACATCATCTGATTTCTTGACTGCTGCTTCTATGGGTGTTGATTGTGGAACCAATTTGAAATCTTTGATCTTTTCAATCTTTCAATTAAAAATTTTCTTTAATTTTCAATTCAAAAACTTCAATCTTTTCTCCATTTATTGTGATGCTGTTTATTGTTCTGGTTGTGAGGATTTTTGTTTTCTTTATATTGAGGTGTAATGCAGAGTCCAGTCTGTAATCTTCAACAGTAAGTGCTTCAAATCATTGTCACTTTTGGCAAGCAAGGTTGTGTCAACTGCATATCACAGGTTATTAATGAATGTTCTTCCAGTCCTGATGCCACACTCTTCTCCATATAGTCCAGCTTCTTAGATTATTTGCTCAGCGTACAGATTGAATAAGTATGGTGAAAGGATAAAACCCTAATGTACTCCTTTCCTGATTTTAAACCATGCACTATCCCCTTGTTCTGTTTGAACAACAGACTCCTGGTCTATGTGCAGGTTCCTCATGAGCACAATTAAGTGTTCTTGAGTTCTCATTCTTCTCAGTGTTATCCATAATTTGTTATGATCCACACAATCAAATGCTTTTGCACACTCAATAAAACACAAGTAAACATTCTTTCTATTATTCTTTGCTTTCAGCTAAGATCCATCTTATATCAGCATGATATTCCTCATTTCAAGTCCTCTTCTGAACTCAGCTTACATTTCTGAAAGCTCTCTGTCAATATACTGCTGCAACCGTTTTTGAATTATCTTCAGTAAGATTTTGCTTGCATGTGATATTAATGATATTGTTTGATGATTTCCACATTCTTGGGATCACCTTTCTTTGGAATGAGTAAAATATGGATCTCTTCCAGTCAGTTGGCCAGGTAGCTGTCTTCCAAATTTCTTGGCATAGACGAGTGAGTGCCTCCAGCACGACATCCATTTGTTGAAACTTCTCAGTGGGTATTCTGTCAATTCCTGGAGCCTTATTCTTCACCAATTACTTCAGTGCAGCTTCGAGTTCTTCCTTCAGTATCATTGGTTCTTGATCATAAGAACCTCGTCAAATGGATGAACACAGACCAATTCTTTTTGGCACACTGACTGTGTATTCCTTCCATCTTCTTTTGATTCTTCCTGCATCATTCAATATTTTGCCCATAGAATCTTTCAATATTGCAACTCTTGGATTCAATTTCAGTTCTTTCAGCTTGAGCTATGCAGCATGTGTTCTTCCCTTTTGGTGTTCTGACTTCAGGTCTTTGCAGATTTCATTATAAGAATTGGCTTTGTCTGTTTGAGCTGCTCTTTGAAATCCACTTTTCAGCTCTTTTATCTTTTCATTCCTTCCATTTGTTTAGCTACTCTCTATTCAAAAGCAAGTTTCAGAGTCTCTTCTTTCATCCATTTTGGTCTT
>NW_006922124.1:649046-650645 GCF_000298275.1 Orycteropus afer afer
GTCTCCTTTTTTTTGGTATTTTCACTCAAATTCTTCTGCTAATTGGGTTTTAGTCCAATTTTGTATCCTTCCCTTCAAGGCTCAGGCGTCCAAGATTATCTTCTGTGTCTGTGTTAATTGCTTTCCCTTTTCTTTGTTGAAGAGGGTCTGTGCAATCCTTCTGCCTAGTCCGCCATCTTGCCGGCAGCCGCCATGGATGATGTTCTTGATGTTATCCCACAATGCCTTGGGTTTTCGGTCACTGGGTTTTAATGCATATTCTTTAGATGGTCTCTAAATGCAGGAGGTATATAATCAGGGTAAGATTTTTGTCTCTCATGGACTTGTTTTAATTTTCTTCATCTTTGACTTGAACTTGCATATGAGTAGTCAATGGTCTGTTCCACAATCAGCTCCTGGCCTTGTTTTGGCTGAAGATATCAGGGCTTATCTATCACCTCTTTCCACAGATGTAGTTGATCTGATTCCTGTGTGCTCCATCTGGTGAAGCCCACTGTATAGCCACTGTTTGTGTTTTTGAAAAAGGTATTTGCAATGAATAAATCGTTGGTCTTGTAAAATTCTATCATATAATCTCCAGCATTGTTTCTATCACCAAGGCCAAATTTTCCAATTACTGTTGAGAGATTCTTCTTTATTTCCAACTTGTGCATTCCAATCATCAGTGATAAGCAGCACATCTTGATTGCATATTCTTTCAATTTTAGACTACAGAAGTTGGTAAAAATACTCTTTGGCTTTGGTGGTTGATGTGTAAATTTGAATAGTAGTAGTATTAACTGGCTTCCCTTGTACGTGTATGGACATTATCCTATCACTAACAGCATTGTACTTCAGGATAGACCTTGAATCATTCTTTGTGATGATGAATGCCACTTCATTCCTTTTCCATTTGTCATTCCCAGCATAGTAGATCATATGGTTGTCTGATTCAAAATGGCCAAAATCAGTCCATTTCAGCTCACTAATGTCTGGGCTATCCATCTTTATGTGTTCCATTTCATTTTTGACAACTTCCAATTTTCCTAGATTCATACTTCGTATACATTCCTTGTTCCAAATATTAATGGATGTTTGCAGCTGTTTCTCCTCAGTTTGAGGCATGCTACATCAGCAAATGGAGGTCCCAAAAGCTTTACTTTATGTATATCATTAAGGTCAGTTCTACTCTCACAAGGCAGCCCTTTCCCAGTTGTAAGTTGAGTGCCCTCCAAACTGAGGGGCTCATCTTCTGGCACTGGATTAGACAATGTTTCAGGGTTAGTCATAAATTTGTCCAGTAATGTATCAGACAGTGTTTCACTGTTATTCATAAGGTTTTTCCTGGCCAATACTTTGAAAAGTGGTTGGCCTCTTCCTTCTCAGAAGAATGGTCTGGTTATCAGCTTCCAAAAAGTCACAGGCTTGAAAATCCTATGGAGCCCAATTCTACTGTGTACACATGGAGTCCCCACGAGTTGTAATCAACTTAACAGCAACAAGAAACAACATTTCTCTCTGTCACTCATTCTCTATTTACACACACACACACACACACATATGTTGTTGTTGTTATTTGCCGTCGAGTCGGCCCTGACTCATAGCGACCCCTCCTTGGGT
>NW_006922124.1:650925-657893 GCF_000298275.1 Orycteropus afer afer
ATTTCCTAACCATGTACTCTACCTCATACATGGAGTGTGTAGCTCAATTGCTGAACAAGTTTCAGTGGAACATCCAGACTAAGATGGACTAGGAAGAAAGGCCTGGCAATCTATTATCAAAAACCAGCTAATGACAACCCTGTGAATCACAAAGGTCTATTCTTCAACTGCTGATGGAGATGGCATGGGATTGATGGGCTAATGTTTTGTTCTGTTGTGCATGGGGTCACCATGAGTAGGGGCTGCTCACTGGCAGACAGCTAACAGACAACAGCATAGATTCACAAAGACACTGTTTTCAAATCCCAGTCCTCCTTCACGGCTGGGCTGGAACAGTATCTTTTAAGCACCATTTGCATGACATTTAAAACAAAAAAACAAACAATCTTCCTTTATTTCAACTTGTGGTACACTTTATCCATGCTTCTTTCTGAAATTATAGTCAAGATGTAAGGAATAAATAATGAGCTTTTCAGATGAGCAAAAACAGGTAGATGACTAGGAATTGTCTTGCGTTATTCCATTATTTTCTTATTGGAGTAGTTTATGGTGAGATTCTTTGTTTAAATCTTTTTGATGGGTCTGTGTAATTCATATGAATTAAAAAAGTAGAAACGAAAGTAGCAATGGATAGTGGCAGAAGCCCTGGTTGTGCAGTGGTTAAACACTCTGCTGCTAACTGAAAGGTCGCCTGTTCCAACCTACCACCTTCTGTGTAAGAGAGAGATGTGTCAGTCAGCTTCAGCAAAGATTTCAGCCTTGGGAACCTTTTGGGGCAGTGCTACTCTATCTCATAGGGTCAGGTATGAGTCAGAATTGATTAAACAAAAGTGGGTTTCTCTCTGTCTCTCTCTCTCTTTTTTTTAATTATGGATAATTAGTTCAGTTAGCACATTCCACTGCTAACTAAAACATTAGAAGTTCAAGTCTACCCATCAGTGCATCACAAGAAAGGCTGATCTACTTCCATTGAAAACCTTGTGAGGTATAGTTATACTCTGTCTTACATGGGCTCCCTATGATTGGAAATCAAGTCTATGGTAACTTAATGTTGTTCAACTTTAGTCCTGTATATTCTTATGTCTTTATTGGCTCATTGCTGGAATTGGGTAGGAGTCATTACCTCCTAGTTTAAGCTCCATAGTCACAGGATTAGGTTCTTCCTTTGAATAGGAACAACTAATGCCTCTGCTTTTTCCCTGTCTGACCTGGCTTAAGGGTGGAGGAGTAGGCATGAAAATACCTGATTCCATCTCCTGTGAGGAAGTTGTGGGAGGGAATGGTGTGGGCTCTTGCTCACCTCCTCTGTTTTCTATGACTTGAACTGTAGAGTATAGTTTCTCTGTACCGTTTATTGTGGTTTGGAGTATTGTTCACTGAGATCAGCCATTCCTGTTTTCCTGGTGAATTTTATATGTGCCATAAATGGGACCAGCTTTGTGGGTATTATCAACACAGACTTCCATTATGTAGGACATGTCAGTTCAACTTAAATCAGTTTACGTATATT
This sequence comes from Orycteropus afer afer, assembly GCF_000298275.1. NCBI lineage: Eukaryota > Metazoa > Chordata > Mammalia > Tubulidentata > Orycteropodidae > Orycteropus > Orycteropus afer. Next base: position 652,436 of record NW_006922124.1, read on the forward strand.
GGGCATCAGTGTGGAAGATGCCATGCTTGCTTCTCTCACCATCCTCTGCATCTTTTAAGACAAAATTACATCAAAGGTTATTTATCTGTCTTCTTTCTCAGCAGTACTAATTCTTTAATACTGTGGACCATGGAAAGAAGGGCCTCACAATCTACTTCCGTTGGTAAGAAATAACTGTCACAGGTCAAGTGTAAATTTTTAGACATGTGATACCAACCATAGAAGCAATGGAGATTTTTTTTTAGAGACTTCTAATGGATGTAGGGTGGAGAAGTGAAATAACCCCTCTTAGCAGTGATGGGTACTCAATTGGTTATGGAAGAAGAAATGTGCTATAGATATTTGTAAAGGAAGGTGTTAGGAAACTCTGGTAAGAAAGAAACAGTTGAGTAAAGAATGCCCCCATCAACATAAGAAAAATATAGAATCTGAGAAATACTGAATAACCTGCATGAACTTGGAGGACATTATGCTGAGTGAAATAAGTCAATCACAGAAGGACAAATATTATATTAGTTCACTATTGAAAAATTCAAGGAAAGGTTTATATATGGAAGGAAGCTTTCTTTGTTGATTATCAGGAATGGGAGGGGAGGGGAAGGAACACTGCTAGGTCAGTAGAAAAAGTATTGATTTGGGTGAAGGGAAGGGCAATGTACCAAAAGTGAGTGATAAACATGGCGGTATTAGGGAAGAGGAATACATAGAGAGGTACATGGGAGGTACAGACAACAAAGATGAACCTTTTTGCATGTACAGCACTGCGTTGTCAGTGGATACATGGGTGGAGAGGCTGAATGATCAGGTATGTCTAGGCATGGAGGAGTGTGGCCATGACCATGTATAGGATTGGCAGATGATGTTTCTACATGTGTATTTTTGTGTGCTGTAAGAATGTCCAAGTATATAGTAGAGCTGACAAGGGACAACATTGTTGTGACTTCTTGGCCACAGCCAGCTACCCGGAGGGAGGAAGTAGTTGGACCTGTGGGTTTAGGACCATGGTCACAGGGGACATCATGCTCAATTGGCTAGATGCAATGATGGGTCTCTCCTCATCCAGAGCAAAGAAGAATGAAGAAAACCAAAGATGCATGGAAATAATTAGTCGAAGGGACTAGTGGACCATGTGATCCTCAGCCTGTATGGTCATGAGACCAGAAGAACTAGATGGTGCCCAGCCACCACTGTCAACCACTTGGTAAGTGATCAGTGCAAGAGATCCTGGATAGAGAGGGAGAACAATATGGAACAAAACTCAAAATCATAAAAAAGACCAGGTATACTAGTCTGGTGGAGCCTGGTGAGACTCCCAAAACCATGGCCTCTAGTTTCTCTAGTTACCCTTCAGCTCTGGAACTGAACTCACTTCTGTGGCTTCCAGTCAAACAATAGATAAGGTGAACATCTACATCTGGTAGATACACTCCTTTGAGCAATCAATCATGAATGAACAGAAGGGCAGTGTTTCCACAGGGAGATAGCTTGGGGGGACAGGAGTGCATGGGAGGGAAGGAGACAGGGAAGAGGTAACTATTGGAGAGAAAGTGGGAAGAGAGCTGTCACATTGCGGGGAATTGCAGTCAATGTCATGAAACAAAATGTGTATGAACTGCTGTATGGGAAATGAATTTGTTTTGTAAACTTTCACCCAAATCACAATAATTTTTTAAAAAAGACATCAGACAATCTTCCAGCCATGAAGAATCCTCTATATAAGCACGTCAAGAAAGGGAGATTCTCCCAGCATCTGTGCTGCCCCCGCTCCTCCTCTCCCATTTCTGGAATCACCTGGACACTCCAACACCTCATCTGCCATCAGCGTTCTGAGATACCAGTTTGGTTTGTTTTTTGTTCATGGTTCAGTGGGTTAGCTGCTGGCGATAAATGGTAGCAACTGCTTGTTTTACCATCCTGTCCAAACTCCACTCTTTGGAAAGTAAATTTTGTAAAAGAACTTTTAGGAGGTCTCTTTTTTACAGCATAGTTCACAGTGTATTTCCCATTTTCAGTGAGAGCCATTTACATACAAAACGGTTATTGCAAATCCCTTATTTATTAAAATGTAAATGCTTTTTCTATAAACTGATAATTTAAATTGATTATTTTGGGGTCTGAATTTGAATTTCTAGCTTTGTTTGTTGTTCTTTATTTTAAACTTTGTTATCATAATGTGAATGATAGTTTCCAGAGAAGAGAAGTTTTCAATTAAACCATTCATATGTATTTCGTTTCATGTCATTGATTGCAATCCCCACAATGTAATATCCTCTGTGCTCCCTGTGATTCTCGTCTCCATCCCTCATTCTTTCCTACCCTTTCCTGCCTTCTGAACTTGGTCCTTGAGTAAATGCTACCCTCTTAATCTCAAATAGGTGGTTGTTTTAAGGAATGCATAACTCCCTGGTGTTATTGTTCATCTTATGAACCTGTCTATTCTTTGGCTGAAAGTTGAGCCATAAGGGTAAGTCCAGTTCTAGGCTTGAAGGGTAACTAAAGGCCATACCTTGGGGGTTCCAGCATTCTCTGGACAACCAGTACACTGGACTTTTTTTTATGATTTTGAGTTTTCTTCTACATTTTTCTCCCACTCTCTCTTGACTTTCTTATGTGATCCTTTTCAGACTGGTCAGTAATGGTAGCCAGGCAAAATCTTGTTCTTCTGGTCTCAGGGCCATGAAGGCTGAAGTTCAGGTGGTCTATTAGTTCTTTGGACTCATTGTTTCCATGCTTCATTGATTTTTTTCACTCTTCTTTGCTCCAGACATGGAGAGAAAATAGTTGTACCTTAGATAACCACTCACAAGCTTTTAAGATTGCAGTCACTCCTCATCAAAGTAGAATGTGGAACATTATCTTTGTGAACATTTTGTGCCAATTGACCTTGATATCCCACAAAACTACGGCCCTGAAATCCTAGGCCCAATGACTCATTCCTTCAAGGTGTTTGGTTATGGCTAAGAAATTTTCATATCTTTGCTACCTGTAAAGTCTTGTTTTTTTCTTTGCTCTTGCACTTTACATTTTATGTAATAATACTGCCTAAGTATTACACTTTAACTTTTTGTTAAATTAGAAAAAAAGTATTGAAGCACCAATTATCCTTCTCTTACTAAAAGCTTTGACTATTTGCTTTCTCAAATCGACTCTCACATTTCAGATATGTACACATGACTAAACATTCTTGAAGAATATATGCAAAACTGAGTGCTCCTTGAGCTGTGGTGGCATTGTCTAAGGCATTTCACTTCTAACCCAAAAGTTGGCAGTTCAAACCCACCAGCCACTCCTCGGAAGAAATGTTGGGCAATCTACTTCTGTAGTGATACCGCCACGGAAACCCAATGAGGGGTCATTATGAGTGGGATCCGACTCCACAGAAGTTGTTGTGTTGTGTTGCGTTAAGTGTCTTAAACAATAAGAAGAAAAGTTGACTGCTTTATTGACATTACCAGTGATGTATGCATGAACTTTTGGAACAAACTTGTATATAGATGTTATATTGTCATATTCTAATTCAGTAGCAAAAATTGAACTGTCACCTTTCTCCCTTTGATTTAAAAATAAATAAATCTTCAGAGATATCTATAGTAGTACTATGTTTCATTTTCTTTATTTCTCCTAGTTATAATTATATTTGGGCTTCATAACATGTCCACAATAGCAATCATCTAAACTATTTTGTGTATTTACTGTTTTGGGAGCCCTCAACTTTTGTTGTTGTTGCTTAGTTTGGTTTTACTTTGAAAAATTCCAGTGATTGTATTAGTTGTTTGTACCTAATGGTAAAATATAGATGTATGTAGAAGAAAAAAATATAATTTCCATGAAAGAATAGGTCAATGTGATCTAGAGTTATCATGCAAAGACTTTGTAACAAGGTGGAACTTATGTAGGGTCTTGAAGGGTAGATTGAATTTGGGTTGGTAGAGAAGGAGGAGGTTTTGCTAGTATAGAATGACACAAACAGAATATAAAGTGTGAAAAAATGACATGCTGTTGTTGAGCTGTCTCTGACTCATAGAGATTCCACGTGAAAGACAACTGCTACAAAGGATTTTCTAGCATTTTCAGGAGCAGATTGAGAGATCTTTTCCCATGGAGCCTCTGGGTGAGTTCCAACTGCCAACCTTTGAGTTAGCAGCCAAGCATATAACCATTGCACAACCAGGGTTCCTTCTGGGGGAAAAAGTCATATATCTGGGAAATTATGTTTATAGGTTGCCCTAGTTGAACTCTGATATTAGATAATCAGACATAAGTGCATAGTAGGAATCTTGGGTATCAGCACAGGGAGTTAGGAATCTGGCATTTGGGCATTATAAGTATTAAGACATTTACTCTTACAACAGTGGTCAGGATAGATTAAAAGGAGATGGACTAGAGACAGGTTAGGACAGAATAATCAGAATATTATTTCGATTAGTCAAATAGGAAAGTGATAACTATCTCTACTTAGATTATTGCAGTGGGGACTGAAAGTTAAGGGCTGATGGAAGAGAAACCATGAGGTTCCCTGGGCCCTGATGGAGAAGGGTCATTAGAGTTAACTAAGTTTTCCATGATGTCATCCAGGAAAATTGATAATGCTAGTGGCAAACTATGTGTTACCAAAGAGCACTCTCTATACATGCATGAAAAGAGAGTTCATAACTGTATTCTGTTGTCTTTGTAATGTAAGCATGTTAAGGTTAATTTGTAACAGGCCTAGCATTTACATTTGATTATATTGTTATATTTGAAAAAGAAAGATTAAAATGAATGATTTGGGTCCCACTGTTGTTTTTTGTTTGTTTGTTGTTTTTATAGTATAGTTTTGAAGGAAAACTATAACCAAAGATTTTAGTTTGAAAGAATAGCAACATGGCAATTCCCTTCAATGCAACAAATTTTTGCCCTTTCTTTGTAAAAGCCAATGGATCAACTTTGCAAGGGTTGCAGATATGATTAACCCACACTCAAGCCCTCAAAGATTTGAGGCTACTTAAGTACAACCAAACACCTCATGGTTTATACATTTAGGATTCTAGCTTCAAGGGAAATCCCAGTTAATTGGCCTATAACATGTTTAGAGCTTCTGTTACACCTCCTAATTTTTTGCATGGTGCCTGGGATCTCAAAACCTTGGAAGCACCCTCCAAGGCATAACAGTTGGTCTCTATTTGTCTGAAGCACCAGAGGAAGAAGAAGAGTCAGGAAGAGGAGGAGGACATGCAATAGTTGCTTAATTACCTCCATGAACTTTTGCCTCCTTTGCCATGACACTAGAAGAACTAGATGGTGCCTGGATACCATCACTGAACATTTTGATCAAAGATTCTACAGAAGAATCGTGATTAAAAGGGGGACATAGCAGAACAAAATGTAATCTAGTCTGGAGCCAGGGAGTGTGGGTGAGCCCCTACAACTATTGTCCTAATATAATCTTTAGACCTTAAACCAACAATATTTCCTGAAG
>NW_006922124.1:657993-660814 GCF_000298275.1 Orycteropus afer afer
TTGTTGTTGTTATGTGCCGTTGAGTTGGACCTGTCTCACAGAGACCCCTCCTTGGGTTTCCAAGGCAGTATCACTAAGGAAGTAGATTGCCCAACCTTATTTTCAAAGAGTGGCCTGTGGGTTTGAACGGCCAACCTTCTGGTTAGCAGTCAAGTACCTTAGGCACCACACTACTAGAGCTCCAAAACCAAGTAATAGTTAACTTAATTAGTGTAGAATGTCAGCCTTGAACATTGTTCTTTTAAGATTTATCTGTATGGGATGAAAATGACAATAGCAGCTTGAAATAATATATAGGAACTCTAGGGGCCAGTGAATTTATGCTAATGGGAAAAACACCTCAGAAGTGGAGAGTGAGAAGGGTTCACATGTTAAAGAATGCCATCAGTGTCACTGAGTTGTACATGAAGAAACCATTGAATTGGTGTATGTTTTGCTTGGAATGTTCTCAAAAATAATTTTGAAAATTAATTATTTTAGAAAAAAGATCTTACAGACTAATAGTGTCCAGTTTGTGAAAAAGGGCTGATATGAGGCAAACTGTGAATGTCACAATAGACACAGAGACAATGTGTTGTGGGGTTAGAGGAGGTCAGAAGATGTGGCGTCACTGCCCCTTTGCCATAATGTAAGACTAAACCAAAAACCAAAGCCATTGCCATTGAGTAGATGCTGACTCATAGCAACACTATAGGACAGAGTAGAACTGCTCTGTAGGGTTTCTAAGGCTGAAATTTTTATGGAAGCAGACTGCCGTCCACATCTTTCTCCTGCTGAGTGGCTGTTGGGTTTGAACCACTGAACTTTCTGTTAGGCAGCTGAAAGCATAACCACTGCATGGCCAGGGCACCAAATATAAGCACTGGCTAGTGCTTAAAGATAAATTTTAATTATAATGTTAAAAAATAAAATTGAATCATATTAAAATGGAAACATGCATTCTTGCTGTATTTAGCTTTTTACTAGAAATAATGAATATAGATGAAATTATAGATACCAGCTTTTTCACAAATCTAACTTGAGTTTAATCAAGGGAAAATAATTAAACACAAAATAACAATTACAATAGTTTTTCTTTTTAAATTCCACTTACATAGAAACAATGATTTTAGAATTGCTCAGAACTTAGCCACAGCTTGCCCCAGTAAACAAACACCATGAAATGGTATTGCCTAAATCACAGAATATCATTCTTACCAATTCTTTCAAATTCAGTGAATAGAGAAAAATGTCAAGAAATACCTATTATAATTGGAAAAGCATTTCTGTCGACTTGTCATTCATAAAGATATAAAATGTTGGAATCAGCAGGAAACATAATATTCATGTAGTCCAGTGGTTTTCTGATATTTCTACTGAGGTTTAAGTCTGGTGGAACATTTCGTCAACAAATGAGCATAAATCCTTTGCATCATTAAAGAAAAAAAAAAAAAAAAAAAAAGCTCACTGCCATCGAGTCAGATCTGAATTATTGTGACCCCTCCTTGGGTTTCTGAGGTGGTATCACTACAGAAGTAGATTGGCCAATCTTCCTTCCAAGGAGTGGCTGGTTAGTTTGAACCACCATAAAACTGAATGGCACCTGTAAGTTCTCTGAGCTGGTTATAGGAGTTCAAAGTCTATTAGCTAATAATAATTTATGCTGATTCTACTATGATTTCTGAATAGTTTTTCTTGAAAAGGGTATTAGCTATGTAAATAATGTTGTAGATAAGTAAGTGAGACTTAACATTTCCTGATTTTTTAACGAACACCAGTAACATAATAATTAATTAAAAGAAAAAAAAAAACCTACTAGGGCAGTCTTAATCTCTATGTATGAGTTGGCAAACAATCTGAGATGCCCACATCCTCTGAGAAGCTAAAGACAGACAATTCAGCAATAGCACATTTTTGTTTTTGTTTCTGGAGGGGGAGCATCTCAAGAGTCTCAAGATAATTATCTCAAGATAATTCATCCTCAGCATATGTTCAATAAATATTTGGTGAATGAATAAATAAATAAATGAATAAATCAAACAAAGTACCAGAAGATTATATTGGCTGGTTTAAAATGTGGAGCCTTATACTTAGCCGTTTTCTGCCTCAAAAGGAATCCAGAGTTCTACAAATGCTCTTCTAACTTGAGAAAACCCATGACAGATTAGCATTGGAAGTGTCCTCTCCAGGCCTTAACACCCTCATCCTGGAGGTGGGAAGGTACACAATAGAATGATAAACGATGCTTCCTGCATTGAATCCCACATATCTATCACCCTGGTCAGTATAGCAAGGATATTTACTATGTTTATGAATTTTCTGTCCAACCTGTAAATGCCTACAGCTTGGGACATCCCCCTACTCTAGGTAGTAGCTGGTGACAAAGTAGGACAACAATGAAAGTCAAAGAACATACCAACTCTGGAGTGCCAAGAATCTGGGAACCATGGGAGGCCATGTGACATTAAGAGAACATGTGGATTGATTTTTATGACATTTTCACAGATTATTCTCCACCTAATTTTTTTCTTGAAGCTACACACTCTGGCACAGCTAATTGGAATTTTGCCCCATCACACCACTTTGTCTTCACTCACTAATCTAAACCATTCACATAGTGCCAACCTCAGGGATGTAGGGCCACTGTCCAAGAGAAGAAATGCCTATCTCCAGCAGGCATCAGGACACCTTCCTGCCCTGGTACACTGGCAAAGGTACTCTGATCTCCCAGGATAGTGAAGAGATTTGTGGTTGTTGTTGTTGTTAAGTGCCGTCGAGTCATTTCCGACTCATAGCGACCCCATGCACAGCAGAACGAAACACTGCCCGATCCCGCACCAGC
>NW_006922124.1:661122-668615 GCF_000298275.1 Orycteropus afer afer
ATTCATTGTCCAGCTCTCACAAGCATACCAGGTGATTGGTTTAAGTCTGGTGACTTAAGTCCATCACTAACAGTGGGTCGTGCAGGGGAGCCAGCTATCTTTCGTCTTACAGTAGGATGGGGGATTCTATGAAAGAGTGCCTGTCTGGTAGGCCTTTCATCCCATAGATCTGCTCAATAAGACACATCTAGAAATTCCAGCTAGTAATGATGATTCAGAGATGTCCCAAGCTTATTTATCTAAGTTGTCTTGGACCCCCTACCATATTCCCCACCTTCTCTCCCTCTGGTCCTTTCTCCACATGATGCTGAGCTCTGGATATAGAATCCTGTCACCACAGACTGTGGTCTCTGGATTTGGTTTTGCATGTGGTTTTTCACTCTCTGATGGGCTCTGGGAAATGGTCTCCCCTGGATCCTCACTAGCTAAGTGTTCCTACTCTGGCTTCTCCCTTACCATTTGATCATTTAAGCTGAATCATTGCTTCTCTAAATGAAAGGGAGATTTTCCCATTTAATTTCTTGATATGTCAGAATTTTAAAGCATGCTTAGAAATATCCTGTAATTTAGGCCTTTACTGCCTAAATATAGCTTGATATAATATGATTGAGCTTGTAATATAATTTCACATTAAACTTCATTAGAAAACACTAAAATACGATAGTAATAACAAGATGTGTTACTTATGTTTGTGTGTCAACTTGGCTGGGCCTGGTTGAGTGGCTGGGCAGCTGGATGTACTATTCCACATGATGAGACTGGTGATCAACTCCATGGTCGAACCTGCTGTGAGCAGCTGAGTAGCTGCCATAGGGATGTGGTCTGCTTCCTGTATATAAGGAGAAGCCTTGGGGAACGGTCTCTAGCTTATGGCATGCTTGAATCTCGTATGTAGCCATGTCGTTGTTTAGCAGCCTGCCATGCGCTGCTGACCTGGGGACTTTCAATGGGCTTGTATTAATGGCCTGCTATGTGGTTTGGTAACACCGGGACTGTGAATTTTTACTTGTCAACCTTGTCCTGTCAGCCTCAGCAGCCTGCAACTGAGTGAAGAAAATCCTCCAGCTTCAGTAGGCCGGGAGCAGGAGGCAGAGCTGAAGCAGAGGGTTGAGGGGTTTTGACCCAGCCTCTAGAGCTTGGCACTTTGAACTTGGACTTAAAGCTTCCAAACTGTAAGAAAATAAAACTCTTGTTTCTTCAAGCAATCCCATTTGTGCTATTTCTGTTAGAGTGGTAGTAGGTAACCAAAACACAAAACAGTATTTTTTCACCCAGAATTTGACTAAAGTTAAAGGATTCAGAAAATAGTGTCTGTGGATGTGTCAGGTATGCACATATATTTACTTGTGAGAATATGAATTAGAAAATTTTTCTGAAAAAAAAATTGGCAATAACTTTTTAAACTCAAAAGTTTTACACTCTATCTCTTTAACTCAATTTTCAATTTACATTAGCTTTCCTCTTTGAAATCTTTTATATTTGCCCAATAATTGGTACATGCTAAAAAATTTGGTTTCAGGTATATAAATCATCAAATAAGAAACAACTTAGGTGCCAATTAGTAGGAGAATAAGTTAATTATGGAACATGCATCCTCTGATAATTGTTCAGAGTGAGATAATAAGTGTGCTGGAGAAAGGCCGAATTCATTTCATTAAGTGCTACAGGCAAGGGAAGAACAATATGTGTAACTTTATCTATGAAGTTACAAATAGCATATGTTTTTATAGTACATGGACCTTGAAAACACTATACTGAGTGAAATGTCAGTCAAAAAAGGACAAAAGTTGTATGTTTCCACTGATATGAAACATCTAGAGTAGACAAGTGTATAGAGATCATAATTTATTCGTGGTTACCAGGAGCAGGAGGTAGGAGGGAAAGGGTCTTCCACTGCTTAGGAGACACTGAGTTCTATCAAGTGTGAGGGAAAAGTTTGGAAATGAGTAATAGTGATGGGGGAACAACAAGATGGATATAAATGATGTCACTGAACTGTACATGTAACAAATGTTGAAATGGAAAATATACTGTTAACATATGTATTTACAACACACACAGAAACACACAACTTAGAATCTTCCCTTAATAAAACATGTCAGAGTCTTAGGAAGGGAATGCATTCTGGAAGACCATCTGTAAAGGGGAGAATTGTAATTTATATATACGATTCTTTTTTTTTTTTTTTTTTGCAAACAGTGATATACACTAGTAACTTGTTGTTGTTATTAGTTGCTGCGGAGCCTGAAGCACCTCAAGGGAACCTTATGGATAACAGTATAAAACACTGTCCTATCCTTTATTAAGACATTTCTATAAGCCTGAGAGCTCTGGTGGTGTAGTGCCTAAGGCACTTCACTGCTAACCAGAAGGCTGGTGGTTCAAACCCACCAGCCATTCCTCAGAAGGAAACTTGGGCAATCTACTTCTGTAGTGATACCGCCTGGGAAACCAAAGGAGGGGTCACTATGAGCCTGATCCGACTCCACAGCAGTGAGTTTGGTTTTATAAAAGCTTAATACAAGAGAGAAAAGTTGTTCGTTATTCAGAGAAAGTAATTCCTACCTGATGCAACACAAAGAACCTGAAATCTGAATGGTGTAATACAATATTCATTTTTATTCTTCATCACCTAAAATCTGCTGTGGGGTAGCAGGGGTTGTCTGCCATCAGGTGACCCAAGGATTCAGGCTGCTTCCATCAGTTGCTTCTGTCAGCACGAGTTGGGGCTCCATGCTTGCTGCTGAGCAGAAGAGAAAGCATACTGGTAACACGCTGGTTCGCAAATGCCCCTAATGCTCTGCTCTTATTTTAGTAGAAAGGGATAGTCCCATGACACAAGATGTGAGTGATACCCACATATATGTCCAAAGTGCGTTTTATTCTCATTTCCACCATCTTTTATAAATATTTTATTTAGAACTTAGGGTCTTTCTTTTTATTACTTAGGTGACAGTAGAGAATATAGAAAAGGAAAATACATAAATAAAGAGAAAGACAGTTGGCCTTAGGCTGGGAGAAGTGAAAGAGAGTGTATACCAGAGAATTCAGACCAGCAGTCTGGTCTCAGCTCTGTCAACAATTCTCTTGGATTATAGACATTTCTGGAGCCACAGAGGCTGCATGATCCCCTGACACTATTGCCCTGAGATCATCTTTAACTTTCAATCAAGCATATCCCTTGAGGTCTCCTTAAAGCGAAACAACAATTTAGCCTAAATAGTAATAAAAATGTCTGCTTTGAACATGAAGTTCTTTTAAGAATTATTGAAAACACTGGTGCTTTGGTTTGACGGGAAGCAAGGCATTTGTTCTTGACAGAAATTTGAGGAATTTTAAAATCAAAGTGACAACAGCAACTAAAAGATTAGATAGGAAACTTGGGGGTGGTGAGGTTATGTCGATGAGGGAGGAACCAGTCAGAAAAGGAGGGCGAGAATGGCAGCTCTACTTGAAGAACATAATCAATGTCACCACAAAGTAGATGTGGAAACAGTCAAATCGGTACATGTTTGGTTTGCTGTGCATGTTCTCAACAACAACAAATCTACCCTGTTAACTCACATTCCCAAGCTCGCTGAGTCCCAGTTCATGGGTCTGATGACTGTTACAATATGTGTAAAATATAAAGAAAAACATAATTAAAACTGGCAAAGTACCTGGCATATCCTACATCTTTAAGAATGAGAGCTACTGCTGAGATTATGTCTTCTCAAAACTCTACCACCCTCTCCCTACTTTTATTTATTTTCTTAATACAGGATATCTCAGAGAACATGAAGTGCTTTCCGAGACAGCATAGGAAAATAGATTAAAATGTTGCTTAGGAAGTAAAACTTAGGAATGTTTCCCCTCAGGAGATATATGATTTAACTTGTGTGTAAAGATGTCTCCCCCAGCTGGACACAATTTAAAGGTTCCTACAATTTCTGTAAAGAACAAACACCTTGCCTCCCTTTCAACCAAAACACCAGGTTTTGCATTAATTTCACCTTCATCAAAATTTCAGATGTTGACAAATTAACTCAAAAAATAAAAATGCCCCTTGAATGCAGTGGGGTCTGTCTCTCCCAACCCCACCCAAATATTGTCAGCCTGGTGTCTTCTGGGAATCTCACCATAATGTAACCAAAAAAACCAGACCCACTGCCATAAAGTCCATTCTGACTTATAGCGACCCCCACTGGGTTTCTGAGGTGGTAAATCTTTATGGAAGTAGATTGCTCAGTCTTACCTCCATGGAGTGGCTGGTGGGTTTGAACCACCAACCTTCTGGTTAGCACTCAGATTCCTTAGGCACTGTGCTACCAGAGCTCCTTCACCATAAGGTAGTATTGCTGTTAATTCTCAGAAATGGGTTTGGACATGATGTGTATATACATCTAGTTAGGGCAATGTGTTCAATTTCACTGTGACAAGCATACAGGGAACCTGCCAGTCCTGCTTTTACTCACGATATCAAAGTGACTAATAGGAATTGTTTTCATTCCAGGATTATTTCTCTCAACTAAGAGACACAATTATCTGAGGGTCTGGTTCCTGGTCACCATTCCCACAGTCCCCCTTCCTCCCTAGCTTTCCCTGAAATCAACTAAAATGAAGAATTTGCAATTTCCCCCAGTAAAAACTGCCTTACTTCAGGGAGTTTATATTTGACACTCTCAGCTGGACCTTCCCCTGCCCTGCCAGTCACCTCCACACTTCTTCTTACTTGTCATTTAGTTCTCGGAGTATTCCTACCATTGTTCTTATATGATGCTGCTCCCACAATAGGAAATTCTATAGGCAGAGCCTGGGGCTTGGTTAGCCTAGTAGCCCCAGTACTAAGGCAGTGCCTTTGAAGGGACAGAGAGATGCTCCTCTAATTTTCTGAGAGTTAATGAGTCAGTGAGCAAGGAGTCTAATTTATTAAGGTTAAAATCCTCCTACCTTCTTGAATAGGCTAAGCAAACCTGGTTGTTTATCATTTAATGTTACAGACCAAAATACTAAGAGGGTTGAGGAAAAAATGATCATCATTTACATACTTCTCTTTTCCTTTATATCACATTTATAAGGTGAGTGTTTCCCATTTCTGAGGAAATACCTATCCAAATATCATGTTATCTAGTCCCAGGTAACAAAATAAGATTGGGGAGTTTCCCAATTTGTTTTCCAAATAGCAAAGCTCTCACCATTTAACATCCTAAACAGCAATAAATGCATGAACAATGTAATACATACATTTAGATTTTAAGGCTACTGAAATGTTATGTTCAAAAGAACATAATAATTCCACAAAAGGATAAATCTCCAAGTTACTACACAACAGGAAAATAAAGATATGTATATGCACTGTGTTCATTCCAGTCCCACCCTCCACTCCTTAGAAAGCTTGTTAAAAATAAAGTGAAATATGTGACTCAGACCTCAGTAGTGGTGGGAGCAGCTGCTGGAGGTGGCACTGGAACTCTCCGTCATCATGGCGGTAGCGGCAGGGCTGGTTGCAGCTTTGGCCTGGGCACGTTCTTCTTCATCTTTTATGGCCTCCTCATATTGACATGGGAAATCACGTGGCTCAACCTCATGGACTCTGCAGATAAACTTCAGGAGTTCCATCTTGCTGATTTCAGCATGGGCCCTCGGACCCCACACAAATTCTTAACACACAGGATCGCTGTTAGGCAGCGGCCGGTACTCCAGGTACTCTTCCTGCACCAAGTCTTCAGTGATGAGCTTTCTGGTATCCCTAAAGATCAGGTGATGCTGCTCAGCATATACGCCCAATGTATTCAGCACTTGCCAGCCTTCCTCATCAGTGGTGTGGTTGCCATTCAGGAGGATTACACCTAACATAAGAATCAGGAGGCTGGTCTTGGGCATACCCTCTGTTTCACTCAGCATCCCATCATAGGTGAGGCCCAGTTTAATGTCGAGGATGTAGCCATGGCTGAGAGGGTTGACTTCTTTCATATCAATGCCAAATAGCATTTCTATGTGTCTAGATGCTTTCAGGAGGATCTAAGGGAAATAGGCCTCGTACTCTTGGATGACAAAATTCAGCATCTTGGATTTTGTGATCAGGTCCCTCCTTTGATAATTGAACAGCAGAAAATTCACCAACAGAGCCACCTTTTCATCAAAAGGGTTTCTGGGAAAGTATTCAGAACCTGGTGGAAACTGTGAGGCACTTGAGGTAGCCCCATCTTCTTGGCTGCTATGGTCTTCATCCAATGTCATCTCTGAAGTGCCTGTCATAGCAGTGGAAGAGCCACACTCACTCTGAGGAACCTGAGTAGTACTGACTGTCTCTACAGTAGCATGCTCATCCTCATAGATGGGGATCAGAGAAGAAGAGGAGGAGGAAGAAGAGAAATAATCCACAACCTCAAGGAACAGTATATCATCCAGGTCCTGGAACTCAGGGAAGATAGGAAGGTATTCTTCAGTGGAGAAGGGGGATGGTTTGCTTTTGGCTGAGCATATTGACTAACTTCTCAGGTGGCCTCAGATAAGATTGGGGGCAGAAGAGCAGATAAAGCAGGCCCACAATCTAAAGGAGAGAGGGACGTTGTGTGTCAACTAAGATGGCAAGCTAAGATCTGGCCGTTTTGACAAAGGTGATCTCTATCAGACCTTCCTTGAGGAATAGTGCTCTAGGGTCTCACAGGTCTCCTGTCCTCCTAGTCAGCCTTTCCCTTAGTAGCCACTTCCATTGAGTTGATTTTGACTCCCAGTGACCTGACAGGACAGAATAGAACTGCTCCAAATATTCCAAATATTTCCAAGGCTGTAAATCTTTATGGAAGCTACTGCCTCAAGTTTCTCCCGTGGAGCAGCTGTTCAGATTGAACTACCAACCTTTTGTTTAGCATCTGAATGTGTTAACCGCTATGTCACCAAAACTCCTATTCCCCATAGGAACATGAAGGAGTAAATGAGATTTCTGCTCAGGCA
This sequence comes from Orycteropus afer afer, assembly GCF_000298275.1. Classification (NCBI taxonomy): domain Eukaryota; kingdom Metazoa; phylum Chordata; class Mammalia; order Tubulidentata; family Orycteropodidae; genus Orycteropus; species Orycteropus afer. The sequence continues at coordinate 668,059 of NW_006922124.1, forward strand.
GCTATCCAACTCAGCTCAAGGCTTTCCATGGATGAGACTAGGGCAGGCAGTGTGAGACACTCTGTGGCTGCCTTACTTTTAGTCTGGATGTTCCCCTCTGTTCTCATTCATGTCTCTTACCTGGTAGGAACTAGGCCCTTTTTGCCTCTGATGACCTGAAGCCACCCTACTCAGATCAAGGCCTCACCTCTCTTAGAAATCATAGGAGAAAGTGAGGAGAAATCCCATACAGCCACCCTCCATGAAGGATTACCAGGGTTGACACAGGGGCTAGATGCTGTGGTCCATCTCTTCTAGGATAGCTGGTACTCTCAGATTCTACTCAGGCTCCTTACCTTGACTGCTAGCAGACCTAGGACTTCTTCTGCCCACCTGATATCTCGTTCTCAGACAGAAGACTTCTCCACTAGGACATCCCTGAGGAAGAATTGAATGGATTCCTCATCCTGACAACTTTAACAAGTGCTACCCGGAGCTCTGGTAGCATAGTGGCTAAGACACTTGCCTGCTAACCAGACGGCTGGCGGTTCAAACCCACCAGCCACTCCTCGGAAGGA
>NW_006922124.1:668949-672486 GCF_000298275.1 Orycteropus afer afer
TAGGCACTATGCTACTAAAACTCCTATTCTTGAGTTACAGGCCCCTTAGTCCCTATTCAGGGTCTTATCTTGATACTTAGGAGGGCCTGATACTCCATCCTCTACTGACATAGTCTTCAACCCCAGACTAAGGCCATTACTCCACTTAAATGCCTAAAACAGGATACAGGTGACAGCCTTTCTAGCATCCCCTGCATAGGGCCATTCTAAGCTGACATCAAGGTTGGTGTTCTAATCTGTCATATTCTTTCTGCTTTCAAGTAGGTGATCCCATCTGTCCTCACTCAAGATCTTCACCTGGACTCCTGAAAAGTTTTGGAATCCCCCCCCCATTACCTTGAGGCATATTTCCTCAAAACAAGGCCGACATCTCAGTCAGACACATGACTTGGAAGTGACAAGTGATATGAGTTTTATCAGTCTGCGCAGGGCATGCTGGGATGAAGGCCCGGGCAGCTTCTAGTCTCTTTGGTCCAGTCTGTTCTGTATTGTGAGGTCCCAACTCTATTTCCTTTACTCTGGCAATTCTGGAAAACCTCTCCTGATTTGGGGTTGCCTATTCACAGCAAGCCTCAACTCCATGTGACCATGGTGGAAGAGTAAAAGGGCATCTTATTGGGCCATCTCTGCCAAGTGTCTGCTTGGGTTCCAAATGGTTTGTGGGATTAGAATTTCCTGGAGGGGTGATCTCCTTATTCCAAACTTACATAACTTACCTTTACTATTGTCAGGGCCTGGAGTCACTCTTTATAACTTCACGTTGCCTACTCAAACCAAAGTCTTCCCTGACCTGGGACCACCATGAGAAAGTGCTCAGAGCAGAGAAGAACTCTGTGTGGCTCCTAAAGTTCTGTGATGGGTGGCCCCACAGTCCCAACTCGGTGTCTTTCCTTGAGCTATCATACGGTCCCTGGCTCCTCCCTCATTTGTCCTAATGTTGCACACTCACAATCACATCTCTAAGAATTGTGAAGAAGGGAGGGTTATCCATTCCATACACTCCAGGCTATCTGGCTCCAGGGATCCTAGTTGTCTAGACAACCAATTTGTGGGTGGGTGGTCCCCTCAGACTTCACTTGGGGTTTATAAAATCACTCCTGGATGTGCTCTGGAGTACTCCTTCCACTGACCTGATGTGACCTACAGAGTAAAGGCTTGCTTTCCCTGCAACCCTAAGGAAGATATGAAGATCCTGAAATCCTTGTTGGAGAACCCCAGAGCTAACAGCAGGAGGAGACAAGACTCTTAGTGAGCGTGTCCTAGGGTGGATGGTTCTTATACACCTAAATAAGTATACTTACATTGATTACTAGCAGGTCCTGAGGCTCCCCACTTTGTAGACCTGGTGGGGATCCCCTCCCACCCAAGACAGGCACCTTCTCCAGATTCCCAAGGTAGAAGCAATGGAGCGTCTCAGGAGACAGAGCATTTCAGGGCTTACCAGAGTAGAAAACAGGAAGATCACAGGTATTTGTCTCCCTTCTGTTCTAGGGTCGGTGAACTCCTCAGTCCACTCACTGTCTTGCCTTGACACCCAGCAAGGCCTGGGAGTCCTCCCTCCACTGAACAGAGATCACCCCTAAGCCTTCACCTCCCACAGACCCCACCTCCAATCATAAATCTCCTTCCAACATCTGACCATCTAATTCCTGGTATGTCCCAGGGCAGACAGAATGGGCAGGTCTCTGAGAGACCTCTCTGTTCTCAAGTAGGGTCTGTCCTCAATCCTCATAGTCCATCCCTATGTCAGTAGAGGGTGGAGTTAAGTCCAAGGCCTTAACTGACAGTGTTTGAAGTGGGAGCCCAGGCATGTAACTCTGTCAGCCTACATGGGGCTTCCAAAGACTGACTACAGGGGGGTGGGTGGGGTATTGTGCAGGTCTTCACTGTCTTGGCATGGGGCGTAGCCTCAATCTTATTCTGAGTCCAGTCTATATTTAGACCCCTGGCAGGGCCTGGAATCTCCCGTTTTTTAACAAGTATATCTTCTCGGTACAAAGTCATCACATGTGTTGGGCCTGCCTGGGGCTTCTGGAGGCTGACTACATGGGGTGTGGCATCGCCTCACATTTCATTTGTTATCCGGTCTGTATTTAGACTCTTCGCAGAGCATGGAATTCCTCCCTTTCTTGACTGAAGTATATTTTCCTGGTACAGCCACCGAAGGTTAATGTCATAGGGCTTCAGCCTGACTCACCCACACAGGGTGTGTGAGGGGTAACAGCAAGGTCAAGGGCCTGGATCTTATACTGGGGCTCCTCTATTCTGCAGTGGATAGTTTTATCATTCCCCACTCAATGTCTTACCTTGACACCTCTCAGGGTTTGTGAATTAATCTCCTTTTCTGACTGGTGGCTGCAACGGTCCGATAACCTCCTATGTCACAGACATTTGAGGCAGACGTCACTGGAGGAGCCTTCATGCTTCCACTACGGAGGCTTCCCACAGCTGAGAGCAGGTGCACGGCTTTGTGAAGCAGCCTCCATTTTGAAACTAGGTCCTAAAATTGAATGTCTATCTACATTTTCCTATATATTTTAATGTATATACAGCCATTATAGTACCAGGAACCTGCAGAAATTAGAACATCAAGGATAGAAAAGAAGAAACTAACTTTCCACAGTTAACACAGCATTAGACACTATATGAGGAAATGGAAAAACAAACTATTCAATTAGTAAAATACTATAGAACTATTGTTTGGCATAAGATTAAGAAACAAAATTTTATCTTTTAGCAACTGATAATATGAAAATTTAATTAAAATATATCTTGTGAACTATGATAACAATATTTCAAGCACTGTAATATAACCAAACCCTATATTGTAAGAGCTCTGCTAGTGCCTAAGGCACTTGACTGCTAACCAGAAGGCTGGCGGTTCAAATCCACCAGCCACTCCTCAGAAGGAAGGTTGGGCAATCTACTTCTCTAGTGATACCGCCTGGGAAAACCAAGGCAGGGTTGCTATGAGTCCGATCTGACTTGATGAAACAACAACAACCTATTGTAAGGAAATGATGGAAAAAATATACAAATAGAATTTGATAAGTCATAAAAGCCTGCATTAGTGGAGAAATAGAATAAGTTATCAATAGGCAGATATTATATTTTCAATTAGTTTATTGTCCTCAATTTTAATCTTTAGATTTACTGCCTTCTCAGTCCAACACCCAAGAGACTCTTTTGTGACTCGGTGTATATGCATGGATGTATGTGAAATTGGACAAGCTTGTTCTTAAAACGTAAATGGAAACTCATAGGGCATATGGTGCTGAGATACTCTCAAGCAAGAAGATAACCTTATTCTATCAAGTACTAGAGAATAATAAAGAGTTATATTGATTAAAAAATTGTGCTATAGTGAAGTGATACACCAGTGGAACTCTAGAGAGTCTAGAAAAAAAGAGTCCTTAATATTTGCAGGGGTCCAGGTGAGGAGAGGGAACACAAGCAAGCCCAAAGCAGCAGGGCAGAAGAGCGGGACAAAGGGGATTAGAAGGCCCAGAAACTTGGACAGAGGAGCAGTTAGCTTCA
>NW_006922124.1:675613-676730 GCF_000298275.1 Orycteropus afer afer
TTCTACAATTGTCTCAGTGTTTTTTTTTTTTTTTTCTCCTCTTCTGGTATTCCAATGAGGCATATGTCGTTTTTTGTTCCAATTTTTCTTCACACAGGCTGGCATGAAGAGATTTGTCTTCTAGTCGGGAAATGTGTTCTTCAGGCAGTTCTCTTTTTTTTGTCTTTCCACTCTGGTGTTTATGTCTGTAATTTTAGTGTTAATCTTCTGGATTTGTCATTACAGTTTTTGTATAAGTCCTAATTGTGTATTTATCTTATTTTGTTCTTGAATGGTTTTCCCAAACTATTCCAGGGTACTGCCCTGTCTTCTTGATTCTGTGTGTGGTTTCTTGAGCTCTTGGAGAATCCTACATATATACCTTCTGAATTCCTTCTCAGATAGTTCTATTGCTTGTTCTTCTTACATGATAGATAATTCTTTACCCTGGACTTTTATTTCTACTGTCTTGTCTTTTTTTGTTTGTTTGTTTTTGTTTGATTTGAGTTTGTCTATTGTTTCCTAGACATTTTGAAGTTGTTGTCTTTAATTGTTAGTTATGTACTGATTTGCTTCACCTTGATTTTATGTTTTACTGTATCTGAAACTGTGGAGCAATTGTACATTTTTGTTTATTAACTTAGTTTTACTGGGTTGCTCTCCAGCTCTCTCTGTGTTGATGGAATTCCTGGTGGGCATGTGGGTGTAGGTCTCTGCTCATCATGTAGGCAATTTGGAGTTGGAACAAGCAAGTGTTGTCCACTGTCTGTCATTGATTGTTTGGCACAGGAATTATTGGTTTTACCTATGAGTAATTTGTTCCATTTAATAGCTCCTGTTGCCTGGTCATGGTTTCATGTGTTAATTCTATTGTATAAGGCTGGGAAGAAGAGGAAAAAGGAAAAGGAAAAAAAAAAGGCACAGGTGGCATCTCCCCATTTTGTTCAGACAGCTCTGCCATGACAGGCAGTGGAGTTTATGTCTTCCTGAGCTGTCTACTAATGAAGATGTCCCACTGTGAATCAAAGACCCATGGTTCAAAATCGAGAGAGATCCTAATGGTTAGAAGACCACTACTTTCTGCTTGGATCAAGAAGCTGCAATAACCTGGTCCAGTCTGTGGTAAAAAGTGGTCATG
>NW_006922124.1:678107-679082 GCF_000298275.1 Orycteropus afer afer
TGGTGCAGTAGTTAAAGCATTTGGTTGCTAATCAAAAGCTTGGTCATTCAAATATACCAGCTGCTCCACAGGAGAAAGATGAGGCAGTCTGTTTCCATAAAGATTCACACCCTTGAAACCCTTATAAGGCAGTTCTACTCTGTTCTCTAGGATTGATATAAATCCAAATCAACTTGATGACTGTGGTGTTTTTTTTAGCCTTTAATAAGATCTAATTGTGTATTTGAAATGTTAGCTCTATCAAGCCCTAGATGTGGAGCTTAAATTGCCACTGACTAATAAAGTCAATGAAAATTTTTGGCTTTCTCAGCACAACAACAAATGTCAGATATCAAGTGTGAGCAAAGACAAATCACAGACACTCTGGAGAGCAGTGGGATCAATATGGCCATCACCATCCAGGAGATGACTAAGATCTAAGTGGGCATGGAAGAGAGATGATGTACTTATACCAGTAGCCATGCATCAACTCTGAATTCTGGCAACTCCTCATGTGTCAGAATAAAACTATGCTCCATTGGGTTTCAATGGCTGATTTTTCAAAAACAGATTGTCAGGACTTTCTTCCAAGGTGCTGCTATGTGGACACAACCTCCAACCTTTTGATTAGCAGGTGAGCATGTTAGTCTTTTGCACCACTCAGGGACCCTTAACCCAGCTTATCCCTCTGTGGTAGTTATGTCTGTGGGTCAGCTTGGCTGGTCCTGGTTAAGTGGCCGGACCTTGGGACTTACAATGGACTTAATTAAGTTAATTGCTTGCTCTGTGGTTTGGTAACATCGAGACTGTGCCTTTTTACTTGCCGCCCTTGGGCTTCTCACCCTCAGCAGCCAGCAGCTGTCTGAGTAAAGAAACGCTTCTATCTCCAGTGAGCTGGAAGCAGGAGGCAGAGCTGGACCCTAAGGTTAAGGGGCTTTCACCCAGCCCCTAGAGCCTGGCACTTTGAACTTGGACTTAAAGCCTCTAAACTGTAAG
>NW_006922124.1:680767-682407 GCF_000298275.1 Orycteropus afer afer
CTTGGGAGTGGAACCACCATAGCCCCCTAGATTTCAAAGAGTTAGACTTTCACCACCTTGGTTCTGGAGTGTGGGGCAGCTAGTTCATGTGAGCCAGTGGGATGGAGGCAGAACTGCTGCCCAAGAGTGAGGGGGCAGGGCTGCCATGCCCAACAGGGAGAGGAGTGGGGCCTGCCAGGGGGTGAGGTCACCACTCAGGAACTAGGGGACTAGAGCCACTCAGTGAGAGAGATCTGTACAGATGCCACCCATTGAAGATCTGTACAGACGCCAAGTTGACAAGGGGTGGAAGTGTGGTAGTTATATTTGTGTGTCAACTTGGCTGGGCCTGGTTGAGTGGCTGGGCAGCTGATGGTAGTTATTCCCCATGATGAGACTGGCAATCAATTCCATGGTGGAATCTACCACAAGCAGCTAAGTAGCTGCCTTTGGGTATATGGTCTGCTTCCCATATACAAGCAGCAGCTTTGGGAACAGTCTCTAGCTTATGGCACACTTGTACCCTGCATGTAGCCGTGTCATTATTCAGCAGCCTGCCATGCTCTGCTGACCTTGGGACTTACAATGGACTTAAGCTAATTGCCTGCCATGTGGTTTGGTAACATCGGGACTGTGCCTTTTTACTTGTCAACCTTGGACTTCTCAGCTTCAGTAGCCAGCAGCTGTCTGAGTGAAGAAATGCCTCTAACTCCAGTGGGCCAGGAGCAGGAGGTGGAGCTGGACCCCAAAGTTGAAGGGCTTTCACCCAGCCCCTAGAGCCTAGCACTTTGAACTCAGACTTAAAGCCTCCAAATCATAAGAGAATAAATTCTTGTTTGTTAAGGCCATCCCATTTGTGGTGTATTCTTGTCAGAGCAGCACTAGGTAACCAGAACACCCTCTTAATAAAAGAAAGGGCCTTTTCTGTTAAATTTTGAGATGCTTGCAGTATTTTATATATGTATATATATATTACACATCAACATAAAGAAAACAAAAATTTTCACAACTGGACAAATAAGCAACATCATGATAAACATAAACAGAGAAAAGACAGAAATTGTCAAATATTTCATTTTACTTGTATTCACAATGAACACCCATAGGAGCAGCAGTCAACAAATCAAACAACATTTGCTTTGGTCAAATGCATTGTAAAAGACCTTTTTAAACTGTTAGAAAGCAATGGTGTCATTTTAAGGATGAGGTCCACCTGACCCAAGCCATGGTATTTTCAGTTCCCTCATATGCACGTGAAAGCTGGACAATAATTAATTGATGGGTAATTTTCAATAATATGTATAGTCAAAAGAAATTAATCAGTTCAACAAAGGGACTTAACTCTAAAATTTGTAGAAAATTTCAACATGTCAACATCAGTAAGAAAAATAATCAATTAAAAAAATAAATAAATAGGCAGAGGACATGAACAGACACTTCACAAAAGAAGGTATTCAGATGGCCAACAAACACATGTAGAAATGCTCAAGGTCATTAGCTATTCCAAAATCGAAAACAAACCCACTGCCATTTGTTGTTGTTAGGTGCCATTGAGTCATTTCTGACTCATAGCAACCTTATGCACAGCAGAACGAAACACTGCCCGATCCTGCGCCAGCTCCATGATCCCTGCTATACTTAAGCCCATCATTGCAGCCACC
>NW_006922124.1:683191-684562 GCF_000298275.1 Orycteropus afer afer
CACTCCCTTCTTGATTTTAAACTATATAGTGTCCCCTTGTTCCGTTTGAATGACAGCCTCCTGGTCAAGGTACAGGTTCCTCATGAGTACAATCACTCACTGTCATCTAGTTGACTCAAATTCATTGCGACCCCCAGTGGGTTTCCAAGGCTGTAAATCTTTATGGAAGTAGATTGCCTCATCTTCCTCCCATGGAGCAGCCAGTAGGTTTGAACCACCAACCTTCTGGTTAGCAGCCAAATACCTTACCCACTATGTCACCAGAGCTCCTTAGAGACACAAATCAAAATAATATTTAGGTATCATCTCACTTCAGCAATACTACCAAAATTCAACAAGATAGAATATAACAAATGATGGTGAGGGTGTGGAGAGATTGGAACTCTCATAAACTACTAGTAGGACTGTAAAATGGTGAAATCACTGTGGGAAACAGTATGGTGTGTCCTTAAAAAGATGGAAAGAAATAACATTTTATAAATCAATCCCAGTACTAGATATATATCCTAAAGAAATGAGAACTGGAATATGAATGGAATGTGCACATCCATGTTCATTACAGTGCTATTCACAATAGAAAAAAGATAGAAACTACCTAAATGCCCATCAACTAATGAATGGATAACCAAACTATGGCCCATACACTCAATGGAATACTATGAAACTTTAAAGAATAAGGAAGAATCCATGAAATACTTCATAACTTTCTTCATAACTTGGATGATCTTCAAGGACATTAAGCTGAGTGGAATAAGTCAGTCACAAATATTGTATGAGTCAGTTATTATAAAATGTCAACAAAATGTTTACACATGAAAGAAACACTCTGATAGTTACCAGGGATGAGAGGAGAGGGAAGGAAAAATTACTTAGCAGGTAAGAGACACATATTAATTTGAGTGAAGGGAAAGGCATTACTAAAAAAAAATTGGTGACCAACAGATTATCACTAAGGTAAAGAAAGACACAGTGCAGTGGACAAAGGTTACAGTCAACAAAAGAAAATACTATTACATACACAATCCTGCATTATCAGTAATAACAAACATTAATTTATGAGTGGATACATAAGTTAGGCTGGCAAGATGACGAGGTATGGGTAGATGAGCAGGACTATACCCATGACCACATATAGGTTTGGCATTTTTATATGGCTTTTATATGTTGTTGTTGTTGTTATGTGCTGTCGAGTCAGACCTGACTCTTAGTGACCCCTCCTTGGGTTTCTGAGGTGGTATCACTACGGAAAAAATTGCCCAACCATCCTTCCAAGAAGTGGCTGGTGGGTTTGAACCGCCAGCCTTCTGGTTAGCAGTCAAGTGCCTTAGGCACTATGCTACCAGAGCTCCCTTATTTCTTTTTTCACTTTTC
>NW_006922124.1:686412-687007 GCF_000298275.1 Orycteropus afer afer
GCTCATGAGGAACCTGTACATAGATCTAGAGCCAGACCTTCAAACACAACATACTGCATGGTTTAAAATTAGGAAAGTTGTGTGTCAGGGGCGTATCCTTTCACTATACTGAGTCAATCAGTATGCTGAGCAAATAATCTGAGAAACTGGACTATATCAAGAAGAAACTGGTATTAAGACTGGAAGAAGATTCTTTAACAACCTGCCATATGCAGATGACAGAACCTTCCTTGATGGAAGTGAAGATGACTTGAAGCACTTATTGATAAAGTCAAAGACTTCACCCTTTAATATGGATTGCATCTAAACAAAAACAAAACAAAAATCCTCACAACTGGACCATTAAGCAACATTATGATAAATGGAAAGAAATTTGAAGTTATCAAGGATTTCATTTTATTTGGATCCATAATCAATGCTGGTGGAAGCAGGAGTCAAAAAATCGAATGACATACTGCATTGGGCAAATCTCCTGCAAGTGACCTCTTTAAAGTGCTATAGAGCAAAGATGTCATATTAAAGACTAGGGTACACATGACCCAAGCCATTATCTTTTCTTTTTTCTTTTTCTTTTTACTTTATTTTATTTTTTATT
>NW_006922124.1:687107-687804 GCF_000298275.1 Orycteropus afer afer
TTTTTTTTTTTCCAAATGATTTTGAGTTTTGTTCCACATTTCTCTCCCTCTCCATCATGGATCTCCTACATAGATCCCTTTCCAAGTGGATGACAGTGGTAGCTGGCCACCATCTAGTTCTTCTGGTCTCATAGTTGTATAGGCTGCAGATCGGATGATGTACCAGTCGTTAGGACTAATTGTATCCATGAATTTTGGTTTTCTTCATTCTTCTTTGCTCTGGACGAGGAGAAACCCATCGTTGTATCTAGATGGCAGCTTGCTAGCTTTTAAGATCCCAGTCGCTACTCGACAAAGTAGGAGGTGGAACAATGTTTTGTATAGTATGTTATGCCAATTAAGGTTGATGTCCCCTGTGACTATGGTCCCAAGCCTACAGGTTCAACTACTTGGTCCCTCTGGGTAGCTGGCTGTGACCAAGCGGTGACTACAACCTTGTCCTTTGTCAGCTTTACTATACACCTGGGAATTCTGATCATTCACATAAACTTATAGGACCATTGTCTGCCAACCCTATATATGTTTGTGGATACCCTCCCCATTTAATAGACATACCTAATCATTTAGCCTGTCCACCCATCTACCCACCCATATACTCATGTTTGCCTTCACTGACAATGCAGTACTGTATGGGCAAAAGAGTTCATATTTGTTGTCTGTACCTCCCATGTACCTCTCTATGTCTTTCTCATCCTCA
>NW_006922124.1:690041-690692 GCF_000298275.1 Orycteropus afer afer
ATGCTGAAAACGAGGACTTGGGAAGAAGAAGATTAAGAATAATAAGAAAAAGGACAAAAGTGTTAATAATATTAGTTGTTTTAAAACAGACAAACACAAGCAAACTAATCACCAGAAAAAAAGAAAGCGAAAAAGAAAAAAATAAAAATAGAGAAAAAAAAATTGGTGGAGGACAGGGCAAGGCACCCAGGCTCTGTCTGAGCACACAGACTGTAATGGAGTTCTTGTGGGCCCAGAAGGTAGGTGGGAGTGGGGGATGCCTGCACCTTCGTTCAACAAGCGGGTGTGAGGTATAAGAGTGACAAGAGCAATGTCGTACCTTGTCAGTCTTGCAGGTCCCAAGTGTCCTTGAGGTTGTTGGAAAGCAGAACGTGTTCTTAAGCCCCAGGAGTCTGCGAGAGCGCTGTCTCTTTAAATATCCAAAATAGTCAAGTAACTTTTTAAAACTTTTTAAAGCTTCAAAATGGTGGCATACTCCGGACCGGCAAAAGTCCACAGTTCAGCCTACCTTTCTCTTCACCTTCTCTGTTTGTTCCCCAGCCACCATGCACAGTCCTCCATGCAATCCCTGGCTAACAGGGTGATTTTTAGATTAATTCTTAGGTCCTACCACCACTCGGAAATCTCCAAGCTGTCTGTGCCATTAGGATC
>NW_006922124.1:692021-694856 GCF_000298275.1 Orycteropus afer afer
TTTAGTCCACTTCTATATCCTTCCCTTTAAGGCTCAGGGGTCTAGGATTATCTTCTGTGTCTGTGTTAATTTATTTCCCTTTTCTTTGTTGAATAGGGTCTGTGCAGTCTTTCTGCCTAGTCTGCCATTTTACTGGATCTCCCCCAAGCCATTATCTTTTCAATAGCCTTATGTGCATATGAAAGCTGGACAGTGAATAATGAATACTGCAGGAGAATTGATGCATTTGAATAGTGGTGTTGGCTAAGAATGTTGATTACACTATGGCCTGCTAGAAGAATGAACAAATCTGTCTTGGAAGAAAGACAGCTGTAATGCTCCTAACCAGACTTAGTCTCTCATACTTTGGTCATGTTATCAGAGGGGGCCAGTCCCTGGAGAAGGATATCATTCTTGGTAAAATTAGAGGCTCAGCGAAAAAGGAGAAGACACTCAACTAGATGGATTTACACAATAGCTGCTACAATGAGCTCAAGCATAGGAACAATTGTCAGGATTGCAAAGGCTTGGGCAGAGTTCCGTTCTGTTGTACACAGGTTCACTGTGACACGAAACCAACCTGATAGCATCTAACAAAAACAACAAGGCTCCCCTGAATTCCATTCTATTTCACATTTTACACAGATAGTATATTACCATTTCTTTAAAAATTGTTCTAACTTATTACCTATGTATATATACAATGAACAATGATGGCTATTTTACTTTTGTCAAAAATTATTCAGGAGATTCAAATCTCTTACTTTTCTTGAAATAAAATGAGACCATATAAGGAATGGATAATCAATAAAGAACTATTGTAAAATAGTGAAGCCTCTTACATTCTACATCTAGAGACTTTAACCAAGGAAATGAAATTCTCCTACCCACAGCAGGCAGATGTCATTGTGAAGTGTTCTAATAGTTAACTGCACATGTTCCTTTCTGTTTTTAATTTTACATTTTCCAGTAGGCATGCTTAATTGGAATTAAGTTCTCCTGAAAGATGACAAAGTTACTATCAATTCTAAGAAATCCTTGTGGATTTTTTTTCTTCTCTGTATTTAGGTAAGTTCAATCCCCAAATAGTAAAGCTGCTTTCAGTTTTGGTAGACCTGCTGTTAAGTACCAGAAAGAAGGATAAACAATAATTTGGCAAGAAAAAATAAATCCCATTCCACCATTAATTAGTGGGATAACCTTGGACAAGTCATGAACTCCCTCTGTATATACATATCTGCAAACTTATAAAATGGCATTCACCATCTAGATAATTTCTAGGGTGTCTTATGGACCTTAAATTCTACTTATCCTCTTATCTTAGGACCAGTAATTACCAAATTTTGTAATTTATTTATTTGAATGAACTGAACAGAATTGTATAATTTTGATGGCACACAAAAGCTAAACTAAAATTCTAAACATGTTAAATGCCATAGAGTAGTGGGAGATGATTAATATTTCTAGATGACCATTTGACTTTTCCAAAATTATACAAGGATCCTGACCAAAAGAGGATAATTACACTTATTTTAAAATAATAACATATTTTCATTGAACAATCACATCAGAGAGATAGCTTGGAGATTAAGTGAGAGTGAGAGGAAAATTCATAAAAAGATACACATATGTGCCCTGAAAAACTCAGTCATTTTAACACAAACTTTATAGAATCTTAACTATATACTTGAAAGGTTATACCAGACACTTTTATAAGGCACTACATATTTAAATGGGAGCTCTGGTAGCATAGTGGCTAAGACACTTGCCTGCTAACCAGACGGCTGGTGGTTCAAACCCACCAGCCACTCCTCGGAAGGAAGGTTGGGCAATCCTACTTCTGTAGTGATACTGCCTTGGAAACCCAAGGAGGGGTCGCTATGAGTCGGGTTTGACTCGATGGCACATAACAATGGTGCATAACAACAACAACAACATATTTAAATGACATGAAATATAAATGAATTGACTAATAAAAATACATAATATGCTAAATGAGATCCTCTTAGACAAATACCAGTAAGCTGTGCCTAGACCCGAGAAGTTGTTTGGGCAATGAAATTAGTAGTGTCTCTTTCCTTTCACCATCATATTTGTGGAAAGAAAAGTTTCTATTTAAAATTCTACCAGCAGTTTACTCTGCAATAAAATGAAAGTGTGCTCCCTTACAAGTTTGACTGTCATCCAAACCATCATTAAGATTTACCTTTACATCAAGATTCACCTTTCACTCTTGCTCCTCTCTTCCTTCTCTCTTGTCTACCCTCAAATTCTATATTGCCACCCCTCTTTTCACCATTGCTTCCCCACCTTTCTCTTTGACTCTATTGTTATTAATGAAATTTTGGTCCATGACATCCCTTGGCAGAGTGACAGAAGGAAAAGCAGAAGCTCGTATAGAATTTTGTGGTGTGGCATAGTGTAGTAGATTGCAAGAGCCTCCGAGTCAGTCATCTGCCCATAGTTTGTGTCTCCATCTCTTAATCTGCCTCAAAAATAGCTCCAGAGACTCTTTTTCAAGCAAAGATGAAGTCACCTCATGCGCATGAGCAATAAACATTAGGCTCCTGTTTTCAATAAAACAAAACTGAAATCATTGAATGGAAAATGTATAGCCCCTCTTCAACACCACTCTAACTTATCCATCCAACCTAATTTCTCTCACTCCTTACAAACCATTAACCAAACCAAACCCACAGCCGTGGAGTCAGATCTGACTCATAGCAACACCTCCTTGGGTTTCTGAGTTGGTGGTGTAGTGCCTTAGGCAGTTGACTGCTAACCAGAAAGTTGGCAGTTCAAACCCACCAGCCACTCCTTGGAAGGAAGTTTGGGCAATCTACTTCTGTAGTGATA
>NW_006922124.1:695048-698012 GCF_000298275.1 Orycteropus afer afer
TATAACATTAAATATTTTAACATTTGAAGTATACAATTCAGTTGCATTAAGAACATTAACAATGTTCTGCAAACATCAATACTACCTACACCATAATTTTTTTTATCTCCCTAAAAGGAAACTTTATACCATTAAATAGTCACTCCCCATTTCAACTTACCCTCCAGACCCTGGTAAATATTAATCTTCTTTCTGCCACTATGAATTTATCTCTGGCTTCTTTCACTTAAGCATAATATTTTCAAGGTTCATTTAGGTAGTAGCATCTACCAGGACATAATTTATTATTATGGTTATATAACAATATCTCTGGTACCACAACAGTTAAATACTTCACTGTTAACCTAAAAGTTGATGGTTGAAAACCAAAGCAGCTTCACAGAAGAGAAACCTGAAAATCTTCTTAGGTAAAGATTACAGCTAAGAAAAATCTATTCTGCATATCCACATTCCATACAGTGATTCCGTCATCACAAAGAAAACTGCAGAGCAACCAAGCATACCTGAATTAATAACTAAAAAAATAAAATACATCAGCTCCACCTTTTCAAAATATGAAATCATAAAACGAAGACAAAACAAAGCAATACATAACCAACAGTTAAACGCAACCTTAAAATATCTAGGAAACAACAGGCAACTTCAAATCAAACAAACAAACAAAAAAATACAGGATAAGGCATTAGAAGCAAAGCCTCAAACAAAGGTCTCAATAAACATGGAGGTAGAGGAGGCAATAGAATTTTCTGAGATGGAATTTGGAAGATATGTTTATAGAGCTTTACAAGAGCCTAAGGAAACCCCAAACAGAAGCGAGGAGAACACAGACAGTTCCCTAGAAGAACACAGGAAAATCATTCAAGAACAAAATAACAAGAATAATGCACAATCAGAATGCATACAAAAATAGCAGTTAAAAATCCAGAAGATGAATACCCAAATTACAGAATTACACAGTATAGGAGAGCACAAAAGAGTAAGATAAAACTGGCTGAAGAATGCATATCCCAACTAGAAGACACATCCCTGGGGACCAGCCTGTATGAAGAAAAATCTGAACAAAGATAATAAGAGAAATGAAGGGTACCTAAGAATTATATGGGATGACATGAAAAGAAACAACATAAGACTCATTGGAATTCCAGAACAAGACGAAGTGAAAAAAAAAAAAAAATTGTGGAAGACTTAAAAACAGAAAACTTCCCCCATAGCATGAAGGAAGAAAAGATATTTGTCCAAGAAGCTCATAGAACCCCACACAAGATGGATCCCAAGAGAAAAACACTGAGGCATATTATTATCAAACTCTCCACAACCAGAGACAAAGAAAAAATTTTGAGAGCTGCCCAGGACAAAAGAAATATTACTTATAATAATCAAACAGTTAGGCTGAGCTCTGATTTCTCAGCAGAAACCATGCAGGCAAGAAAGCAATGGGATAGCATATATAAAACACTGAAGGAAATAACTTCCAACCAAGAATCTTATATCCAGCCAAACTATCCATCAAATATGAAGGTGAAATCAAGGCATTCCCATAAAACAGAAATTAAGGGATTTTGTGAAAACCAGACCAACCCTACAAGAAATGCTTAAGGAAGTTCTTCCAATAGAGAACCCACAACAGAGACAAACAAAATCAGGATGCATGGTGTCAACACTAAAACCAAATCAGAAATGAAACTCAAATTAAGACCATAAAACATTATACAATAAAAACCAAGGAAGTCAATCAGCACATGGCAACAGCAACTAACCTATGAGAGGGAATAAAACTTCTTGGTACAAACTTCCAAATAGAGAGACAAACAGGACAATGTCTTCATAGAACTCACTGTTCTAAAAATGTAGAGACAAGAATGTACTCCAAGGTAATTACGGAGAGAAGAATCAATCCCCCTAAGCAAATCCAGAAGGAAGGAAAACATATGGGTTTAATAAGCACAAAGCCAACAGTAACGAAGAAAAGAGAGGAAGCATTAGGCAACAAACTCAACTCAGCACAGAAAAGTATATGGGCCAAGGAAACACCAACAACACAACAAAAAGCACAGTAGAATGACAGCAATCAATTCATATTTATCACTAATTACACTCAATGTGAATGGACTAAATGCACCAATCAAGAGAAAGAGTGGCAGACTGGATAAGAAAAGAAGACCCACTGATATTCTGCCTACAAGAGACCCACCTTAGATGCAAAGATAAAAACAAACTAAGAGTTAAGGGATGGAAAAAAATATACCAGTCCAATGGGGGAAAAAAAAAAATAGCAGGAGTGGCAATATTAATTTCTCATGAAATAGACATTAAGGTGAAAAACATCACAAGAGCTAAAGAAGGACATTATATGATGCTGAAAGGGTCAATTGACAAAGAAGATGTTACGATAATAAATATTTATGCACCCAATTAAAGTGCTCCAAAATACGTGAAGCAAATATTAACTGAATTAAAAGGGACAATAGACAATTCTACAATAGTAGTAGGAGAATTTAACACACCACTTTCAAAGAGGGACAAGTTAACTAGAAAAACATCAACAAAGATACAGAAGAGCTCAACAATACCATCAACCAACTCGATCTCATAGACATATACAGAGCATTTCACCTAACAAAACACAATTCACATTCTTCTGTAGTGCACACGGATGCTTCTCCAGAATAGACCATATGTTAGCACATGAAACAAGCCTCAATAAATTCAAAAGCATTGAAATACTACAAAGAATCTTCTAGGACCACAATGCTATAAAATTAATAATAGGAAGATCCAGGAAAAAACATCAAACATATGGAAGCTGAAAAATTCACTGCTCAAAAACTACTGGGAAATAGAAGAAATAGAAAGTGAAATAAAAAAAAAAATCCTAGAAACAAATGAGAATGAAGATACATCAAACCAAAACCAATGGGACACAGCGAAAGCAGAGGAGAGTTTATAGCAACAAAAGTATACATC
>NW_006922124.1:698462-699711 GCF_000298275.1 Orycteropus afer afer
AAAAAAAAAAAAAAAAAAACTTCCCACAAAGAAAAGTCCTGTGCCTGATGGCTTCACAGTTATCAAATATTCAGAGAAGAGTTGACACCTATGCTACTTAAACTATTCCAGAACATAGAAAAAGATGGAATACTCCCAATCTCATTTTAAGAAGAGATCATAACACTAATACCAAAACTAGGGAAAGACACCACTAGAAAGGAAAACTACAGACCAATAGTCCTCATGAACATAGATGCAAAAATCTTTAACAACATCCTAGCCAACAGAATCCAACAACATATCAAAAAATTAATACACCCTGACCAAGTGGGATTCATACCAGTTTTACAAGGGTGTTACATCATCAGAAAAACAATCCATGTAATCCACCACATAAATAAAACAAAAGAAAAGGACCATATGATTATATCAATCGATACAGAAAAGGCATTTGATAAAACCCAACATCCATTCCTGTTCAGAACTCTCAGCAAAATAGGGATAGAAGGGAAATTCCTCAACATAATAAAGGGTATATGTGCAAAGCCAATGACCAACATCATTATTAATGGAGAAAGACCCAAGGCATTTCCCTTATGAATGGGAACCAGACAGGGATGCCCTCTATCACCACTTCTATTTAACATTGTATTGGAAGTCCTGGTCAGGGCAATAAGGCAAGATAGAGAAATAAAAGGCATACAGATTGACAAGAGGAACTAAATCTATCTCTATTTGCAGATGATATGATCCTGTACATAGAAAACCCAAGGGACTCAATAAAAAAACTTCTGGAACTAATAGAAAGGTTTAGCAAAGTGGCAGGATACAAGGTCAACATACAAAAATCAGTTGGATTCCCCTACACCAGCAAAAAGTCCTCTGATAAAGGAATAATGAAAACAATACCATTTACAAAAGGTACTAAAAAGATGCAATATCTAGGAATAAACCTCACCAGAGACACAAAAGGCCTATACAAAGAAAACTATAAAACACTGCTACAAGAAACAACAAGGCACTACATAAATAGAAGAACGTAACTTGTTCATTGATAGGTAGACTGAATATTGTGAAAATGCCAATACTACCTAAAGCAATCTACTCATTTAACACAATCCTAATCCAGATTCCAACAAATTTTTTTTTAAGGACATGGAAAAACCAATTACTAATTTCATATGGAAAGGAAAGAGACCTTGGATAAGCAAGAGCACTTCTGAAGAGGGACAAACAAAATGGGAGGTCTCACACTCCCATATCTTAA
>NW_006922124.1:699901-707075 GCF_000298275.1 Orycteropus afer afer
ACTGGATATCCACCTGAAGAAAAATGAAACAAGACCCATACCTCACCCCATACATAAAAACAAACTCAAGCTGGATCAAAGACTTAAATGTAAAACCCCAAACTATAAAATTCATCAAAGATAAAATAGGAGCAAATCTGGGAGCCCTAATTTATGGCATAAATAGACTATCAAGAATAACCCAGAATGTGCAGGAGGTAGAAGAGAAGCTAGATGACTGGGACCTTTTAAAAATTAAATGCTTGTGTGCATCAAAAGACTTCCTCAAAAGGGTCAAAAGAGGACCTACAAATTGGGAGAAGATATTTGCCTGTGAAATATCTGATAAAGGACTTATCTCCAAAATCTATAGAAAACTTCAACACTTCAACACCCAAAAGACAAATAACTCAGTTCACAAATGGTCAAAGACTTGAACAGACATTTCACTAAAGACGATATGCTAGCAGCCAACAAACACATGAAAAATTGCTCACGAAGTTTAGTCATTAGAGAGATGCAAATTAAGATAACAATGAAATGTCATCTCACCCCAACAATAATAGCAAAGTTCAACAGGACAGCAAATAACAAATGCTGGTGAGGTTGTAGAGAGTTGGAACCCTTGTGCACTGCTGGTGGGATTGTAAAATGGTACAACAATTGTGGCAAATGGTA
Source organism: Orycteropus afer afer (assembly GCF_000298275.1). NCBI lineage: Eukaryota > Metazoa > Chordata > Mammalia > Tubulidentata > Orycteropodidae > Orycteropus > Orycteropus afer. The sequence goes on from NW_006922124.1 coordinate 700,559, forward strand.
TGGCGTTTCCTTAAAAAACTGAAAATAGAAATACCATTTAACCCGACAATTCCATTAATAGGAATATATCCTAAAAAGGTGAGAGGTAGGACATGAACAGACATGTGCACACCTGTGTTCATCACAGCACAATTCACTACAGCAAAGAGATGGAAACAACCTATATACCCATCAACGGATGAACGGATAACCAAATTATTGTACATTGACACAATGGAATGCTATGCCACATTATAGAACAATGAAGGAAACACAAATCATCTCACAACGTGGCCTGGAGGACATTATGTTGAGTGAAATAATTTAATTGCAGAAGGACAAGTACTGTATGAGCCCATTCCTGTAAAAATACAAAGAAGGATTTGCTTGGGAAAGGGAACTCACTTCGTAGGTTACCAGGGAGGGGAGGGAAGGGGAGGGATTAATTTGAGGCTAGTTGGGGCCTACATGCTGATGTGGGTAAGAGGAGAGATGTATGGAGTCTGTGATCACCATGATAACATTAGGAAAAGGGAGGACAGTGAATTGTGCACATAGGAGATAGACGACAGAGGCTAATACCAACCAGTGTGTCCACAATACTTCATTACCATTAACTCCAAACACAAAGCTACAGATAAACACATAAACATCTGAGAGAATCAGAAGGGGTTCAGTGAACAGCAGTATAATCTAGACCAAGGACAGATTCAGTGGAGGCCAATATTGTGCAGGTACCAGTGATACAAAATACCTGCAATCCTTACAGAAACAGTATTAGACAGACACAGAGTAATCCCTCACAGACAGCCAGACATTGTGGGAGAGAGATCCAATAGATCTACCGTCTCAGGACCATAGTACTGGGGGACACCAGACTCAATTGGCACAACAAAATACATAAAAGGCTTTTTCCTCATCCTGCATTGGTGAGTAGCAACTGGGGCCTTAAAAGCTTTCAAGCAGCCATCTAAGATGGACCTAATGGTCTCCTAGCATCAGAAATGAAGAAAAATGAAAAAAAAAAAAAAAGAGAGAGAGAGAGAGAGCATTTGGAAGCAATCCGCCCTAGGACACAATGGCCCTTGAGACCAGAAGAACTAGATGGTGCCTGGCTACCAATGCCAACCACTCAGGAAAGGATCAAATCTGGAGATCCTGGACAGAGTGGGAGGAAAAACGTGGAACAAAATCCAAAAACTCAATAATGACTAGAATTACTGGTCAGATGGAGTCTGACCCAATACTATAGCCCTGGAATACATTCTGGGCCTGGAATAAACTCACCCCCAGGAGCTGACTCTCAGCCAAATAGTTAACAAGATGTACATGGAAACCACTCAACCCAGGATGATGCACCCACATACTCTATGGTAGTACATCCTTTAGAGCAATAGACCACAGGGCAAATGAGGGGGAACACTCAGATTGAGGAAATGCAGGACAGAGGGCATTGCATAAATATGAGGGGTACAGGGGGAGGGTTGTTGGGTAAGGAGAGGAGGAGACTGGGTGAGGGCTGGACATGGTAAATGGGGAGTGAAACTAAATGTACATGTAGCGTTGAATGTAAAACACGTTCTTAAAATAAAAATAAAAATTACATCCACCACGTTGAGCTACCATTACCACTAACCATGTCCAAAAGGTTTTCATCACTTCAAACAGAAACTCACTATCTCTTCACCAATCTCTCATTTTTTCCTTTCCTCCTCCAAGTCTCTGGTAACCACTAATAAACTTTTGTCTTTATGCATTTGCCTATCCTAAATACTTCATATAAATGAGATCATACAATTAAAAAAAAGAAAACACTATTGTGACAGATTTACTCTGTCATGTGGGGTATTGCCAACACCTGTGCAACACCCAACAATGAGAAAAACTTGAATGTACCATACTTCTTTATTAATTTATTAGTGTATGGACTTTTGGGTTATTTTTACCTTTTGGCTATTGTGAATAATGGTGCTATGAAATTTGTGCATAGTTTTTTTTCTTAATATTTTATTGTGTTTTAGGTGAAAGTTTACACAGCAAATTAGGTTCTTTAACATTTTTTATACAAATTGTTCCATGCCATTGTTTACAATTTTTACAGTATGTCAGCTTTCTCATTATTTCCATTCTGTTTGTTCTGTTTCCATCGATCTAGCTTCCTTTCCCCTCCTTCTCTTCTCACCTTTGCTTTTGAGTAAATCTTGACTATTTAGTCTCATGTAGCTCATTGTTTAAAGAAGCACATTCCTCATGTGTGAGACGCTTTATATTGTAAGCCAATCTATTATTTGGCTGAAAGTTGTCCCACCATAAATAGCTTTAATTCCATGTTCAAAGGGTATCTTAGGACAATAGTCTCAAGGGCTCCTCTACTCTCTCGGTACCATAGATCTGGACTTTTTCTTAGAAATTCGAATTCTGTTCTACCTTTTTCTTCCATTCTGTTTGGGAACTTGTATTGTGTCACTTGTCAGATGGTCAGTCCTGGTTCCTGGGCACCATCTGTTTCTGCCACTCTCAGGTTAGGAGAGGCGGCGGTTCATGTGTGCTATTAGTTCCATGGAGTAATTTCTTCTTTGAGCCTTTGATTTACTTCATTTTCTTTTGTTCCATACACGTAGAGATGAATTTTTGTATCTTAGATGGTGACACACAAGCTTTTAACACCCCAGGTGCTACTCACCAAACTAGGATAAAGAGCAATATTTTTTGCTAACGATGTCATGTCAATTGACTAAGGTGACTCCCAATGTGCATAAATTTTAGAACACGTCTTTTCACTGTTTTGGGGTGTAGAGTTAGGAGTGGAATTTCTAAGTTATGGTTATGCTATATTTAACTTTTTGAGGAACTGCCAAACTTTGCCACAGTGCCTATATCATTTTACATTATGATCAATAATTCTAAGAAGTATACAATTCTCTACATTCTCATCAGCACCTGTTACTTCCATTTTTTTTTTTTTTTATATAGCCATCCTAGTTGGTGTGGAGTAGTACATCATTGAGGTTTCTCTTAGCATTTCCCTACTTACTAACAATGTTGAGCATCTTTCCATGTGCTTGTTGGACAAATGCTTAACCAAGTCTGTTTTTAAAATTGTGGGTTTTTTTTTTTTTTTTTTAGGTTTTGTTTTCTAGTTCTAAGAGTTTATTATATAATCTGGATACTAGAACATTATCAGAAATATGATTAGCAAATATGTTCTGCCATTATATAGGGTGTCTATTCACTCTTCCAATAGTGCCCTTTGATGAAAAACTTTGTAATTTTGATGAAATCCAATCTATATTTTTATTTTTACTTTTTTATTTTGGTGTCATATTTAAGAACCCATTACCAAATTAAAAGTCATGAAGTTGACCACTATGATTTATTGTAAGGATTTTATAGTTTTAGGTCATTTATTTAGATCTTTGGTCTATTATGAATCATTTCTTTTCTACATGCCACGAGGGAAGTGTTCATCCTTATTGTTTTGCACATGGATATCCAGTGCTCTCATTAAATGATCTTGGCACTGTTGTCAAAATCAATTGACTATAGATGTATGGGCTTATTTCCAGAGTCTCAACTGTATTCCATTGACCAATGTAAATATCCTTATGATAGTATCATATTGTTTTGCTTAGTTTTAGCTTCATAGTACATTTCAAAATCAGAAAGTATGAGTCTTCCAACTTTGTTCTGCTTTTCAAGATTTTTTTTTTTTTTTTTTTGGCAAATCCATATGAATTTTAGAATAATCTTTTTCATTTCTTCAAAAAGGTCATTGAAATTTTTCCAGGGAAATTACTGAATCTGTAGACTGCTTTAGGGAGTATTGCTATCTTAATAATACAGGCTTAACCACTCCTCACTTATGAACATCATTAGGTTCCAAAGACAAGGCTGTTATGTGAAAACAGAGGATGATGATATCAGATCACAAAATAGAGATTGACTACATTATTACATAACTGCCAAATTTCATCATTACGTAACTGCCAAACCACTGAGAATTGCAGCCCAACCAAGTTGACGCGTAACCTTAACCATCATAGCCAGCATTATACTTGCCTCACACCTTGGCATTCTTTACAAGCAGTCAAATATAATTTGCAAAATAGTTGGATAGTGGATTTTTTTACAATTGTAAATTTGATATATAGCTTAAGGAGTGTCTTTGTTCTGTAGTGCTGCTATAACAGAAATACCACAAGTGGATGGCTTCAACAAAAAGAAATTTATTCTTTTACAGTTTAGGAGGCTAGAAGTCTGAGTACAGAATGTTCTAAGGGAAGAGCAGGCTAGAAGTCCAAGTTCAGAGTGCTAGTTTTAAGGGCTAGGTGGCGCTTTCTCAATCTTGAAGTTCATCTCTGCCTCTTATTCCAGGCCCAGTAGAGCAAGTTGGAGGCTTCTCCTCACTCATGGCAGCTGCTGGCTGCTGAGGCTGATGAACCCAAGATCAGAAGGTAAAATAACAGATTGTTGGCCCACAAGCTGCAAAAGAAAGAATCCCAAGATCAACGGTCAACCAAGAATCTCAAGATTGGCAACCAACATGGCTGGCCACTGGTTCAAATTCTGGAACTGGAAATGAAGACTGAACCAAATGCCGGATCCTTTCTATGTATACTTGAATCAGCCCACACCCCAAAGGTAACTCTCCTTCAACTGATTAACTGCTCACAGCAGATTCCACCATGGAAGTGATTACACCACATCCAATCTCATCATAGGGAATAACTACATCCAACTACCAAACCACTCAAAATCATGACCTAGCCAAGTTGACACACAACCTTAACTACCACAATTACATAGTTGATAAGGGAGGAGGGAGTAGTTGTATTGTCTTCTATTTGAAGAACATATGATACCTTTCTATTTATTTACCTCTGTAATTCCTTTCATCGATTTTATTTTTCAGTGTACAAGGCTTTCACCTCCTTGTTAAACTTTATTCCTAGCTATTATTTTCTTGTAGATTCTATTGAAAATAGAATTACTTTCTTCATTTCTTTGTTGTATTGGTCATTGCTAGGGTAGAAAAATATAACCGATGTTTGCATGTTGATCTTATACCTTTCCTCTTTGCTGAATTTATTACCTCTAGTAGTACTTTTGTGGATCACTTAGTATTTTCTTTAAAATATCATGTCATCTGTGAATAATCATGTTTATACTTCTTTTGGAATTTAAATGCATTTTATCTCTCTCTTTCTCTCTCTCTCTCTCTCTTTTTGCCTGATTGCTCTGGCTAGAATTTCCAGTACAATGTCGAATAGAATTGGTGAGGAGAACCATCACTCTCTTTTCTTAATCTTAGGGTAAAACTTTCAATCATTCATTAATAAGTATTATGTTAGCTGTGGGTTTTTTATCCTCTGAAGGAAGGTTGGGCAATCTACTTCTGTAGTGATACTGCCTCAGAAACCCAAGAAGGGGTTGCTATGAGTCAGATCCAAATCAATGGCAGTGAGTTTGGTTTTGGTTTAGTGGTAGTTAACTTTGTATGTCAACTTGGCTGGGCCTAGTTGAGTGGCTGGGCAGCTGGATGTAGTATTCCCTATGATGAGCCTGGTAATCAACTCCGTGGTGGAATCTACTGTGAGCAGCTGAGTAGCTGCCTTAGGGCTGTGGTCTGCTTCCTGTATATAAGGAGAAGCCTTGGGGAATTATCTCTAGCTTATAGCGCACTTGAATCCTGCATGTAGCCATGTGGTTGTTCAGCAGCCTGTCATGCTCTGGTGACCTTGAAACTTTCAATGGACTTGAATTAATGGCCTGCCGTGTGGTTTGGTAACATTGGGACTGTGCCATTTTATTTGTCAACCTTGGGACCATTAGCCTCAGCAGTCAGTAGCTGCCTGAGTGAAGAGATGCCTCTAGCTTCAGTGGGACAGGAGCAAGTGGCAGAGCTGAAGCCCAAGGTCGCGGGGCTTTCACACAGCCTCTAGAGCCTGGCACTTTGAACTCAGACTTCTAACTTCCTGAACTGTAAGAGAATAAACTGTTTGTTCAAGCCATCCCATTTGTGGTATATTTCTGTCAGAGCAGCACTAGGCAACCAAAACATTACCCTTATTATGATTAGAAAATTTTCTTCTATTTCTAGGTTATTGAGTGTTTTAATCATGAATGGATGTTGGATTCTGTCAATTGCCTTTGCTACATCAATTGAGATGTCTTTTTTTTTCTTGATTGTACTGATATGGTATGCTGAATTAAATTGTTTTCATATGTGGAACTAGGCTTGTATTCATGGGATAAATCCCACTTGGTCATGGTTTATTATCTTTTTCATATGCTGCTGGATTTCATTTACTAGTATTGTGTTCAGGATTTTCTCATCTATATTCAAATGGATATTTGTCTATAGTTTTGTTTTATTGTGGTATCTCAATTTCAGTTTGGTATCAGGGTAAAGTAGTCCTCAAAAAATGACTTAAGAACAATTTCAAGGAGGCGGGGCAAGATGGTGGACTAGGCAGAAGGATTGCACAGACCCTCTTCAACAAAGAAAAGGGAAACCAATTAACACAGACACAGAAGA
>NW_006922124.1:723538-724822 GCF_000298275.1 Orycteropus afer afer
TGCCCTTCAGGTCTGGAATTGAACCCACACCTGTGGTTTCCAGCCAAACAAAATACAGGCATGTGAGTTAAACATTTATCTCAAGTAGACACACACCCTGGAGAGAACAATCATGGGAGAAGGAAGGGCTGCTTATGCACAGGGAGACAGCTCAGCGGGCAGGAGAGTATGGAGGGATGGACACTGGAAGTGGTAACTATGGGGAGGAAGTGGGAGGGGAGCTGTTGCATTGTGGTAATCTGTGGTCAATGACATGAGACAAAGTATATGTAAACTGCTGTATGGAAAGTGAATTTGCTCTGTAAATCTTCACCCAAATCACAACAAATAATAAAATAAAATAAAATAAAAATATATACAATTTCTTTGACTGTAGTGATTGGTATGTACATTTGAATAATATTTGTATTAAGTGGTCTTCCTTGTAGACATGGATATTATCCTATCACTGACAACATTGCACTTTAAGCTAGATCTTGAAATTTAACTTTTGATGGTGAATGCAGCACCATTCCTCTTCAATTTGGAATTTGTGTCCTAGTAGACTATATGATACTCCAATTCAGAATGGCCAATACCAGTCCATTTCAGGTCACTATTTCCTTGGATATTGAGTTAAGCATTCCATTTCAATTTTTATGATTTCCAATTTTCCTAGATCCATACAACATACATTCTAAATTCTTATTATTGATGGATGTTTGCAGTTGTTTCTTCTCACTTTGAGTCATGTCCCACTAGCAAATGAAGGTCCTTAAAGATTTATGCCTTCAAAACCATTAAGATCTACTCAACTTTGAGGAGGCAGCTCTTCCCCAAGAGTATTTTGAGTGCCTTCCAATCTGAGGGGCTCATCTTCCTGCACTATATCAGAAAATGTTCCACTGGGTGGGAAGATCATGTCATACCTATTACCCACATGTTTCTTCCCTCTACCAACATATTCCCTGAATAACTAGGTAAAGCAGACAGAAATAATAATAATGGAGTCATGAGCAACTAAGGATAAGCTAAAGTATCAGATTTAGTGAAGGCAGGGAAAAAGACTGGATTAAACAACTGGGAAAAAAATAAACAAACCCACCTAGCCAGCAGAGACAGAAATACAAAAGAATTCAGCAGGGGGAAGGAGGAAAAAAAAAAATCATACAACCCACAGAGGCACTGGGGACTCAGAATACCCACACCAGGAGTTTGTAGCAGCAACCCTGAGCTCTTAGTGACTAGGTAGTTTTACTGGGAAACGAATCAAGAGCCCCCTTGGCAAGGGCTTCTGCGGATTCC
>NW_006922124.1:726179-727739 GCF_000298275.1 Orycteropus afer afer
CAAAACCAAAGACAAAGAAAGAATTTTGAGAGCAGCTCAGGAAAAACGAAATATCACTTTCAATGGCCAACCAATAAGACTAAGTTCTGATCTCTCAGCAGAAACCATGCAGGCAAGAAAACAATGGGATGGCATATATAAAACATTGAAGGAAAGGAAATTCTAATCAAGAATTATACATCCAGCCAAATTGTCCCTCAAATATGAGGGTGAAATCAAGACATTCTCAGATTAACAGAAATTAAGGGAATTTGTGAAAACCAGACTAACTCTACAAGAAATGCTAAAGGGAGTCCTTCCAATAGAGATCCCACAACAGAGAACACCAGAATAAAATCAAGACACTTGACATCACCTCTTAGAAACCAAACCAGAAGTAGATGCTCAAAATGAGTTCATAAAATAATGTACACAGAGAAATAAGGGAGTCAATCTGCAGGTAGACGACACCAGCAACAAAGCAATTGTTGTTGTTGTTGTAAAGTGCCGTCAAGTCGGACCTGACTCATAGCGACCCCTCCTTGGGTTTCCAAGGCAGTATCACTACGGAAGTAGATTGCCTCTTCTTCCTTCTGACGAGTGGCTAGTGGGTTTGAACCACCAGCCTTCTGGTTAGCAGTCAAGTGCCTTAGGCACTATGCTACCAGAACTCCCAACAAAGCAATTAGAGAGAATAAAAGCAGGTTGCCCAATCTTCCTTCTGAGGAGTGGCTGGTGGGTAGCCACACACACACACAAAAATCCCCCTAAGTAATCTCGGAAAGAAGAAAATCACATGGGCTTAGCAAGCACAAAACCAACAATAATGAAGAAAGAGAAGAAACCTTTGATGACAAAATGAACCCAGGAGAGAAAAAAATACTCGGAACAGGGAAATCACCAAAAACACAACAAAAAACACAATAGAATGACAGCAATAAATTCATACAGATCACTCATTATATTCAATGTGAATGGGATAAATGCACCAGTCAAGAGAAAGAGAGTGGCATATTGAATGACAAAAGAAGACCCATCAATATGCTTCCTAAAGAGACCTACCTTAGACAGAAAGATAAAAACAAATTAAAGATTAAGGGGTGGAAAAAAATACACCAAGCTAATGGCAACCAAAAAAATGGCAATATTAATTTCTGATAAAACTGGCTTCAAGGTGAAAAACAGCACAATGGACAAAGAAGGACATTATATGATGCTGAAATGATCAATTGGCCAATAAGACATCACCATAATTATATCTATGCACTCAATGAAAGTGCTCCAAAATATGTAAAGCAAATATTAACTGAATTGAAAGGAAAAATAGACAACTGTACAATAGCAGTAGGAGTCTTTAACACACCACTTTTAAGGAGGGACAGAACAACATGAAAAAAACTCAAAAAAGATACAGAAGAACTCAAAAACACAATTAACAAACTTGACTTCATAGACATATAGAGAACGCTCCACCCAACAAAAGCACAACACACATTCTTCTCCAGTGCACAGAGATCATTTTCCGGAATAGTCCATATGTTAGCACACAAAACAAGCCTCAATAAATTAAAAAAAAAAAAA
>NW_006922124.1:728444-746739 GCF_000298275.1 Orycteropus afer afer
ATTACTGGAACTAATAGAAAGGTTCACCAAAGTGGCAGGATACAAGGTCAACATACAAAAGTCAGTTGGATTCCTCTACATCAACAAAGAGCCCTCTGAAAAGGACCTTATTTCCCCTATAGAAATTCACAATAGCTACCAAAAAGATAAAATATTTAGGAATCAGTCTTACCAGGCACACAAAAGACCTAGACAAAGAAAACTACAGAATACTACTATAAGACACTACAAGGGATCTATATAAATAGAAGAATTTTCCTTGTTCATGGATAGGAAGACTGAATATTGTGAATTCTTCAATATTACCCAAAGCAGTCTACACATTCAATGCAATCCTGATCCAGATGCCATCAACAATTTTCAAGGATATGGAAAAACCAATTATTAATTTCATATGGAAAGGAAAGAGACCTCAGAGAACCAAACCACTGCTGAAGAAGACTAACCAGGTAGGAGGTCTCACACTCCCGGATCTCAAAAACTACTATACAGCCACAGTAGTTAAAAGTGCATGGTATTGCCACAATGACAGACAGGTAGACCAATGGAACAGAATCGAAAACCCAGAAATAAACCCTTCCATCTACGGACAGCTGATCTTTGACAAAGGACCAAAACCAATTAAGTGGGGGAGAGATAGCCTGTTTAACAAATGGTGCTGGCAAAATTGGATATCCACTTGCAGAAAAATGAAACAAGACCCATACCTCACACCATACACAAAAACTAACACAAGTTGCATCAAAGACTTAAATGTAAAATCCCAAACTATAAAGTTCATCAAAGATAAAATAGGGGCAAATCTAGGAGCCCTAATTTACAGGAGAAATAGTCTATCAAGCAGAATGCAAAATACATAGGCAGTGGAGGAGAAACCAGATGACTGGGACCTTTTAAAAATTAAATGCTTATGTGCATCAAAAGACTTTTCCAAAAGGACCCCTACAGATTGGAAAAAAATATTTGGCTATGGCATATCTGACAAAGGACTTATCTCCAAAATTTATAGAAAAATTCAACACTTCAATGCCAAAAAGACACACAATCCAATACAAAAATGTCCAAGGGACGTGAACAGACACTTCACTGAAGATGACACACTGGCTTCCAACAAACACATGAGAAATGCTCATGATCATTAGTCATTGTTGTTGTTATGTGCCATCGAGTCAGACCTGACTCATAGCGACCCCTCTTTGGGTTTCCGAAGCAGTATCACTACAGAAGTAGATTGCCCCATCTTCCTTCTGAGGAGTGGCTGGTGGGTTTGAACCTCCAACCTTCTGGTTAGCAGTCAAGTGCCTTAGGCACTATGCTACCAGAGCTCCTTAGAGAGAGGTAAATGAAAACAACAATGACATATCATCTCACATCAGCAATAATAGTAAAGTTCAACAGGAGGGAAAATAACAAATGCTGGTGAGGTTGCAGACAGATTGGACTCTCATACACTACTGGTGGGACTACAAAATTGTACAACCATTGTGAGAAATGGTATAGTGTTTTCTTAAGAAACTGAAAACAGAAATACCATTTGAACCAGCAATTCCATTACTAGGAATATATCCTAAAGAGGTGAGAGACAGAACACGAAGAGATGTATGCACACCTATGTTCATCGCAGCACAATTCACTATAGCAAAGAGATGGAAACAACCTAAATGCCCAACAACAGATAAATGGATAATCAAACTATGGTACATTCACACAATGGAATTATATGCTACATTAAAGAATAAAGAATACACGAATCATCTCACAATGTGGATGGATTTGAGGACACTATGCTGAGTGAAATAAGTCACTCGCAGAAGGACAAATATTGTATGAGCTCATTATTTGGAAAAAGTCAAGGAAAGGTTTATTTAGGGAAAGAAACTGACTTTGTCGGTTACTGAGGATGGGAGGGAAGGCCAGGGAAAATTTTGGACTAGTTAGGAGTCACATGTTGATTTGGGTGAGGGTGGCTACACTGTAGTAAATTACCTGGTATGGCTTTTCTAGCCATAGGTCTTTGTAAACTCCATGGTGGAATTTGCTGTGAGAAACTGAGTAGCTCCTGATTGTTAAAATCACCCACCTGGGGTATTTCTGTTGGGAGCCACACGAAGTAATGTCCTGGGAAGTCTGCTCTCTCTCAGGTGCTTAGAATTTTGATGTTATGATTGTTTAGTTCGGCCACTCTGCCAGGCTCAAAAGGAGGCCTCCTAGAGGCAGAAGTCTCTCTGATTGCTGCCTGAGAAGGATGTCCTGCTAAAAGAGACAAGAGCTCCTGAGAGGTGTGTGCTGCTGGGAAAGAGACACAAGAGACATGCATTGCTGAGTGAGACACCAAGGGACACTGAGGGAGAGAGACTGTGAGAGACTGTTGGCTGAGAGACAGTGGGCTGAGAGAGACTGAGTGTTTTTCCTGAACTTGAATTGTAGGCTGGTGCTTCCCTAATAAACCCCATAATCTGTGAGTTCTGTGTGGCCACTGCAGTGTTTTATCGAACCCAGGAGAAAGGTGGTGGGTGCTGCAGGAGGAAAGGTTGGTGTCAGAGTTGGTGAAAGGGCCGGAGGGAGGTGGCATTTCTGGCCTGGCAGGAATAGGCTTTGGGGTATTGATGGTGATTCTGTTTTCCTGTTGTGCGGTTAGAGGAGGTCAGAAGATGTGGCCTCCCTGCCTCTTTGGCAGTAGGGATGGTATGGAAAGAGTCTGTGACCAGCATGATGATACTGGGGAAAGGAAGGACACAGAAATTTGCACATAAGATGTAGACAACAGAGGCAAATACTAGTATATGCATAATACTGCATTATGACTAACACCAAACACCTGGCTACAGATAAATGTATAGACAAGTGAGAAGATCATATGGGAGATGGGGAACAGGAATATACCCTGGAGCAAGGATAGATTCAGCTGAAGATAATTCTACACAATCTTAGTTCACAATCTTAATCCATTGTGAATTAATTATCCATTTAAATAAAAAGATTATACTGAAATTAATAAACTGAACAAGAAACAATTCTTAAAAGGCAATGAACTACAGTTTTTAAAATGTACCTCGGCTGCTTCAGTTCAAATCTAACTTGGGCTACATGTCACAGGTGGCATATACAATAGAAGTACGAAACATAACAATAAATTTCTCTTGATTCAAACCAAAAACCAAGCACACTGCTGTTGAGTCGGACCGGACTCATAGCAACCCCGCCTTGTGTTTCCAAGGCATTATGACTATGGAAGTAGATTGCCCAATCTTCCTTCTGAGGAGTGGCTGGTGGGTTTGAACCGCCAGCCTTCTGGTTAGCAGTCAAATGCCTTAGGCACTGCGCCAGCAGAGGTCCCTTCTCATGATTAGGACAACCAAAATCAAAATCTAACTCACTGCCATTGAGTCAGATCTGGCTCATTGCAACCCCTCCTTGGGTTTCCAAGGTGCTGTCACCATGGAAGTAGATTGCCCAACCTTCCTTCTGAGGATAGCAGGAATTCCCAAATATAAATAAGAGTCATGAAAAGCTTCTTATTAAATAATTTATATTAATTACAGATAAAATTGATGAACATCTCAATATCTCAGTTGGTCTCCTAAGCCTCCTTAAACATGGAGTAATCAATACAAAATAACTAATAATGAGAAGGCATTATTTTGAAAATTATAACATGACTGCAACAAAAGGTGCTATGGGTAAGTGATAAACATTTAAATTGAAGCTGCATAATAAGAATGTACTGGTACTCAGTTTAACACATTTCAAAGTCAAGGGTAGTGTTGAAATACCAAGGTCTCCAATAGATTGCCCAACCTTCTTGAACAATATTCTCAATTGGTAGTCTGACTTCTGGGGTGAATAAGAGGCATTCATTCATTCATTCAACAAATACTTAGCTTCATATCTACTGTGTCCCAAAGGAGCCCTGGAAGTGCAGGGTCAAGCACTCAGCTGCTGACCACAAGTTTGGCTGTTTGAACCCACCAGCTGCTCCATGGGACAAAGATGTGGCAATCTGCTTCTGTAAAGATTACAGACTTGGATATTCTATGGGACAGTTCTATTCTGTCCTATAGGGTCTTTATGAGTTAGAATTGGTGTGACGGCACAGGTTACTGTGTCCCAGACACTGTTTAGGTTCCAGGATTACATAAGTGATAAAAGCATGATCTCTGTCCTGTGGAGGAGTGAGACACACACAATAAACAATAAAAATAATAAAAGGAAGATTTTTAGTATGTAGTAAGTGGTAGAAGCTATAAGAAAAATAAAAAGAGCAGGAAAGGTCATGGGGAGTGCCAGCGAGTGAGGGTAGTTCTCACTATGACACATAGTTCTCACTATGGTATCCTCTCACAAAGGAGAGGGTCCCTTAAGAAGAGGATTTTGAGCAGAGATTTGAGGTCAGGCAGGGAGTTGTGTGTGTGTGTGTGTGTGTGTGTGTGTGTGTGTGTCTGTGACAGAGAGAGAGAGAGAGAAATATCCTTCTAGGCTGAGGAAATAGCTAGTGCTAGATTATCAAATTGTCACACTTCTCTGGAACAGTACATCACAGGTCAGCCTTCTTAGAGATCCTGTGCTCCAGTGATCAGGAAGTTGTCTTGTGGAATGAACAGATCACTGAAACAGATATCTTTCTTCCAAGTCACTGCAAAGTCCCAAATCCTACATTTTATAAGAAAAGCCTTATGAAGATTGCAAGTCATCTTTGTGTGGGACAAAGGAGAATAAGTAACTGCTGCTTTTCAAAAGGAGCAGAAATTTCTCCCCCTCCTCTGCAGTTCATATCATTTCCAGCCCTTCTATTACGCACTTGCTGGCTATCTCTAACTTCTGTCATTTTTTCTCTCCAGTGTTATTGATGTCACTATTTGTCTACACCTGACTTTCAGTTCTCTACTTTTATGTTCTCTTGAAAATTTTTGTAATAATAATTTAAGCATTAGTTCTTTAATGCACCTGAAATTTCTTGTTGCGTACAGTCTGATAGAGGTTTCCAGTTGTGTTTGTTTCTTGTGTGACTATCCCATTGTACCACTGTCATTTATTGAGATGACTGTCCATTTCCCACTGATCTACACTGGTACCTTTTTCAAATATTAAGGACTCTTTTTTCTAGACTCTCTAGAGTTCCACTGGTGTATCATTCACCTATAGCACAATTTTTTAAATAATATAACTCTTTATTATTCACTAGTACTTGATAGACTAAGGATTTTTGTCTTGCTTGAGAGTATCTCAGCACTATACACCCTATGCATTTCCATTTATGTTTTAAGAACAAGCTTGTCCAATTTCACATACATCCATGCATACATACCAAGTCACAAAAGAGTCTCCTGGGTTTTGGGCTGAGAAGGCAGTAAATTTCAAGGTTATAATTGAGGATAATAAACTAATTTAAAATATAAAATCTGCCTATTCGTGACCCATTGTATTTCTCTACTAATTCAGGCTTTTATGACTTATCTAAATTCTATTTGTATATATTTTTCCATCATTTCTTTACAATATGTTGTTGCTGTTATGTGCCATCGAGTCAGAACGGACCCATAGCGACCCCTCCTTGAGTTTCCCATGTGGTATCACTACAGAAGTAGATTGCCCAATCTTCCTTCCAAGGTGTGGCTGGTGGGTTTGAACCGCCAGCCTTCTGGTTAGCAGTCAAGTGCCTTAGGCAATATCAGAGCTCTAACAATATGGTTAGGTTATAATGCAGTGTTTTAAATATTGTTATCATAGTTCACAAGATATATTTCAATTAAATTTTCATATTGTCTGTTGCTGAAAAATAAAATTTTGTCTACTGATCTTATACCAAATAATAGTTCTATAGTATTTTACTGATTGAAGAGTTTGTTTTTCCGTTTTCCTCATATAGTGTGTAATGCTGTGTTAACTGTGCAAACTTTGTTTCTTCTTTTCTGTCCTTGATGTTTTAATTTCTGTAAGATCCCAGTATTATAATGGCTGTACGTACATTAAAATGTTTGGGAAAATGTAGATAGACATTCGATTTTAGGATCCAATTTCAAAATGGAGGCCGCCTCACAAAGCCGTGCACCTGCTCTCAGCCGTGGGAGGCCTCCGTAGTGGAAGCCTGAAGGCTCCTCCGGTGACGTCTGCCTCAAATGTCTGTGACGTAGGAGGTTGATGTGACTGTTGCGGCTACCGGTCAGTAAAAGAGATTAATTCACAAACCCTGAGAGGTGTCAAGGTAAGACACTGAGTGGGGAATGATAAAACTATCCACTGCAGAATAGAGGAGCCCCAGTATAAGATCCAGACCTTTGACCTTGCTGTTACCGCTGGGACGCCCTGTGCGGGGGAGTCAGGCTGAAGCCCTGTGACTTTCACCTTGGGTAGCTGTACCAGGGAAATATACTTCAGTCAAGAAAGGGAGGAATTCCAGGCTCTGTGGGGAATCAAAATACAGACCAGACCCCAAATGAAATGTGAGGCGATGCCCCACCCTCCATACAGTCAGCCTCCGGAAGCCCCAGGCAGGCCCAACACAGGTGATGACTTTATACCAAGAAGATAGAATTAAGTTAAGAAATGGGAGATTCCAGGCCTTGCCAGGGGTCTAAACATAGACTGGACTCAGAATAAGATTAAGGCCACGCCCCATGCCGAGACTGAGAAGGCATGCACAATACCCCACCCAGCCCCTGTAGTCAGCTTTGGAAGCCCCGCATAGGGAGTTACCTCCCCTGGCTCCCACCTCAAACACTGTCAGTTAAGGCCTTGTACTTAAGGGTACAGCCTCAGGGAACAGAGGGAGAAGCTCAAGTCCAGCTAGGAGTCAAGGGATGGACCGTGAGGATTGAGGACAGCCCCTACTTCAGAACAGAGGGGACCCTCAGAGACCTGCCCATGCTGTTTGCCCTGGAACATACCAGGAATTAGATGGTCAGATGTTGGGAGGAGATTTATGACTTGGGGGGCGGGGTCTGTGGGAGGTGAAGGCTTAGGGGTGGTCTCTATTCAGCGTAGGGAGGCCTCCCAGGCCTTGCTGGGTGTCAACGTAAGACAGTGAGTGGACTGAGGAGTTCACCGACCCTAGAACAGAGGGGAGAAACAAATTTCTGTGATCTTCCTGTTTTCTACTCTGGTAAGCCCTGAAATGCTCTGTCTGCTGAGGCATTCCATTGCTAATACCTTGAGAATCTGGAGAAGGTGCCTGCTCTAGGTGGAGGGGATACCCGCCAGGTCTACAAGTGGGGAGCCCCAGGACCTGCTAGTAATCAATGTAAGGATCCTGCTTTAGGTGTGTAAAAACTACCCACCCTAGGAGATGCTCACTAAGAGTCTTGTCTGCCCCTGCTGTTAGCTCTGGGGTTCTCCAAGCAAGGATTTCAGGCTAAGATGACCCCTCATGTCTTCCTTGGGGTCTCAGGGAAGGCAAGCCTTTACTCTGTAGGTCACATCAGGACAGCAGAAGGAGGACTCCAAGGCACATCCAGGAGTGATTTTAAAAATCCTAAGTGAGGTGTGAGGGGACCACCCACCCACAAATGACCACTAGGAGCCCTGGGAGCCGGATAGCCTGGAGTGGATGGAATGGATGACCCCTCCCTTCTTCACACTTCTTACAGATCTCATTGTGACGGTGCAACATTAGGACAACTGAGGGAGGAGCCAAGACTGTATGGTGGATCAAGGTAAGACACTGAGTTGGGACCGTGGGGCCACCCATCACAGAACTTTAGGAGCCACACAGAGTTCTGCTCTGCTCTGAGCACTTTCTCCGGGTGGTCCCAGCTCAGGGGAGACTTTGGTTTGAGTAGGCAACGTGAAGTCAGAAGGAGTGATCCCAGGCCCTGCCGATAGTCAGGGTAAGTAATATGAGTTGGTAATAAGGGAATGACCACTCCAGAAAATTCTAGTCCCACAAACCTTTTGGAACCCAAGCAGACATTGGGC
The DNA here is from genome assembly GCF_000298275.1 of Orycteropus afer afer. Classification (NCBI taxonomy): domain Eukaryota; kingdom Metazoa; phylum Chordata; class Mammalia; order Tubulidentata; family Orycteropodidae; genus Orycteropus; species Orycteropus afer. Next base: position 736,356 of record NW_006922124.1, read on the forward strand.
AGAGATGGCCCAATAAGATGCCCTTTCACTCCTCCACCATGGTCACATGGAGTTGAGCCTTATTGTGAGTGGTCAACCTCAAGTCAGGAAAGGGTTTCCGGAATTGCCAGAAGTAAAGGAAATAGAGTTGGGACCTCACAACACAGAAAAGACTGGACCAACAGACTAGAAGCTGTCTCTGCCTTCATCCCAGCATGCCTTGGGCAGACTGATCAGACTGATGTTACTTGTCACTTCCAAGTCATGTGTCTGAGTGAGATGTTGGCCTTGTTTTGAGGAGATATGCCTCAATGTAATGGGGTCTTGGGCATTCCCAACCTTTGCAGGAGTCCAGGTGAGGATGTTGAGTGAGGACAAATGGGATCACCTACTTGAAAGCAGAAAGGTTATGACAGATTAGAACCTTGATGTCAGCCTGGAATGGCCCTAGGCAGGAGATGCCAGAAACGATGTCATCTGTGTTCTATTATAGGCATCCAAGAGAAGTGATGGCCTTAGTCTGGGGTTGAAGACTATGTCAGTAGAGGGTGGAGTATCAGGCCCTCCTAAGTATCAAGATAAGACACTGAATGGGGACTAAGGGGCCTGCAACCGAAGAACAGTGGGGACACAAAGAGTCCTGCTCTGCCCCAGTTATTGGCTCTGGGCAGCAATTGTTAGAGTTGTCAGCATGAGGGGTCGATTCACTTCTTCCTCAGGGATATCCTTGTGGAGAAGGCTTTTGTCTGAGAACTAGATATTAGGTCAGCAGTAGAAGTCCTATGTCTGCCGGGTGTCAAGGTAAGGATCCTGAGTAGAATCGGAGAGTACCAGCTATCCTAGAAGAGATGGGCCACAGCATCTAGCCCCTGTGTCAACCCTGGTAATCCTTCATGGAGGGTGGCTGTATGGGATTTCTCCTCACTTTCTCCTATGATTTCTAAGAGAGATGAGGCCTTGATCTGAGAGGGGTGGCTTCAGGTCATCAGAGGCAAAAAGGGCCTAGTTCCTATCACGTAAAAGACATGAATAAGAACAGAGGGGAACATCCAGACTAAAAGCAAGGCAGCCACAGAGTGTCTCACACTGCCTGCCCTACTATGATCCATGGAAAGCCTTGAGCTGAGTTGGATGGCTGCCCGAACAGAAATCTCATTTCCTCCTTCATGGTACTATGGGGAATAGGAGTTCTGATGACATAGTGGTTAACACGTTCAGGTGCTAAACAAAGGTTGGTAGTTCAATCTGAACAGCTGCTCCATAGGAGAAAGTTGAGGCAGTAGCTTCCTTAAAGATTTGCAGCCTTGGAAATATTTGGAGCAGTTCTACTCTCTCCTATCGGGTCCCTATGACTCAAAATAGAATCAATGGCAGTGGCTAATAAGGGAAAGGCTGACTAGGAGGACAGGAGACCTGTGAGACCCTAGAGCACTATTCCTCCAGCAAGGTCTGAGAGAGATCACCTTTGTCAAAATGGCCAGATTTTAGCTTGCCATCTTAGTTGGCACACATCTTCCCTCTCTTGTTTAGACTGTGAGCCTGCTTTTTCTGCTCTTCTGCCCCCAGTCTTGTCTTCGGCCACCTGGAGAAGTTAGTCATCATGCCCGGCCAAAAGCAAAACCCCCACTTCTCCACTGAAGAATACCTTCCTATTTTCCCTGAGTTCCAGGACCTGGATGATATACTGTTCCTTGAGGTTGTGGATGATTTCTCTTCCCCCACCTCCTCCTCTTCCTCTTCTCCAATCCCCATCTATGAGGAGGAGCATGCTACTGTAGAGACCGTCAGTACTATTCAGGTTCCTCAGAGTGAGTGTGGCTCTTCCACTGCTATGACAGCCACCTCAGAGATGACATTGGATGAAGACCATAGTAGCCAAGAAGATGGGGCTATCACAATTGGCTCACAGTTTCTACCAGATTCTGAACATTGGCGCACAAACCCAATTGATGAGCAGGTGGCTCTGTTGGTGAATTTTCTGCTATTCAAGTATCAAAATAGGGACCTGATTACAGAATCTGAGATGCTGGATATTGTCATCCAAGAGTATGAGGACCACTTTCCTGAGATCCTCCTGAAAGCGTCCGAACTCATAGAGATGCTGTTTGGCCTTGGTGTGAAAGAAGTCGACCCTCTTGACCATGGCTACATCCTTGTCATTAAATTGGGCCTCACCTATGATGGGATGCTGAGTGACACAGAGGGCATGCCCAAGACCAGCCTCCTGATTCATATGTTGGGTGTGATCTTCCTGAATGGCAACCGAGCCACTGAGGAGGAAGTCTGGCAAGCGCTTAATACATTGGGCGTATATGCTGAGCAGCATCACCTGATGTTTGGGGATCCCAGGAAGCTCGTCACCGAAGACTTGGTGCAGGAAGAGTACCTGGAGTACCGGCCGCTGCCTAACAGCGATCCTGTGTGTTATGAATTTGTGTGGGGTCCGAGGGCCCACGCTGAAATCAGCAAGATGGAACTCCTGGAGTTTATCTGCAGAGTCCATGAGGCTGAGCCACGTGATTTCCCATGTCAATATGAGGAGGCCATAAAAGATGAAGAAGAACGTGCCCAGGCCAAAGCTGCAGCCATCCATGCCGCTACCGCCATGATGATGGAGAGTTCCAGTGCCACCTCCAGCAGCTGCTCCCACCACTACTGAGGTCTGAGTCACATATTTCACTTTATTTTTAACAAGCTTTCTAAGGAGTGGAGGGTGGGACTGGAATGAACACAGTGCATATACATATCTTTATTTTCCTGTTGTGTAGTAACTTGAAGATTTATCCTTTTGTGGAATTATTATGTTCTTTTGAACATAACATTTCAGTAGCCTTAAAATCTAAATGTATGTATCACGTTGTTCATGCATTTATTGCTGTTTAGGATGTTAAATGGTGAGAGCTTTGCTATTTGGAAGACAAATTGGGAACCCGCCCCCCATCTTATTCTGTTACCAGGGAAAGATAACATGACATTTGGATAGGTATTTCCTTAGAAATGGGAAAAACTCACCTTATTAATGTGATATAAAGGAAAAAGGAAATATGTAAATGATGGTCATTTTTTGGCTTTCCTCAATCCTTTTAGTACTTTGTTTTCTAAAAATAAGTGATGAACAACTAGGTTTGCTTAGTGTATTCAAGAAGGTAGGAGGAATTTAACCTTAATAAATTAGACCTATTGTTCACTGACTCATTAACTCTCAAAACATTAGAGGAGCATCTCTCTGTCCCTTCAAAGGCACTGCCCTAGTCCTGGGGCTACTAAGCTAACCAAACTCAGGCTCTGCCCATAGAATTTCATATTGTGGGAGGAGCATCATATAAGAGCCATGGTAGGAATACTCCGAGAACTAAATGACAAGTAAAAAGAAGTGTGGAGGTGACTGGCAGGGCAGAGGAAGGTCCAGTTGAGAGTGTGAAATATAAACTCCCTGAAGCAAGGCAGTTTGTATTTTGGGAAATTGCAAATCCTTCATTGTTAGTTAATTTCAGGGAAAGCTAGGGAGGAGGGGGGACTGTGGGAGTGGTGTTCAGGAACCAGACGGTCAGATAATTGTGTAGCTAAATTGAGAGAAATAATCCTGGAATGAAAACAATTCATATTAGTCACTTTGATATCGTGAGTAAAAGCAGGACTGGCAGGTTCCCTGCATGCTTGTCACAGTGAAGTTGAACACATTGCACTAACTACATGTATAATACACATAATTTCCAAACCGTTTTTGAGAATTAACAGTGATACTAGCATGTGGTGAAGGAGCTGTGGTAGCACAGTGCCTAAGGCATCTGAGTGCTAACCAGAAGTTTGGTGGTTCAAATCCACCAGCCACTCCGTGGAAGCAAGACTGGGCAATCTACTTCCATAAAGATTTACCACCTCGGAAACCCAGTGGGGGTCGCTGTGAGTCAGAATGGACTTGGTGGCAGGGGATCTGTGTTTTTTTTTTTTTTTTTTTTTTTTTTTTTTTTTTTTTGGTTAATTTATTGTGAGATTCTCAGAAGACACTGGGCTAGGAATATTTGGGTGGGGCTGGGAAAGAGAGACCCCACTGCATTCAAGGCATATTTTAATTTTTTGAGTTAATTTGGCAACATCTGAAATTTTGAAGAAGGTGAAATTAATGCAAAAACTGGTGCTTTGGTTATAAGGGAGGCAAGGTTTTTGTTCTTGACAGAAATGCTAGGAACCTTTAAGTTGTGCCCAGCTGTAGGAGACATCTTTACACACAAGTTAAATCATATTATTCCTGAGGGGAAACATTCCTAAGTTTTACTTCCTAAGCAATATTTTTTACCTATTTTCCTATTCTGTCTCAGAAAGCACTTCATGTTCTCTGATATATCTTGTTTTAAAGAAATAAATACAAGTAAGGACAAGGTGGTAGAGTTTTGAGAAGACATAATCTCAGCAATAGCTTTTGTTCTTAATGATGTAGCATATGCCAGGTACTTTGCCAGTTTTAATTCTGTTTTTCTTTATATGTTACACATATTGTAACAGTCATCAGACCCATGAACTGGGACTCAGCGAGCTTGGGAATGTGAATTAACAGGGTAGATTTGTTGTTGTTGAGAACATACACAGTAAACCAAACATGTACCGATTTGACCGTTTCCACATCTACCTTGTGGTGACATTGAATATGTTCTTCAAGTGAGCCACCATTCTCGCCCTCCTTTTCTGACTGGTTCCTCCCTCATTAACATAAACTCACCACCCCTAAGTTTCCTATCTAATCGTTGAGTTGCTGTTGTCACTTTGATTTTAAAGTTGCTCAAATTTCTGAGATCCTCCTTTTCAATACTCTGTAATGACATGTAAGTAACACAAAGAAAGACCCTATGTTCTAAGTAAAATACTTATAAAAGTTGGATGAAATGATAATTAAATGCACTTTGAAGATATGTGTGGGTATCACTCACATCTTGTGTCATGGGACTAGCCCTTTCTACTGAAGTATGAGCAGAGCATTAGAGGCATTTGCGAACCGGCGTGTTACCAGTATGCTTTCTCTTCTGCTCAGCAGCAAGCATGGAGCCCCATCTCGTGCTGAAAGAAGCAACTGATGGAAGCGGCCTGAATCCTTGAGTGACCTGATGGTAGACAACCCCTACTACCCCACAGCGAATTTTAGGTGATGAAGAATAAAAACGAATATTGTGTTACACTCCAGATTTCAGGTTCTTTGTGTTGCATCAGGTAGGAATTACTTTCTCTGAATAACGAACAACTTCTCTCTCTTCTGTTAGGCCGATATAAAACCAAACTCACTGCTGTGGAGTCTGATCTGACTCATAGCGACCCCTCCTTCAGTTTCCCAGGTGCTATCACTACGGAAGTAGATTGCCCAACCTTCCTTCGGAGGAGTGGCTGGTGGGTTTGAACCACCAGCCTTCTGGTTAGCAGTGAAGTGCCTTAGGCACTATTCCACCAGAGCTCCCAGGCTTATAGAAATGTCTTAATAAAGGATGGGACAGTGTTTTGTACTGTTTTCCATAAGGTTCCCTTAAGGTGCTTCAGGCTCCACAGCAACTAATAGCAACAAGTTACTAGTGTATATCACTGTTTGCAAAAAAAATTGAACCATATATATAAATTACAATTCTCCCCTTTACAGATGGTCTTCCAGAATGCATTCCCCTCCTAAGACTCTGACTTGTTTTATTAAGGGAAGATTCTAAGTTGTCTGTTTCTGTGTGTGTTATAAATACATATGTTAACAGTGTATTTTTCATTTCAACATTTGTTACATGTACAGTTCAGTGACATTATTTACATCCATCATGTTGTTCCCCCATCACTATTACTCATTTCCAAATTTTTCCCCCAACCTTGATAGAACTCGATGTCCCCTAAACAGTGGAAGACCCTTTCCCTCCTACCTCCTGCTCCTGGTCACCTCTAATAAACTATGATCTCTATACACTTGACTACTCTAGATATTTTATATCAGTGGAAACATACAACTTTTGTCCTTTTTTGACTGACATTTCACTCAGTATAGTGTTTTCAAGGTTCATGTACATAAAAACATATGCTATTTGTAACTTCATGGATAAAGTTACACATATTGTTCTTCTCCTTGTCTGTAGCACTTAATGAAATGAATTCAGCCTTTCTCCAGCACACATATTATCTCACTCTGAACAACTCTCAGAGTATGCATGTTCCATAATTAATTCATTCTCCTACTAATCGGCACCTAAGTTGTTTCTAATTTGATTATATTATTTATAGACCTGAAACCAAATTTTTTAGTATGTATCAATTATTGGGCAAATGTAAAAGATTTCAAAGAGGAAAACTAATGTAAATTGAAAATTGGGTTAAAGAGATAAGGTGTAAAACTTGTGACTTTAAAAAGGTATCGCCAATTTTTCAAAAAATGTTTCTACTTCATATTCTCAGAAGCAAATATATGTGAATACCTGACACATCCACAGACACTATTTTCTGAATCCTTTAACTTTAGCCAAATTATGGGTGAAAAAATACTGTCTTGTGTGTTGGTTACCTACTACCACTCTAACAGAAATACCACCAATGGGATTGCTTGAAGAAACAGGAGTTTATTCTCATACAGTTTGGAAGTTTTAAGTCCAAGTTCAAAGTGCCAGCCTCTAGAGGCTGGGTGAAAGCCCTTCAGCCTTTGGCCTCAGCTCTGCCTCCTGCTCCCTGCCCACTGAAGCTGGAGGGTTTTCTTCACTCAGCTGCTGGCTACTGAGGCTGACAAGCCCAAGTTTGACAAGTTAAAAGGCACAGTTCCGGTGTTACCAAACCACATGGCAGGCCGTTAATAAAAGTCCATTGAAAGTCCAAGTTCGGCAGAGCATGGAAGGCTGCTGAAGAACAAGATGGCTACATACAGGATTCAAGCGTGCCATAAGCTAGAGACTGTTCCCCAAGGCTTCTCCTTATATACAGGAAGCAGACAACATCCTTAGGCCGCTACTCAGCTGCTCACAGTAGATTTCACCATGGAGTTGATTACCAGTCTCATCATGTGGAATACTACATCTAGGTGCCTAGCCACCCAACCAGGCCCAGCCAAGTTGACACACAAACATAACTAACACATCTTGCTATTACTATTGTATTTTAGTGTTTTCTAATGAAGTTTAATGTGAAGCTCATTCGTATTATATCAAGCTGTATTTAGGCAGTGATGGCCTAAATTACAGGATATTTCTAAGCATGCTTTAAAATTCTGACATATCAAGAAATTAAATGGGAAAATTTCCCTTTCATTTAGAGAAGCAATGATTCAGCTGAAATGACCAAATGCTAAGGAAGGAGCCAGAGTAGGAACACTTAGCTAGTGAGGATCCAGGGAAGACCATTTCCCAGAGCCCATCAGAGAGTGAAAAAACACATGCAAAACCAAATCCAGAGACCACAGTCTGAGGTGACAGGATTCTATATCCAGAGCTCAGCATCATGTGAAGAAAGGGCCAGAGGGAGAGAAGGTGGTGGATATGGTAGGGCGCCCAGGACAACTTAGATAAATAAGCTTGGGACATCTCTGAATCCTCATTACTAGCTATAATTTCTAGATGTGTCTTACTGAGCATATCTATGAGATGAAAAGCCTACCAGACAGGCACCCTTCCATAGAATCCCCCATCCTACTGTAAGACCAAAGATAGCTGGCTCCCCTGCACGATCCACTGTTAGTGAGGATTTGGGAGAGCTAAATCTCTTCACTTTCCTGGAAGACCAGAGTACCTTTGCCAGTGTACCAGGGCAGGAAGGTGTCCTGATGCCTGCTGGAGATAGGCATTTCTTCCCTTGGACAGTGACCTTACTTCCTTGAAGTGGGACTATGTGAATAATTTAGATTAGTGAGTGAAGACAAAGTGGTGAGATGGGGCAGAAGTCCAATTAGTTATGCCAGAGTGTGTAGCTTCAAGAAGAAAATTAGGTGGAGAATAATCTATGAAAATGTTTTCAAAATCAATCCAGATGGTTTCTTAAGGTCAGATGGCCTCTCATGGTTCCTAAATTCTTGCACTCCAGAGTTGAGATGTTCTGTGTCTTTCACTGGTGCCCTACTTTGTCACCAGCTACTACCTAGAGTAGGGGGATGTCCCAAGGTGTAGGCATTTACAGGTTGGACAGAAAATTCATACACATAGTAAATGTCCTTGCTAAACTGACTGGGCTGATAGATATGTGGGATCCAATGCAGGAAGCATCATTTATCATTCTAGTGTGTATAAGGGTGTTAAGGCCTGGAGAAGACACTTCCAATGCTAATCTCCCATGGGTAGAAGAGCATTTGTAGGACTTTGGATTCCTTTCTTTGAGGCAGAAAACTCGACTAGGTATAAGGTTCCACGTTTCAAACCAGCCAAAATAATCTTCTGGTACTTTGATTTATTCATTTCTTTATTCACTCATTCACCAAATACTTACTGAACATATGCTGAAGATGAATTATATTGTAAGAGGAAATAAGATACTTTCACAATACAGTAAGAACTCTGGAGATCCTCCCCCTCCAGAAACAACAACAACAACAAAAAAATGTGCTATTGCTGAATTATCTGTCTTTAGCTTCTCAGAGGATGTGGGCATCTCAGATTGTTTTCCAGCTTATACTTAGGGATTAAGACTACCCTAGTAGGGTTTTTCATTTCTTTTAATTAATTATTGTGTTACTGGTATTCATTAAGAAACCAGGTAATTGTATGTCTCAGCTACTTATCTACAACATGATTTAAGTTGCTAACATCCATTTTCAGGAAAAACTATTCAGAAATAACAGTAGAATCAGCATAAATTATTATTAGATAATAGTCTTTGAATTCCTATAACCAGCTCTGAGACCTTACAGGCACCACTCAGTCTTATGGTGGTTCAAACCACATCAGCCACTCCTCGGAAGGAAGATTGTCAGATCTACTTCTGTAGTGATACCACCTCAGAAACCCAAGGAGGGGTGGTTATGAGGCGGATCCCACTCGACAGTAGTTTTTTTTTTTTTATGATGCAAAGGATTTATGCTCATTTGTTGACAAAATGTCCCACCAGACTTAAACCTCAATTGTGTAGAATAAAAATATCAGAAAACCACTGGACTACATGAACGTTATGTTTCCTGCTGATTCCAACATTTTATATCTCTATGAATGACATATCGACAGAAATGCTTTTCCAATTATAATAGGTATTTCTTGAAATTTTTCTCTATTCAGGGTGTTTGAAAGGATTGTTGAGAATGATATTGTATGATTTAGGCAATTCCATTTCATGGTGTTTGTTTACTGGGGCAAGCTGTGCCAAGGATCTGAGCAATTCTAAAATCATTGCTTCTATGTAAGTGGAATTTAAAATGAAAATCTATTGTAATTGTTATTTTGTATTTAATTATTTTCCCTCAATTAAGCTCAAGTTACATTTGTGAAAGATCTGTTATCTATACTCTCATCTATATTCATTATTCCTAGTGTGATAGTTGGAGCTGTGTGTCAATTTTGCTGGACCACAATTCTGTGTTGTTTAAGCAATTGTGACGTGGGTTGTTCCTATGATGGATCAGATGTATATGTTTTGAGTAGCCAATCCATTGAAAGGGAGTTTCCCTAGGGGTGTGGCCTGCTTCCAGTTCATTTATGGACATCCTGGGAAAAGAGACACTCCTCTGTGGATCGGGATTCTGTTGTGCTGCCTACAACTGTCCGTGAGTGAACAATCCACCATTCGGCCTGGAGATCTTGGATTCGCCATTCATTGGAGTCAACCGCCAGTATACTGCCTGCCACATTGAGCTCCTCAGCCCCTGCAGCTGCGTGCAGTGGGAAAAGCCTCCAGCTTGACGTTTGATCCAAGAACTTTGGACTTGCCAGCTTCTATAAGTGTGTGAGCCATTTTGCTAAGATAAATTTCCCTTTCTCTCTCTCTATAAGCTTTACTGGTTTTGTTTCTCTAGAGAACCCAGTCTAATACACCTAGTAAAAATTTAATTATAGAAGAATGCATGTTTCCATTTTAATATGATTCAATATTATTTTTAACATTATAATTAAAATTTATCTTTAAGCATTTGCTAGTACTTATATTTGGTGCCCTGGCCATGCAGTGGTTATGCTTTCAGCTGCTATCAGAAATTTTGGTGGTTCAAACCCAACAGCCACTCAGCAGAAGAAAGATGTGGCTGGCAGTTGGCTTCCATAAAGATTTCATCCATAGAAACCCTTTGTTGTTGTTGTTGTTATGTGCTGTCAAGTCAGACCTGACTCATAGCGACCCCTCCTTGGGTTTCCGAGGTGGTATCACTATGGAATTAGATTGCCCAACCTTCCTTCCGGAAAGTGGCTGGTGAGTTGGAACCACCAGCCTTCTGGTTAGCAGTCAAGTGCCTTAGGCACTATGCTATCAGAGCTCCCTTGGAAACCCTTTA
>NW_006922124.1:746839-749350 GCF_000298275.1 Orycteropus afer afer
AAAATAACTATACAATAACTATTAAAATTTAAAGAATTATGAGCATATAAACAGTGCTACAGTACTGTAATAATTCCTAAGTGTAACAGATCACTGTTCACTCTAAATCAGACTCTTCCTATCACTTGGAACTTCTGAGACCTTATCTTAAATTTAGACTTCATTGCAGTGTAATTACAGCTCTAGGCCATTTAGCATTAAATCTTTTCAATGTCTTTGCAGTTAGGGGATTATCCTAGTAAATACTGATGAAGACGTTTTCTCAGAAGTGCTGTATCTCCTCATTTGACAAAATGGAAATAAAACCAAACACAAGAGAACACATCACAATATATATTAGCAAAAATCAAAAGGGAGATGCTTTTCTTTCCATAAACTAAAATCCCTTTATTATCTGAGACAGGAACTTAGGTTTCTTTAATTGATTACTAAGTCTTTACCAAGGGTTATGCACACCCTCATGGAAGATACACAGCGATTCCTCAAAACGATGACAATTACAAGGTTCACCAGAACATACCTTGTGGAGACCAAATATGAACATGTTTCATATTTGAAAACATAAGTATATAAATGTATGCACTCTATAACATGCAAATGTAAACATGTAATTGTTTTACCCAATAAAATATGAAGAAGGATAACTAAAGCAGCCTGAAGAAAAAGAATAAGCATAAATCAGACTGAAATGTTAATCAAATTAATTACATATTAAATATCCTGAGAAAAGTGCATGGAGAGAATTATAAATCCAGTTGGAGGTTTTATGAAAAGCAGTGGAAGGAACAGCCTTAGAAGCATGTAAGCTATTTTAAATTGTATGGTGGGACATGTTTCCTAAATGCTACTGAGTGACAAATGTTTTGAACAGAAATGAGGTCAATATACACTGATAAGACATTTCCCCACCAAAGAGAACATTGCAAGCATGGAGGACACATTTACATAGAAATGTTACCTGCATGTCACTCCTTTGTTTTCAATTTATTTCTGCAAACTGTTAAAGAATAACATGATCAGAGCAACAATTTAGGTAGATCAGGTGGGGTGGGGTGGGCAAGTACTTTTCCCAGGACAGACAAATTATGATAAGGTAGAAAATGCAATTATATTGATAAACAAAATAAACAAGAAATGGGGTTATAATGGATCCGTGATAACATTTAAAAAAATAAAACAATGCAGAATAACAGGGACAAGAAGTATACCCAGAATGTAAGTTGGAGTGAAAAAGGAGGACCAGGATCAGAAAATAGAAGAGTTTTCTTGATCAGTTTATATGGTGCCTAAGATCTCCTATAAAGGGAGGAGGTAGTGGGGAGAGATTGGTTTCATAGCAAGGAAGTGTTGGGGTTACTGTGAGATAGGTATTGGAAGCTACAGACCACCATTAATAAGACAGAAACTCTGTCATTATCAATACACAAGGAGCTTTCTGAATTTCCACAAAATAATCATCTGCTATGGGTTGGGCTATCTACTTTCATAGTGATTTCACCTCAGAAACCCAAGGGGGGTCCGACTCAACAGCACATAACAACAACAACAACAACAACAGCATGTCTTAATTAGGCACATACTCAAGCCAGCAACTGAAAATGGTCTCAACCTGGACTGAGAAAAGTAAATAGTGTGAGTACAGAATACCTAATGTGCTTTATGGAACTAATATACTTGACTCCAAATTTTTACAATGATTACCAAAAAAGTATACTCAAAAACTTTAATGTTTGGCCACACAATAGATTGAGCTTATCTTGTGTCAATATGTCTAAGGAAATTACAAAAGCAAGAGAGTGAATTCCACTATACAATAAATCATAATTTTAGCCAAAAATATTTTAAATTTCTTGTGAACACTTATCAAACTCTCCAGGGCCAACTTAAGCACTAACTAGTCCATACAGCTTTTCCAGGTACCCTATCAGAGTGGTTTCTTCCCCTCTTGAACCTCATAACACATTACTTCTGTGTCTATTGTGGCATTCACAGTTTGCCTTGTATCAGCCCTTTTTCACAAACTGGATACTATTAGTCTATAAGATCTTTTTTCTAAAATAATTAATTTTCAAAATTATTTTTGAGAACATTCCAAGCAAAACATACACCAATTCAACAGTTTGTACATGTACAACTCAGTGACACTGTTGACATTCTTTAACACGTGAACCTTTCTCACTCTCCTCTTCTGAGCTGTTTCTCCCCATTAGCATAAATTCACTGGCCCCTAGAGTTCCTATATGTTCTTTCAAATTGCTACTGTCAAATTCATCCCATTCAAACCCACCAGCCACTCCTCGGAAGGAAGGTGGGGCAATATACTTCCATAGTGATACTGCCTCGGAAACCCAAGGAGGGGTCGCTATGAGTCGGGTCAGACTTGATGACACATAACAACAACAACAACAACAGCTAAATCTTAAAAGAACAATGTTCAGGGCTGACTTTCTACACTAACTGAGTAAACTATTACTTGGTTTTGGAGCTCTAGTAGCAAAGTGCCTAAGGTAC
>NW_006922124.1:749605-750672 GCF_000298275.1 Orycteropus afer afer
AGATTTTGAAATTTTGTTCTGCTCTTTCCCCCTTTTGATCAGGATTCTTCTGTAGAATATTTGATCAAAATATTCAGTGATGGTATCCAGGCACCATCTAGTTCTTCTAGTTTCATGGCAATGGAGACAAAATTCACGGAGGTAATTAAGCAACCATTACATATCCTCCTCCTTTTACTGACATTCCTTCTTCCACTAGTGATTCAGACAAATAGAGACCAATTGTTTTGCCTTGGAGGGTGCTTCCAAACTTTTGAGATCTCAGGCACTACACAAAAAATTAGGAGGTATAACAAAAGCACTAAACATGTTAATAGGCCAATTAACTGCGATTTCCCTTGAAACTAGAGCCCTAAATCTCTAAACAAAGGAAACAAATACCATGACGTGTTTGGTTGTACTTAAGTAGCATCAAATCTTTGAGGGCTTGAGTGTGGGTTAATCATATTTGTACCCCTTGCAAGGTTGATCCATTGGCTTTTACAAAGAAAGGTCAAAAATTTGTTGCATTGAAGAGAATAGCCATGTTGCTATTCTTTCAAACTAAAATCTTTGGTTATAGTTTTCCTTCAAAACTATACTGTAACTAAGCAAACAAACAACAACAAACAAAAAACAACAATGGGATCCAAATCTTTCATTTTAGTTTCTCTTTTCAAATTTACCAATAGGATCAAATGTAAATGCCAGGCCTGTTATAAATTAACCTTAACATGCTTACATGACAAAGACAACAGAATACAATTATGAGCTCTCTTCTCTTGCATGGATAGGGACTGCTTTTTTGTAATGCATAGTTTGCTACTTTGTTGTTGTTGTTGTTGTTAAGTGCCGTTGAGTCGTTTCCAACTCATAGCGACCCCATGCACAGCAGAACGAAGCACTGCCCGATCCCGCGCCAGCCCCACAATCCCTGCTATACTCGAGCCCATCATCGCAGCCACTGTATCAATCCATCTCCCTGAAGGCCTCCCCCCTCTTTCGTCGACCCTCCACCCTACCAAGCATGACATGTCTTTGAAATCTTGTATTCTAATCTGTACCTCAGAAGCAGTGCAGTATGACAC
>NW_006922124.1:751156-757297 GCF_000298275.1 Orycteropus afer afer
CAGTTGGAACTCACCCAGAGGCTCCATGGGAAAAGATCTCTCAATCTGCTCCTGAAAATGCTAGAAAATCCTATGTAGCAGTTCTCTTTCACGTGGAATCTCTATGAGGCGGAGTCAACTCAACAACAGCATGTCATTTTTTCACACTCTACATTCTGTTTGTGTCATTCTCTACTAGCAAAACCTCCTCTTTCTTCCAACCCAAATCAAATCTACCTTTCAAGATCCTATGTAAGACCCACTTTGTTAGAAAGTCTTTGCATGATAACTCTAGATCACATTGACCTCTTCCTTCATGGAAATTATATTATTTTCTTCTACACAAATCTATATTTGACCATTAGGTACAAACAACTTAGAAAATCGCTGACGTTTTTCAAAGTAAAACCAAACTAAGCAACAACAACTAAAGTTGAGGGCTCCCAAGACAGTAAATACACAAAATATTTTAGATGATTGCTGTTGTGGACATGATATGAAGCCCAAATATAAATATAACTAGGAGAACTAAAGAAAATGAAATACACTATTACTATAGAGATCTCCACAGATTTATTTTCAAACCAAAGTGAGAAAGCTGACAGTTCAGCTTTTGCTATTGAATTAGAAAATGATGATAAAACATCTATATACAAGTTTGTTCCAAATGTTCATGCATACTTCACTGGTAATGTCAATAAAGCACTCAACTTTTGTTCTTATTGTTTAATATTCCTAGTCATCTCAAAATAATTGCCTCCTTATTCATGTTGGATTACATACTTCTACATGTATTTGAAAATATTGATATCTATGGGGTTATAGTTCAATTTCTGTAGTGTACCAATATCCTGAGAAATCTGTTTTGATTTAGACTTCTACAATTTATGTGCAAAGTATTCCTTCAAAGAGTAAAGTAACAGGATTTTAAAAAAATGTTGACAAAATGCATAATCTTGTCCATCTATGCAAAGTCAATTCCAGAAAAATATTCACTAAACCAAACCAAACACTGCCATCAAGTCGAATCTGACTCATAGCAACCCTCCTTGGGTTTTCGAGGGAGCATCATTTGGAAGTAGATTCCCCAATCTTCCTTCCAAGGAGTGGCTGGTGGGTTTGAACCACCAGCGTTCTGGTTAGCAATGAAGTGCCTTAATCACCATGCATCAGAGTTCAACAAGCACTCAGTTTTGCATATACTGTTCAGAAATATTTAGTCATGTGTACATATCTGAAATGTGAGAGTTGATCTGCAAAAGCAAACAGTCAAACATATTAGTAAGAGAAGGATAATTGGTGCTTCATTACCTTTATTTCTAGTTTAACATAAAGTTAAAGTGTAATACTTAGGCAGTATTAGTGCATAAAATGTAAAATTCAAGAGTAAAGAAAAAAGCAAGACTTTCCAGGGAGCCAAGATACGAAAATTGCTTAGCCTTAACCAAAAACCTTGAAGGAATGAGTCATTCGGCCTAAGAGTTCAGGGCCATAGTCTCACACGATATCAAGGTCAATTGGCACAACATGTTCACAAAGAAAATGTTCCACATTCTTCTTTAATGAGTAGAGACTGGGATCTTAAAAGCTTGTGAGTAGTCATCTAAGGTACATCCATTGTTCTCTCCATGTCTGGAGCAAAGAATAGTGAAAAAAATCAATAAGGCTTTCCTGGAAACAAGGAGTCCAAAGAACTAATAGACCACCTGAACTTCAGCCTCCATGGCCCTGAGACCAGAAGAACAAGATGTTGCCTGGCTACCACTACTGACCATTCTGAAAAGGATCACATAAGAAGGTCTGGAGAGAGTGGGAGAAAAATGTAGAAGAAAACTCAAAATAATAAAAAATACCAAGTTCACTGGTTGCCCAGAGACTGCTAGAACCCCCGAGGCTATGGCTTTTAGTTATCCTTCAAGCCTAGAACTAGACTTACCCTCATGGCTCAACCTTCAGCCAAAGAATAGACAGGTCCGTAAGATGAACAATAACACCAGGGAGTTATGCATTCCTTAAAACAATCACCCATTGGAGATGAAATGGGTAACATTTACCCAAGGACCAAGTTCAGAAGGCAGGAAGGGGTAGGAAAGAATGAGGAATGGAAGCGAGAATCACAGGAAGCACATAGGATGTTACATTGTGGGGACTGCAATCAATGGCATGAAACAAAATATATATGAATGGCCGAATTGAAAACTGTTCCTCTCTGGAAACTATCATTCACATTGTGATAACAAAATTAAAAATAAAGAACAAAAAACAAAGTGAGAAATTAAAATCCAGACCCCAAATTATCAATTTAAATGATCAGTTTATAGAAATAGGCTTTCAAATTTCAATAATTAAGTGATTTGCAATAACAGTTTTGCATATAAAGGCCTCGCTGACTGTGAACTGTGCTGTAAAAAAGAGACCACCTAAAAGTTCTTTTTCAAAGTTTACTTTCCAAGGAGTGGAGGTGGGAGAGGATGGTAAAATGAGCAGTTGCTCCCATTTATCCCCCAGCAACTAACTCACTGAACCATGAACAAAAAACACAAACGGTAATCTCAGAACGCTGATGGCAGTTGAGGTGTTGGAGAGTTAAGGTGAGTCTAGAGATGGGAGAGGAGGAGCGGGAGCAGCACAGAAGCTGGGAGAAATCCCTCCCTTGACCTGCTTATAAAGAGGCTTCTTCATGGCTTGCAGATTGTCTAGTATCATTTGCAAAATAATTATTGTGATTTGGGTGAACGTTTACAGAACAAACTTGTTTCCAGTACAGCAGTTCATACACATTTTGTTTCATGACATTGACTGCAATTCCCCACAATGTGGCAGCTCTCTTCCCACTTTCTCCCTGTAGTTCCCTCTTCCCTCCCTTGTAACCCCATCCCCCCAAGCTATCTCCCTGTGGAAACATTGCCCTTCTGTTCTCCCATGATTGATTGCTCAAAGGAGTATATCTACCTGATGTAGATGATCACCTTATATGCTTGTCTATTTTTTGGCTGGAAGCCACAGAAGTGAGTTCAGTTCCAGACCTGAAGGGTAATTAGAGTAACTAGAGGCCATAGTTTTGGGGCTCTCACCAGGCTCTATCAGATCAGTAAATCTGGTCTCTTTTTTAGGATTTTGAGTTTTGTTCCACGTTGTTCTCCCACTCCATCCAGTATCTCTTGCAATGATCCCTTTCCAAGTGGTTGACAGTGGTGGCTGGGCACCATCTAGTTCTTCTGCTCTCATGATCATATAGGCTGAGGATCACATGGAAACAATTAGTTGAAGGGACTAGTGTACCACTAGTGAACACTAGTATACTAGTGTTCAATATTCTTTGCTCTATATGAGGAAAGAGCCATCATTGCATCTAGATGGCCACTTACAAGCTTTTCAGTCTGCAGTCACTACTGGGTATGTAGAACAAAGTAGGATGTAGAACAAATATTTTGTGTAGTATGTTAAGCCAATTGAGCTTGATGCCTCCTGTGACCATGGTCCTAAGCCCACAGGTCCAACTACTCACTCCCTCTTGGTAGCTGGCTGTGGCCAAGAAGTCACCACAACTTTGTCCCTTGTCAGCTCTACTATATACCTGGACATTCTTACAGCATGTAAAAACACACATATAGAAACATCAACTGCCAACCCTATACACAGTCATGGGCACACTGCCTCCTGCCTAAGCATACCTCATCATTCAACCTCTCCACCCATCTATCCACCCATAGATCAATGCTTGCCATCACTGACAATGCAGTGCTGTACATGCCAAAAGGTTCATCTTTGTTGTCTGTACCTCCCATGCACTTCTCTACGTCTTCCTCTTCCTCAATGCCACCATGTTTATTACTCAGTTTTGGTACATTGCCCTTCCCTTCACCCTAATCAATACTTGTTTCTACCTATCTATCAGTGTTCACTCCCCTCACCTCCCATTCCTGATAATCAACAAACAAAGCTTCCTTCCATATATAAACCTTTCCTTGACATTTTCAATAGTGAACTAATACAATATTTGTCCTTCTGTGATTGACTTATTTCACTCAGCATAATGTCCTCCAAGTTCACGCAAGTTATCCATAATTTCCCATATTTTACATTTGTCTTTAGTGTTGTATAGTATTCCAGTGTGTGTATGTACCATAGTTTGGTTATCCATTCTTATGTTGATGGGCGCATATTTTACTCACCTGTATCTTTTTTACCAGAGTTTCCTAAGCACCTTCCTTTACAAAGATCTATAGCACATTTCCTCTTCCATAACCAACTGAGTACCCATCACTGCTAAGAGGGATTATTTCACTTCTCCAGCCCACATCCTTTAGAAGCCTCTAAAAAAAATCTCCATTGCTTCTAATGTTGGTAGCACATGTCTACGAATTTGCAATTGACCTTTGACAGTTATTTTTTTATCAATGAAAGTAGATTTTGAGGTCCTTCTTTTTATGTTCCACAATATTAAACAATTAATAATGCTGAGAACGAAGACAGAGCAATGATCTTTGATGTAATTTTGACTCAAAAGATGCAGAGGACAGTGAGAGAAGCAAGAATGGCATCTTCCACACTGATGCCCCATAGACATACACTGGTTCAAGTTAACCTGACATATCCTACATAATGGCAGTGTGTATTGATAATACCCACAAAGCTGGTCCTATTCATGGCACATATTATATTCACCAGGAAAGTGGGAATGACTGATCTCGATGACCACCACTCCAAACCACAGTAAATGGTACAAAGAAACTATACTGCACAGTGCAAGTCAGAGAACATAGCAAACAGAGGAGGTGAGCAAGAGCCACACACCATTGCCTCCCACAACTTCCCCACAGAAGATGAAATCGGGTATTTTCATGCCTACCTCTCCACCCTTAAACTAGGTCAAGCAGAGAAAAGCAGAGGCACTAGTTGTTCCTATTCTAAAGACAAACCTAATCCTGTGACTTTGGACCTTAAACTAGGAGGTAATGACACCTACCCAATTCCACCAATAAGCCAATAAAGACATAAAAATATATAGGACTAAAGTTGAACAACGAAAGTTACCATAGACTTGATTCCAAATCATGGGAACCCCAAGGAAGACAGAGTAGAACTATACCTTACAGGGTTTTCAATGGAAGTAGATAAGCCTCTTTTGTGATGCACCGATGGTTACACTTGAACTTCTAATGTCTTAGCGGTGGAATGTGCTAACTGGACTAATTATCCATAACCAAAAAAAAAAAAGAGAGAGAGAGAGAAACTCACTTCTGTTTAATCAATGCTGACTCATAGCTGACCCTATGGGATAGAGTAGCACTGCCCCAAAATGTTTCCAAGGCTGAAATCTTTGCTGAAGCTGACCACCACATCTCTCTCCTGCACAGCAGGTGGTAGGTTGGAACAGGTGACCTTCCAGTTAGCAGCAGAGTGTTTAACCACTGTACAACCAGAGCTTCTACTACTAGCCATAGCTATCTTCATTTCTACTTTTTTAATTCGTATAAATAACATAGACCCATCAAAAAGATTCAAACAAAGAATCTCATCATAAACTACTCCAATAAGAAAATAATGGAATAATGCCAGACAATTCCTAGTCATCTACCTGTTTTTGCTCATCTGGAAAGCTCATAGTTTATTCCTTACATCTTGACTATTATTTCAGAAAGAAGCATGGATACCCTGTACCACAAGTTCAGATAAAGGAAGATTGTTTGTTTGTTTGTTTTAAATGCCATGCAAATGGTGCTTAAAAGATACTGTTCCAGCCCAGTCCTGAAGGAGGACTGGGATTTGAAAACACTGTTTTTGTGTATCTATGCTGTTGTCTGTTAGCTGCCTGCCAGTGAGCAGCCCTTACTCATGGTGACCCCGTTCACAACAAAACAAAACACTAGCCCATCAATCCCATGCCATCTCCATCAGCAGTTGAAGAAAAGGCCTTTGTGATTCACGGTGGTCATTGGCTGATTATTGATAATAGATTCCCAGGCCTTTCTTGCTAGTCCATCTTAGTGTGAATGCTCCACTGAAACCTGTTCAGAAATGGAGCTGCACACTCCATTGTATGATGTACATGGTTAGGAAATTGAACCCAGTACTCTTAACCTGGAAGGATGAGCATACCCAGGCAGTGATGAGGTTTAGTGGTAGAATTCTCATCTTTCCTGCAGGAGACCTGATTCC
>NW_006922124.1:758180-759543 GCF_000298275.1 Orycteropus afer afer
ACTGATCTTAATGATATGGATAAAGGAAAGCTTTTGGGACCTCCATTTGCTGATGTAGCATGCCTCAAACTGAGGGGAAACAGCTGCAAACATCCATTAATAATTGGAACCTGGAATGTACAAAGTATGAATCTAGGAAAATTGGAAGCTGTCAAAAATGAAATGGAATGCATAAAGATGGATAGCCTAGACATTAGTGAGCCGAAATGGACCAGTTTTGGCCATTCTGAATCATACAACCATATGATCTACTATGCTGGGAATGACAAATGGAAAAGGAATGGAGTGGCATTCATCATCACAAAGAATGTTTCAAGAACTATCCTGAAGTACAATGTGGTTAGTGATAGAATAATATCCATACATGTACAAGGAAAGCCGGTTAATGCTACTATTATTCAAATTTACGCACCAACCACCAAAGCCAAAGAGGAGGAAATTGAATATTTTTACCAACTTCTGCAGTCTGAAATTGACTGAACATGCAATCAAGATGTGTTGCTTATTACTGGTGATTGGAATGTAAAAGTTGGAAACGAAGAAGGATCACTGGTAGTTGGAAAATTTGGCCTTGGTGATTGAAATAATGCTAGAGATAGCATGATAGAATTTTGCAAGACCAATGATTTATTCATTGCAAATATCTTTTTTCAACAACACAAACACCGGCTATACATGTGCACTTCACCAGATAGAGCACACAATAATAGATCAACTACATCTGTGGAAAGAGGTGATAGAGAAGCTCAATATCTTCAGCCAAAACAAGGTCAGGAGCTAACTGTAGAGCAGACCATCAACTGCTCATATGCAAGTACAAGTCAAAGCTGAAGACAATTAAAACAAGTCCATGAGAGAAAAAAATCTGACCTTGATAATATCCGTCTTGCATTTAGAGACCATCAAAAGAATATGCATTAAATTCCAATGACCAAAAACCCAAGGAATTGTGGGATGACATCAAGAACATCATCCATGAGGAAATCAAAAGATCATTAAGAAGACAGGAAAGGAAGAAAAGACCAAAAAGGATGACAGAAGAGACTATGAAACTTGCTCTTGAATGGAGAGTAGCTAAAGCAAATGGAAGGAATGAAAAGATAAAAGAGATGAAAAGAAGATTTCAAAGAGCAGCTTGAGAAGACAATGGTAGTTATTATAAAGAAATGTGCAAAGTTCTGAAGTTAGAAAACTGAAAGGGAAGAACACGCTCAGCATTTCTCAAGCTGAAAGATGTGAAATTCAAGCCAAGGGTTGCAATATTTAAAGATTCTAAGGAGCTCTGGTAGCATAGTGGCTAAGACACTTGCCTGCTAACCAGACGGCTGGCGGTTCAAACCCACCAGCCACTCCTCGGAAGGAA
>NW_006922124.1:760207-766772 GCF_000298275.1 Orycteropus afer afer
ATAACAAATTATGGATAACATTGAGAAGAATGGGAATTCCAGAACACTTCATTGTGCTCAGGAGGAACCTGGACATAGACCAGGAAGCTGTCATTCAAAGATAACAAGGGAGTACTGAATGGTTTTAAATAAGGAAGGGAGTGCATCAGGGTTGATCCTTTCACCATACTTATTCAATCTGTATGCTACGCAAATAATCCAAGAAGCTGGACTATATGAAGAAGAGTGTGGCATCAGGACTGGAGGAAGACTCATTAACAACCTGTGTTATGCAGCTGACACAACTTTGCTTGCTGAAAGTGAGGATGAGTTGAAGCACTTCCTGTTGAAGATCACAGACTGCACTCTGCAGTATGGATTACACCCCAACATAAAGAAAACAAAAATCCTCACAACTGGACCAAGAAGCAGCATCATAATAAATGGAGAAAAAATTGAAGTTGACAAAGATTTCAAATTGGTTCCATAATCATTATCCATGGAAGCAGCAGTCAAGAAATTAGATGATGTATTGCACTGGGCAAATCTGTTGCAAAAGACATCTTCAAAGTGCTGAAGTGCAAAAATGTCTCTTTGAGGACTAAGGCATGCCTAACGCAAGCCATGGTATTTTCAATCACCTCATATGGATATGAAAGCTGGACAATGAATAAGGAAGACCAAAGAAGAGTTGATGCTTTTAAGTTGTGGTGCTTGAAAAGAATACTGAAAGTACCAATGGACTGTCAGAAGAACTAACAAACCTATCTTGGAAGAAGTGCAGCCTTGTTGATACCAATGGAGGAAGCAGCAGGAAGAATCCAGGGCCAGGTAAGGTGAGGGAGAGAACTCACCCAATGCAGGAAGCAGCTGGAAGAAGCCAGGGCCAATGGTCTGATCCAGGTAAGGGGAGGGAGAGACCCCACTCAAGACAGGAAACAGTGGAGAGAAGCCAGCGCCAACAGACAGAACAGGTACAGGGAAGACCAGGAAGAGGGCAGAGAGGTTTGGAATAGCAAGGGACACCATGGGTGACCATACTGGTATTTGAAATACTTATGACGTAGTCTCCAGTCTCACAGCAACATGTAAGCCACCACAGTATGACAAACTGACAGATGAGTGGTGGGAGACATGGTTAGTAAAACCTGATTATTTACGTTTTCTTGATAAGCTTGGAGAAGACAATCACCTGCACAAAATCTCACACCAGCAACACAGAGCTTGACTTATAGCTGGCTGGCTTTAACAGCATGCAAATGATCCTCAGAGAAGAAAAGGGATGCATGAGAACAATATGTGAGTGATCTGTGTGTAAGGGGAGCCAGACCTGAAAAGATGGGTGCTGCCCAAAAAGGGGTTGCATATGGAGGTCCAGCAAAGGAAACACACCTCATTCTGATGCTATGGGCAAGCACAAGCGTTGTCCAAGCAGGTCCCGGCTATAGTCAGAACTGTTCTTCTTGAAGAAGGATCTTTCAGGACCAAGAAAGCAGAGCAGTTAGGGCAGCTGCAGGCAAAACAGCTGTAACACTGGGTGCCAAATCTTGCAGGACATGGGGAAAAAAAGGATGAGGAAATAAAAGCTTATATAATTCCTTGAAAAAAACCTCTTAAAATCTAAAACTTTTCTTTGTTGCTTACCAGGGATTTGAGGGAAGGAGAAGAGAGGAAAAATAGATGGATAATTAAGAGATAGGTTTGATATGGGTGAGGGAAAGGCAATATAACAAAACATATGACTAGCCCAATGTCACTAAGGAAAAGGAAGAGAAGCAGAGGTGCACAAGAGGTACAGACAATAGGGAAAATACTATTGCATACAATCACTGCATTATCAGTAACATCAAACACTCATCTGTGGATGGATACATAGATAGACAGGTATGATAGGCAGAAGGAAACATATTCGTGACCATACATAGGTTTGGCAGACAATATTCCTACATATGTACTTGTATGTGCTATAAAAATGTCCAAATGCCATTTCAGCCTAACAGGAGGCAAAGTTAGGATAATTTCTTAGCCACAAATAAGCACCTTGATGGGCTTGGTCCCTGGAACTGTGGGCTAGGGACCATGTTCACAGGGAACATCTAGCTTAATTGGCACAACATGGTGTACAAAAATATTGTTGTACTTCTTACTTCGGTGAGTAGTGACTGGGATATTAAAAGCTTGCAAGGAACCATCTAAGTGGCAAATATTGGTCTCTCCTAGTCCAGAGCAAAGAAGAGTGATGAAAATCAAAGATGCATGGCAAAAGTTAGTCCAAAGGACTAATGGACCATGAGAACCTCAACTCTATGACCCTGAGACCAGAGGAATTAGATACTGCCTGGCTACCCATGCCTACCAATCAGAAAGGATGAAAATTGGAGATCCTGTATAGAGTGGGAGAAAAATGTAGAACAAAACTCACAATCACAAAAAAGACCAGGCTTAGGACTTCCGGTAAGACAGCAGAGTAGGCAGACAAGTTACACAGACTCTCTTCAACAAAGAAAAGAGAACCCAATTGACAGAGATACAGAAGATAATCCTGGAGCCCTGAGATTTGAAAGTATACAGAAGTGGATTAGGCACCAACTAGTGGAAAAATCTGAATGAAAATAGTGAGTGTAGACATGGTCGGAGCAGTGAACTGTCAGCTGTTCTGACAGGACCAACAGCCTGAATATTTCCAAGTGGTGTTGGGACCTGAGAATTGACCTAAAGATCAGCCCCGGCTGTCAAGGGGTGCAGGGATGACTACACTGCTGCCCTATGGCTAGGAAAAGAAACAGCAAGGAGGGAGAAACCCTAAGATGTGAACTTTTGGCTGTCCAGAAGGCACAGCCATTTTGGATATTTAAAGTGACTGGGGGCACATTCAGTTTGAATGTTTACAAGCAATGGCCATTTTGGATATTTAAAGTGACAACATTCTCATTTGGATTCCAGGGACCTAAGAATAGGGTCTGTTTGCCAAGGACAACAAGGATATATGGGAGGCTGACAATGGGAAAGGAGATAAGTGATGAGTGTATAAGTGCTGCCAATTAGTGAATAGAGGAGCACAGCAGAGTACCCTGTTTATGCAAATAACATACAAACAAAACAAAGAAAATAAAAATAATAGGCAAGTCACTCCAACATACAATCACCAATTAAACATAAACACAAAAATGTCACAATGCCTCAGAGACAACAGAGCAGCACAGTGCACACAAAGAAGCAAGATAAAGCAGGAGAAACAAGACACCAGGATACAGACACAAAACACATCCCTGAGGAAGACACAGCATTGGAACTCCCTGATAAGGAAATCAAAAGAATTATATTTAGGTACTCTCAACAAATTGAGAGACAGATCAAGGAAAACACTGACAAAATGGAGGAAAACACAGAGAAAACCCTAGAACAATTCAAAGACAATACAAGAACAAAATGACAAAATAAATGAAACATTAGAAATGATACAAAATCAACAGACAGAAATACAGAAGATTAATACCAAATTTTCAGAAATAGATAACACATTGAACAGGCAAAGGGGTAGAATTGAATCAATGGGAGACAGAATTAGCAAGATTGAATGCAAATAACTCATTACTTCTTGGAAAGGAATCAATCCGAAAAAAAGATTAAAAAAAAGAAGAAGAAGAAGAAAGCCTAAGGTTCATCTGGGATACTATCCAAAGGATAACCTACATGCAACTGGAATTCCAGAAGGGGAAGAGACAACTGAAAACTAAAACCACAGAAAAAATTGTCAAAGATTTGTTGAAAGAGAATTTTCCTGGTATATGAAATATGAGAATATATCCATTCAAAAAGTTCAATGAACCCCAAACAGGAGGGCCCTAAAATAAAATCACCAAGACATATCATCATCAAACTCATGAAAACCAAAGACAAAGGAAGAATCTTGAAAGCAGCAAGGGAAAAATGAAAAGTTACATACAAGGGGAAACCAATAAGACTAAGCTCAGATTTCTCAGTAGAAACCATGCAGATGAGAAGACAATGGTATGGTATATATAAAACCCTGAAAGAGAAAAATTTCCAACTAAAATTTATATACCCAGAACAATTGGCCCTCAAATATGATGGTGAAATAAGGACATTTCCAGATAAGCAGAAATTAAGGGAATTTGTTCAAACCAGACCAGCCTTACAAGAGATGTGAAAGGGAGTCATTCGGACAGAGAACCAACAACAGCAAACAACAACCAACCATTAACACACATGATGACCCAACACAAAAAACAACCCAGTAATAGAAGTATCCAAAGTAAATAAGCCTACAAGATTGTAAAGAGAGAATGAGAGATATCAGTTGACAAATGAGGACAACTACAAACCCAAAGGAGGGATAAAACTATGTAGTTACAGAACTTCTAAATTGTAGGGAAGTGAAGACAACTACAAGATAGAATGGACTGTTTTAAACTTGGGAAGAAAATTATAAATTGCAGAGTAACCTCAAAGAAAAATGATAAACTTTCACATCAAAATAAAAAAGAGGACCAGCACAAATATTTAGTAAATACTAAAATAATAGTAATGAAGGAAGGAATAACATGATTCATAAACAAAATGAGCTCAGCACTGAAAATTATATGGAACAAAGAAATCAGGAACACCACGAAAAAGCACATAACAAAATAACAGCAACAAGTTCATACTTAACGATACTTATATATCTGACAAGAGACTTAGCTCTAAAATTTATAGAAAACCCCAACACCTTAACAATAAAAAGACTAACAATCCAATTAAAAAGCGGGCAGAAGACATGAATAGACACTTCACCAAAGAGGATATTCAGGTGGCTTGCAAATACATGAAGAAACGCTCATGATCATTATCTATCAGATAGATGGAAATCAAAACTACAATGAGATACCATTTCACCCCAGCACTAATGCAAAGTTCCATAAGACAGAAAATAACAAATGCTGGCGAGGATGTGGAGAGATTGGGACTCTCATACACTGCTGATGAACTGTCAAATGATAAAACCACTGTGGAAAACAGTATGGTGATTCCTTAAATAGCTGGAATTAGAAATAACATTTGACCCAGCAATCCCATTCCTGGGTATATATCCTAAAGAAGTGAAAGCCAGGACAAGAACAGATATATGCATACCCATGTTCATTGCAGCACTATTTACAACAGCAAAAGGATGGAAACTACCTACGTGCCCATCAACAGAAGAATGGATAACCAAACTATGGTACACACACTCAATGGAATACTATGCAACACTAAAGAATAATGTAGACTCTGGAAAACACCTTATAACATGGATGAACTTGGAAGACATTACACTGAGTGAAATAAGTCAATCACAGCAGGACAATTATAATACTAGTTCATTATTGTAAAAAGTCAAGGAAAAGTTTATAAATGGAGGGAACTTTCTTTGTTGGTTACCAGGGCTGAGAGGGGAGGGGAGGGAATACTGTCAAAAAAAAAAAAAATTGACCCATGTCACTTTAATTTTGTGTATTTCACTATACATAAATTATATTTCAATAAAATGCTTTTTTAAAAAAAGAAAGACCAGGCTTACTGGTCTGATTCAGACTGGTGAAACCCCTGAAACTATGGCCTCATGTCACCCTTCAGGCCTGGAACTGAACTCACTCCTATGGATTAACTCTGAGCCAAACAATAGATGGACCTACAAGATGAACACTTATGCTAGGGAGATGAAAAACTTAAAAGAAGAAAAAAAAATGTTTAGAATCTAGTTTGTACTTAGACCAGGATTTTATGCTAAGGTTCTCTACTAAGAAAAGTTTGAAATATCACAAAGTTAATTTTACTGGCAAAGTCTTAACTGTTATGCTTATGAATGCAAACTGTACTTGGTTTGCTTCTTATTCCTAATTTCAACTGCATTATCATAGATTCCTGTGCACTTGTTATCAAATTGTCTTTTTCTTGTCCATCATGATGTCACCTTGTAAAAATTTCCAAAGTGTAGATATCATTTTTCCTAGATTATTTAAGATAAGATTTCTCAAAGTATGAAGCATACAAGTATTTCTGAATGTTTTTTAAAACATAATATTTGATTGAGTTTTTGAAGAAAGTTTACACAGCAAGTTAGAATCTCACTTGACAATTTCTGACAAATTGGTTTGGTGACATTAGTAACATTTATCACAAAGTGTCAACATTCTCTTTAATGCATAGCATTTAAAAAGAAGAAGGAAAAAAAAAATAATTGATCCAAGGCAAGAGGATCAAGGAAAAGTACTACTTTTAGTCTATACTCTGGCCTACAATTGTTGTGAAGTCAGAGGCTATGCCACCGGTGTTGCAAAATGCCAGCAGGGTTACCCATGGTGGAGAGGTTTTAGCAGAGATTCCAGACTGAGATAGACTCAGAAGAAGGAAGAGGCCATCTAATTCTCAAAGAATTGTTGAGTGAAAACCTTATGAAAAGCAGTGAAATGCCGTCTGATACATTACTGGACAATTTTATGAGTAGCCCTGCAACATTGTTTGATACAGTGCCAGAAGATGAGACCCTCAGGTCAAAAGCCACTCAAAATACGACTGGGGAAGAGCCGACCCCTCACAGCAG
>NW_006922124.1:769926-773329 GCF_000298275.1 Orycteropus afer afer
AAAGGGAAGAACACACTCGGCATCTCTCAAGCTGAAAGAAGTGAGGAAAAATTTAAGCCTCTAGTTGCAATACTGAAAGATTCTATGAGCATAACATTGAAAGATGCAGGAAACATCAAAAGAAAGTGGAAGGAATACACAGTCACTGTACCACAAAGAACTGGTTGATGTTCATCCATTGGAGGAGGTGGGATATGATCAAGAACCAATGTTATTGAAGGATAAGTTGAAGCTGCACTGAAAGAATTGGTGAAGAACAAGGCTCTAGGAATTGACAGAAAACCCATTGAGATATTTCAACAAAGGGATGGTGCACTGGAGGCATTCAGTCAGCTATGCCAAGAGATTTGGAAGACAGCTACCTGGCCAATTGACTGGTTGTTGTTGTTATGTGCCATTGAGTTGGACCTGACTCATAGCGATCCCTCCTTGGGTTTCCGAGGCAGTATCACTAGGGAAGTAGATTGCTCCACCTTCCTTCCGAGGAGAGGCTGGTGGCTTTGAACCACCAGCCTTCTGGTTAGCAGTGAAGTGCCTTAGGCACTATGCTACCTAACTGACTGGAAGAGATATATATTTTCACCCATTCCAAAGAATGGTGATCCCACAGAATGTGGAAATTATCAAACAATAGCATTAATATCACATGTAAGTAAATTCTTACTGAAGATAATTCAAAAATGGTTGCAGCAGTATATTGACAGAGAGCTTCCAGAAATGCAAGCTGGATTCAGAAGAGGATGTGAAAAGAGGAATATTATTGCTGATGTCAGATGGATCTAAGCTGAAAGCAAAGAATACCAGAAAGATGTTTACTTATGTTTTACTGACTATGCAAAAGCATTTGATTGTGTGCATTATAACAAATTATGCATAACATTGAGAAGAATGGGAATTCTAGAACACTTGATTGTACTCATGAGAAACCTGTACATAGATCAGGAAACTGTCGTTTGAACAGAACAAGGGGATACTATATGGTTTAAAATCAAGAAAGGAGTGCATCAAGGTTGTACCTTTCACCATACTTATTCAATTTGCAGGCTGAGCAAATAATCTGAGAATCTGGATTATATGAAGAAGAATGTGGCATCAAGATTGGAGGAAGACTCATTAACAACCTGTGATTCGTAGATGACATAACTTTGCTTGCTGAAAGTGAGGATGATTTGAAGCACTTACTGATGAAGATTAATGACTATAGTCTGTAGTATTGATTACACCTCAATATAAAGAAAATAAAAATCCTCACAACTGGTCCAATGAATGGCTTCAAAATAAATGGAAAAAAGATTGAACTTGTCAAGGACTTCATATTACTTAGTTTTACAATCAACATCAATGGAAGCAGTTGTTAGGACATCAGACGACGTATTGCATTGTGTAAATCTGCTGTAAAGGAACTCTTTCAAGTGATAAAGAGCAAATATGTCTCCTTGAAGACTAAAGTGCACCTAAACAAAGCCAGGGTATTTCCAATCGCCTGTTACGCATGTGAATGCTGGACAATGAATAAGGAAGACCAAAGAAGAGTTGATGCTTTTGAGTCGTGGTGTTGGAGAAGAATGCTAAGAGTGGACTGCTAGAATGACTAACAAATCTCTCCTGGAAGAAATGCAGCCAGAATGTCCCTCGGAAGCAAGAACGGCCAGACTTCGTCTCACCTACTTTGGTCATGTTGTTAGAAGGAACCATTCCCTGGAGAAGGATATCATGCTTTGTAAAGTGAAGGGGCAACGAAAAATGGGAAGGCCTTCAACAATGTGGATAGACACAGTGCCTGCAACAATGGGCTCAGGCATAAGTAAGCATTGTGAGGCTGGCACAGGACTGGGCAGTGTTTCATTCTGCTGTGCACAGAGTCGCAATGAGTCAGAGATGACTCGACAGCACCTAACAACAATACAACAATACAATTAGCTCTAGTTTCCTTGGAAACCTGTCCAACTCTAATCATTACTAATTATTCAGGACAGTGGAATGGGCTATTTTAATAGCTCTCCAGAATCCAGGTTTTGGTCAGCTTTTAGCAAGGATTAGGGCCCACAAAGGAGTCCCTGCGTGGTGCGAACAGTTAAGCTTTCAACTACTAACCAACAGGTTGGTGGTTAAACCCACTGAGACGCAGCTTGGAAGACAGGCCTGGCCGTCATCTTTGGAAAGGTCACAGCCTTGAAAATCTTGTGGAGCAGTTCTATTCTAACATGTGATATCACCATGACTTGGAGTCAACTGCACGACAACTTAACAACAATAAAAGGCCCACAAAAATCTCTCTACTATGGTCTTTGCTAGTTTTGGTTGGTCATTCTGGAGCAAGTTATTCTGGGAAACAAGGGTGAATGAGAAAGCCCCTAAGCTTGTAGCATATATAAACCAAAAAACCAAACTCACTGCCATCAAGTTGATTCTGACTCATAGTGACCCCAAGTGGGTTTTCAAGGCTATAAATCTTCACAGAAGCAGACTGCCTCATCTTTCTTCTGCAGAACAGCTAGTGGGTTGGAACCACCAACCTTGTGATTAACGACCAAATGCCTTAACCACCACATCACCAGAGCTCCTTATGGGACATACGGCTGCCATGAAATCCAGGCCTGCAAGAAATAATAGAAAGCAGAATGACCAAACCTTCAATGCCTTTTCAACCTTAGTTATTGTTCTCCTATGCTGACCCTATAGCCCATCTACACAAGCATATGAACCCTGGCCTGCACCACTCTGCCCCCAATGCTTCAGCCATTCCCTCTTTCTCTGCTCCCTCTGCTGACAGGAAATGTGTCCACCTTCCCTAGCCACTGGTAATCAAGATCTTGCTCAAGTTTTAGAGTTTAATTGGCTTTTGATAAGTGAAAGCATCAGAGTATAGTGTAAGCACAGAAAAATTACCTAATATCACATAATACTCCTTAAATGTCTGTTCTTTCATTAAGTTCTCTATGATATGTAGATAATGATATTTTTCTTCTATCAACTTTCCAAATATTTTTAAAAATATGTAATACTAAATATATTCTGCCCTGTATACCTTCAGTCATTTGTGTAGTTCCCCACACCCTTTCTCTACTGGATGGTGGCTCATTCAGGGCCAGAACTATAAGTTATTTATCCCTGTATTTCTCTAGTCCTAAGAACAGATTTGCCTCCTGCAATACATCCTCTGATATTTTAACTGCTACTTCCATTGGTGTTGACTGTGGAACCAAGTAATGTGAAATCTACTGCAATCATTTTTGAATTAATTTCAGCAAACTTTTACTTGCATGTGATATTAATGATAATGTCCAATAATTTCCACATTCTGTTGGATCACCTTTCTTTGGAATGGGTACAAATATGGAGCTCTGGTAGCATGGTGGCTAAGACACTTGCCCGCTAACCAGACGGCTGGTGGTTCAAACCC
>NW_006922124.1:773837-776278 GCF_000298275.1 Orycteropus afer afer
GGAAACCCAAGGAGGGGTCGCTATGAGTCGGGTCCAACTTGATGGCACATAACAACAACAACAACATATATATTTGATTGTGCTTTAGGTGCAAATTTAAAAAAGCAGAGTTTGTACTATATTCAACAATTCATGTACAATTAGTTCCACTCCCAAATTGCCATCTCCAACCCTAATCCACTCTCCTCCCCTCCCTTCCCAGTAACCACCCCCACCTGTGACCCTCATAGTTATGCATTCCTATGTGTCCTGCATTTCCTCCTTGTGAATGTTGCCCCTCTGGTGCCCTGTGGTTGATTGCTTCAAGAGATGCATCTCCATAGAGTATGTGGGTGTGTCACCCTGGGTTGAGTGGTCTGCATATAGTTCTTGTTTACTATTGGGCTGAGAGGCCCTGGGAGTGAGTTTTATTCCAGGCCCAAAGTGTATCCAAGGGCCATAGTCTTGAGGATCCCACCAGACTCCATCTGACCAGTAATTCC
The DNA here is from genome assembly GCF_000298275.1 of Orycteropus afer afer. Classification (NCBI taxonomy): domain Eukaryota; kingdom Metazoa; phylum Chordata; class Mammalia; order Tubulidentata; family Orycteropodidae; genus Orycteropus; species Orycteropus afer. The sequence continues at coordinate 774,320 of NW_006922124.1, forward strand.
AGTCATTATTGTGTTTTTGGACTTTTTTTTTACATTTTTCCTCCCACTCTATCTGGAAATCCAGTTGTGATCCTTTCCCAAGTGGTTGACATTGGTAGCTGGGCACCATCTAGTTCTTGTCTCGACGTCCATCATGTCGTAGGGCTAATAGCTTCCAAATGCCCTTGGTTTTTTGCACTCTTCTTTGCTTCTGATGATAGGCGACCACTAGCTGCATCTAACGTGGCCGCTAGAAAGCTTTTAAGACCCCAGTCGCTACTCACCACTGTAGGTTGTGGAGCAAGATTTTATGGATTTTTTTTTCTTTGCCTCTTGAGTCTGGTGTCCCTCACTACTGTGGTCCTGAGTCAGCAGATCCAGTGAATCTCTCTCCCACAGTGTCTGGCTCTCTGTGAGGGATTGCTCTGTGTCTGTCTTTTGTTGTTTCTGTAAGGATTGCAGGTATTTTGTATCACAGGTATCTGTGCAAAATTGGCCTCAGCTGAATCTATCCTTGGTTTAGAGTATAATCCTGTTCGCTGACCCCCATCTGATCTTCTCAGATGTTTACGTGTTTATCTGTAGCCTGGTGTTTGGTGTTAATGGTAATGCAGTACTGGGGATATACTGGTGTTAGCTTCTGTCATCTATATTTTATGTGCACAATTTGGTGTCTTCCCTTTCCCCAATGTTATCATGGTGGTCACAGACTCTTTCCACACCATCCCTCCCCTTGCTTACCTCAGCATGTGGCCCCCAACTAGCCCAGAATTATTCCTTTTCCTTCCCTTCCCACCTTGGTAACCTACAAAGTGAGTTCCCTTCCTTAAGCAAACCATTCCTTGTCTTTTTACAGTAATGGGTTCATACAATATTTGTCCTTTTGCAATTGACTTATTTCACTCAGCACAATGTCCTCTAGGCTCATCCATGTTGTGAGATGATTTGTGTATTCTTCATTGTTCTTTAATGTAGCATAGTATTCCATTGAGGAAATGTACCGTAATTTGGTTATCCATTCATCTATTGATGGGCATTTAGATTGCTTCCATCTCTTTGCTCTAGTGAATTGTGCCATGATGAACACAGGTGTGCATATGTCTGTTTGTGTACTGCCTCTCACATTTTTAGGATATATTCCTAGTAATGGAATTGCTGGGTCAAATGGTATTTCTATTTTCAGTTTTGAAAGGAAACACCATACCATTTGCTACAATGGTTGTACCATTTTACAATGCCACCAAAAGTGTATAAGAGTTCTGATCTCTCTGCACCTCGCCAGTATTTGTTATTTTCAGTCCTGTTGAACTTTGCTTTTATTGATGGGGTGAGATGATATCTCATCATTGTTTTGATTTCCATCTCTCTAATGAATAATTATTGTGAGTAACTTCTCATGTGTTTGTTGGCTGGCAGCATATCATCTTTAGTGAAGTGTCTCTTCATGTCTCTTGCCCAGTTTTAATTGGATTATTTGTCATTTGGTGTTGAGGTGTTGAAGATTTCTATAGATTTTGGAGAAAAATACATGTCCACACAAAAGCTAACACAAAAAAGTTTATTGGAACATTATCTATAATACCCAAAAGGTGGAAACAAACCTAATGTTCATCAACTGGAAAAAGGAAAAACAAAATGTGGTATAGCTATACATTTGGTGTTATTTGGCAATGAAAAGAAACAAGTACTGATGCTTGCATGAACCTCAAAAATGTGCTTAGTCATTCAGAGAAGAACTGACACTAATCCTACTCAAACTATTCCAAAACATAGAAACAGATGGAATTCTTCCTAACTCATTTTATGAAGCAAGCATAAACTTGATACCAAAACCAAACAAGGACATCACTCAAAAGGAAAACTACAGACTGATATCCCTCATGAATATGGATGCAAAAATCTTCAACACAATTCTAGCCAATAGAATCCAACAATATATCAAAAAATCATTCATTATGACCAAGTGGGGTTCATATCAGG
>NW_006922124.1:776378-786236 GCF_000298275.1 Orycteropus afer afer
TATCAAAAAATCATTCATTATGACCAAGTGGGGTTCATATCAGGTATGCAAGGATGGTTCAACATTAGAAAAACAATCAATACCATCCACCACATAAATAAAACAAAGAAAAAGAACCACATGATCATAACAATTGATGCAGAAAAGGCATTTGATAAAATCCAACACCCATTCTTGATCAAAACTCTCAGCAAAAAAGGAATAGAAGGGACATTCCTAAACATAATAAAGGGCATCTATGCAAAATTAACAGCCAATATTATTCTTAATGGAGAGAGACTGAAAGCACTCCCCTTGCAAACAAGAACCAGACAAGGATGCCCTCTATCACCACTTCTATTCAACATTGTTCTGGAAGTCCTAGCCAGAGCAATAAGGCAAGAAAGGCATCCAAATTGGTAAGGAAGAAGTAAAACTATCTCTATTTGTTGATGATATGATCCTATACCTAGAAAATCCAAAAGGCTCGGTCAAAAATCCACTGGAAATAATTGAGAGATATAGTATCGTGGCGGGATACAAGATCAACACTTAAAAATCAGTTGGATTCCTCCACACCAGCAAAGAGATTGCTGAAAAAGAAATAAGGAAATCAATACCATTTACAATAGCTACCAAAAATAAATAAAATACTTGGGAATAAATCTTCCAGGGACACAAAAGACCTGTACAAAGAAAACCATAAAAATACTATTTCAAGAAACCATAAGAGATCTCCATAAATGGAAGAACATCCCATGCTCATGGATAGGAAGATTGAACATTGTGAAAATGTCAGTTCTACCCAAAGCAATATGTACATTCAATGCAATCCCAATCCAGATCCCATCAACATTTTTTAAGGATATGGAGATACAAATCACTAACTTTATTTGGAAATGAAAGAGATCCTGGATAAGCAAAGCACTATTGAAGAAGAAGCACAAAGTCGGAGGTCTCACACTGCCAGATCTCAAAACCTACTATATAGCCACAGTAGTCAAACCTACCTGGTATTGGTACAATAACAGACACATAGACCAATGGAATAGAATTGAGAACCCAGAAATAGATCCATCGATTTATGGTCAGCTGATCTTTTAAATCCATTAAGGGAGAAGAGAATGTTTGTTTAATAAATGATGCTGGCAAAACTGGATATCCATTTGCAGAAAAATGAAACAAGCTCTGTACCTCACACCATACACAAAAAGTAACTCCAGATGGGTAAAATACTTAAATGTGAAACCTAGAACAATAGAGCTCCTCAAGGAAAAAAGTAGGGGCAAATTTAGCAGCCCTAATACATGGCAAAAATAGACTATGAAGCATAATCCAAAATGCACAAACAACAGAAGAGAAACTAGATGAATGGGACCTTCTAAAAATTAAATTTTTATGTGCTTCCAAAGAGTTCTCCAAAAGAGTGAAAACAGAACCCTCAGATTGGGAAAGAATACTCGGCAATGACACATCTGTCAAGGGACTTATCTCTAGAAATTATAGAAAACACCAATAACACAACAACAGAAAGACAAATAATCCAATTTAAAAATGGGCAGAAGACATGAATAGACACTTCACCAAGGAAGATATTGAGGCAGCCAACAAACATATGAAGAAATGCTCATGATCATTAGCCATTATATACAGGTAAATCAAAACAACAATGAGATACCATCTTGCCCCAGCACTAGCAGAAAAGTTCAACAAGACAGAAAATAACAAATACTGGTGAGGTTCCAGAGAGATTGGGACTCTCATACACTGCTGGTGGGAGTGTAAAATGGTACAACCACTGTGGAAAGCAGTATGGTGATTCTTTAAAAAGTTGGATATAGAAATACCATTTTATCCTGACATTCCATTACTAGGCATACATCCTAAAGAAGTGAGAGCCATGACAAGAACAGACATATGCACACCCATGCTCATCGCAGCACTATTTACAATAGCCAAAAGATGGAAACAACCTAGGTGTCCATCAACTGAGTAATGGAAAACAAAACTATGGTAGGTACACAATGGAATACTATGTAATGCTAAAGAATAATATAGAACCTGCAAAATACCGCATAATGTGGATTAACTTGAGGACATTATACTGAATGAAATAAGTCAATCACAGAAGGACAAATATTGTATTAGTCAGTTATTCTAAAAGTCAAGGAAAGGTCTATATATGGAAGGAAATTTTCTTTGTTGTTTACCAAAGGTGGGAGGGTATGGTAGGGAACACTTTTAGATAGGTAGAAATAAGTACTGATTTGGGTGAAGAGAAAGGCTATGTACCAAATATCAGTGATCACCATGGTGGCATCGAGGAAGAGAAAGACATAGAGAGGTGCATGAGAGGCGCAGACAATAAAGATGAACACTTTTATACATACAGTACTGAGTTGTCAGTGATGGCAAACATGGGTGTACAGGTGGATAAATGGGTGGGCAGGCTGAACTATTAGGTATGTTTATGCAGCAGGGAGTGTACCCAAGACCATGTGTAGGGTTGGAAGACAATGGTTCTTAAAGTTTATTTGTATGTTCTCTAAGAATTCCCAGGGGTATAGTAGAGCTGACAAGAGACAAGTTTGTAGTCACTTCTTGGCCACAGCCAGCTACCCAGAGGGAGTGAGCAGTTGAACCTGTCGGTTCAGGACCACAGTCACAGTGGACATCAAGTTCAATTGCCATAACATACTACACAATACTACACAAAACATTGTTCCACCTCCTGCTATGGCGAGTGGCGACTGGGATCTTAAAAGCTTGCAAGCAGCCATCTAGATGCAACGATGGGTCTTTCTCATCCAGAGCAAAGAAGAGTGAAGAAATCAAAAGTTTCATGGGAACAATTAGTCCTCGTGACTGGTACACCGTGCAGTCCTCAGCTTATACAACTATGAAATCAGAAGAACTAGATGGTGCCCAGCTACCATGATCAACAACTCAGAGGGGAGTCTATGGAGGAGATCCTGCATAGATAGGGAGAACAATGTGGAACAAAACCCAAACACTGGGGAAAAAATAAGGGGACCAGGTTTGCTAGTCTGATAGTGCCTGGTGAAACCACTGAGACTATGGTCCCTCACTGCCCTTCAGGTCTGGAATTTAACCCACACCTGTGGTTCCAGCCAAACAAAAGATAGGCATATGAGTTGAACATTTACCTCAAGTAGACACATGCCTCAGAGAGAACAATCATTGGAGAATGAAGGGCTGCTTATGCATAGGGAGACAGCTCAGGGGGCAGGAGAGTATGGAGGGATGGACACTGGGAAGAGGTAAGTATGGGGAGGAAGTGGGAGGGGAGCTGTTGCATTGTGGTAAACTGCGGTCAATGACATGAGACAAAATATATGTGAACTGCTGTATGGAAAGTGAATTTGCTCTGTAAATCTTCACCCAAATCACAATAAAAAAAAATGCTTAGTAAAACAGAACAATCTTCAAAGACCGTATAATATATGGTTTCATTCAAATGAAATGTCCAGAACAGAGAAATTCACAGAGAAAGTCAATTAATAGTTCATAAGGCTAGTGTATGAGCCTGATGGCTCAATGGTTATGCTCTCGTCTGCTAACCAAAGGCTAGTACTTTGAACAAACCTAGCAGCTCCACAAGAGAAAGAGCTGGTGATCTGCTTCCATAAAAATTGATTTTGTTCAAAAGATAGGCATATGAGCTGAACATTTACATTAGATAGATACACTCTTCGGAAAGATCAATAATGGGGGAATAGAAGGTCTGTGTATGCACAGGGAGACAGCTCAGGGGGCAAGAGTGCATGGAAGGGAAGCACCCAGAAGAGTAACTAAGGGGAGGACGTGGGAAGAGAGCTGTTGCACTGTGGGAAATTGTAGTCAATGTCATGAGACAAAGTGTGTGTGAACTGCTGTAGGAAAAGCAAATTTGCCTATAAACTTTCACCCAAATCATAATAAAATTTTTTTTAATATGAAGTATTTTGACTTCTTAAATTTAGTATAATGGCTTTTTGGTTAATTCATTGTGTTGCATATCAGTAACTCATTCACTTGTATTTCTGAAGAGTGTTCTATTGACTTGATACTACATTTTTCATATGAATTCATCAGCTTATGGACATTTAGATTGTTTTTATTTGGGGACTACTATGCACAAAGGTGAAGTGAATACTTACATACAAATCTTTGTGAGGACCATGTTTTCCTTTCTCTTGGGTAGTGTATTAGAATCCTGTAACATATTCCCACAAGTATCCTAGCTAAAAATAACAAACACTTACTACCTTAGAGTTCCGGATAGTGTCCCTTCAGGAAGCTTCATGGAGGAATGTGTTTCTTTGTCTTTTCCTATTTCTAAAGGGTGCCTGCATTTCTCACTGTAGTCCCTTGCTCCATCTTCAAACTGTGCCAATCCAAACTCTACTTCTGTAATTCTATATTATTCTTTTACAGTCAGTTCTCTCTGTGATTGTCTTTTATGGGGACACCTATGAGACTACACTGGGTTTACTCAGCTAATCCAGAGCAATGAGTCCATCTCAAAATCCTTAATTTAATCACAGCTATAAAGCTTCTTTTATCATTCAGAGTAACATATTCATAATTTCCAACATTTGGGGGATCATTATGCAGACTTCCACAGGTAGATATCTATACATGGAATTGTTGGGTGACAGGCAATTATTTGTTTAATTGCTTAAGAAATGATCACTCTGTTTTCCAGTCCAGAAGTGGTACACATTATAGAATTATTAGGCAAGTACATTAAAAGAATTGCAGTTGTATTCTGTATGTTCAAGTAGTGAGAGGTAAGATTCAATATATCAAGCACAGACATAAGAAATGCCAAAAACACAAATCAAACTTCCAAAGAGGAAAGCTAGAGTTCTGAAATGAAAATTCTACTGATTGGATTAAAATCAGATTAGATCAGACACTGCAAAACAGTAAAACTTACTGTGCTTAAAGACATAACCAGAGAAACTTCTCAGAATGAAACAGAGACTGGAGAGAGAGAGAGAGAGAGAGAGAGAGAGAGAGAGAGAGAGAAGAGCATTAGTGAGCAGTGGTACAAACCCAAGTGATATCTTGAGGAGAGGAGATAGAAGGGGAATTAGAAAAATGATTTGAGAAAGAATGGATCATTCCTCCCAGATTTGATGAAAACTATATACCCACAGAGGCAATAAGCTCAGTTAACCTCAAGCATAAGAAAAATGAAGAAAATGCCAAAGCACCAAAAGCAAACCAAGTTCCATTCTCAAATTGCTTAAAATTAGTAATAAAGAGAAAATCTTAAAAGCAGCCACAGAGAAAATATGCATCGCATACAGAGGAGCAAAGATAAGTATGTCAGTAAAGCCTCATCAGAAACAATGCAAGGCAGGTGACAGTGGGGTAACCTCTGTAAAGTACTGAAAGGGTTCATTATTACAAAATATCTTTTGAAAATAAAAACAAAATAGAACACAATCCTTTTAGGAATATAAAAATTTTAAAGCACCACCAGAAAACTTTCTTGCAAGGAATGTTAAATAATATACTGCAGGTGGGATGAAAATGACACCAGAGCGCAATCTGGATCTACAAAAAGAAAACAAGAGTATTGGAAATTGTAACATCTGAGTAAACATAAACACTTTATACTCATTACTTAAATCATTGAAAGAAAGAAACACCATCAGATATTCTCAATAGATGCAGAAAAAGTTTTTGACAACTTCCATTCCTGGTTTAAAATAACAAACAAACAAAAAACCTCAACCAAAAGGAAAAAGAAACTTTTTTAGCCTGATAAAACACATCTGAAAAAAAAAAATCCAGCCAACATCATAGTTATTCATGAAAGACAGTTTTTCTCATAGACTGGAAAGAAGGCAAGGATGTCAGTTCTCATAATTCTATTCACATTGTACTGTAGATTTTAGGCATTGTAATAAGCAGGGCTTTGAACTGGTTTGAACCAGTTCAGTCATGGTCCACAAAGTGGTATTGGAAAAGACCTGAATTTCTAAAATTTAGATCAAGTAGATGGACCACCAGAATAGGAAAATTATGTGTTGAAGCCCTGGAATGGGAGACATGGAAGAGGCATAGAGAGCCCTTTTGGGAGCTTGATGAGGGAGACTGAATTATTGTCTGGATGATAGAGAGCAACATATACTCCATGAGGTGCAGTTGGCTGCCATTTTTTGACTAGGACAATGCAATTTCTGACTGTACCAGTGAAGAAATTTGGTTTCTATGCAACCAACAACCTACCCTTGTTTTCTAACAGGGAGATTAAATTTCCAGAAGGGGATTGGCCTGTAATTTTTCCCATTCTGGTTATCATCCTGTTTCACCCACATTTTACAAATTCCAGTCTGTTCCAATTTTGCTTCTTAGACCATGATTGAACCAGGAAGAACTGGTTCAAACACAGGTAGGAAGCCTAAAGAGGAAATAAAAAGCATGTACATTAAAAGGGATGAAACAAAAATGTCTTTCTTCACAGATGGCATGATAGATCATCTATGTAGAAAATTCTTTGGAGTGTGTAGAAAAAGCTACTAGACTAAAATAACTTTATTAAAGTGGCAGGATATAAGATTAATATACAAAATCAATTTTATTCCTCTAAACTACTGACAAATAATCAGAAAATGAAGTGAAAATACCACTCACAATAGAATAAAATTTGAAATTCTTTGAGGGAAAATATGAAAAAAAAAATATGTGCAAGACCTAAACACTGAGAATTACAAAACACAGTTTGTGGAAATAGAATAATATGTAAAGAAATAGATTGGAGCATTTTCATTAAAATATCGATTTTCACCAAATTAATCTATTTATTCAATATAACCCCTGTGAAATTCCCAGGACTTTTTTTTGGTAGAAATTAACAAGGTGATTCTAAATTTCACATGGATTCACAAAGGACCTAGAAGAGCCAAAATAGCACTGAAAACAAAGAACAAAGTTCTTCTTTCTATGGAAGATACACTACTTGACTTCTAGACTCATTTTTAAGTTAGAAGAATCAAGTCAATGGGATTTTAGCTTCATTATCAAGAAATGAATCAGTGGAAATATGTAGAGAATTCAGGAAACGACCCACTTGATTTTCCACAACATTGCAATGGCCAAAAACTCAGCCAAAAAGGGCATTATTTTCAACATGTGATATTGGAATAATTAGATACCAAACCCACTGCCATTGAGTCCATGCCAATTCATAGTGACTTGCATTGGGTTCTTGAGGTGGTAAATATTTATGAAGTAGATACCCCTTTTTCCTTCCACATAGTGGCTAGTGGGTTTAAACCACCAACCTTCTAGTTAGTAGTCAAATGCCTTAGGCACTGCCCCACTAGAGCTCCTTGGAATAATTAGATAACCATATGCAAACAAATGACCTTTCATCTATACCTCATATTATATTCAAAATAACACAAATGGAACTATAGACTTAGATGTGAAAAATAAAACTGAAAAAGTCTTAGGAATTCTATAGAAGTTTTATAATTTTATGTTCCTTCTCATTCAACAATTTCTCTGAGTGACTTTGCACTCATAATACACAGATTGAAGGTCCCTTAATATGCCATTCTGTGTTTCTGCACACTCTCTGTTCTTTCACAGGTCTTCCCTTACCTTATTCTTTTCTCTTTTATGCTCCCCAAAAAAACTCTATTCAAACTATTCAACTCAGCTCAGTACCATTTCCTATAGAGAGTCCACTCACCCTGCAGGTAGAGTTAGGCATGCTTGCTCTGACTGTTCATGCTATCTTGCACCTACAGCTAGCATATCACTTCTGCACTAGTCTCCCACTTCAATCTGGGCAACCGAAGTCAGGGATGATGGTTTATTCATGTTTGCATTTTAGAAGACCTACTCTGGTGATTGAATGAGTGAGCATTTTTATAGAGGAGGGATGCAGGGCTGTGTGATTCCTGTAAATGGAACAATTCATTATGTATTGATTAACATGCTAACCATATCCCATGCCCATCTTGAGAAAAAATATTATTTTATTTTAGGGAGCTTTGGTAGAGTAGTGCCTAAGGCACTTGACTGCTAACCAGAAGGCTGGTGGTTCAAATCCACCAGCCACTCCTCAGAAGGAAGACGGGGCAATCTACTTCCGTAGTGATACTGCCTCAGAAACCCAAGGAGGGGTCGCTATGAGTCGGGTCCAACTCGATGGCACATAACAACAACATTTTATTTCATATTTTTGAAAGTAGGATTAAAACCCAAGAAATGTCTTGAGCTCTGACAATACATTAAGACCAATTTATGATTTCCTCTTTGTCTCTAGAATGCAATTTGAGTCCTCATTTCTGTTGTAATGCCCTTGCTATGGGAAGAGGTCCAGTGACAAAGTTGTTAAAGTGCTCGGCTGCTAACTGAAAGGTCAGTGCTTTGAGGTTTGAACCCATCAGCTGCTCCATCAGTAGAACTGTTCTACTCTGTCTTATAGTCCCTATGACTGAGAATCAACTCCATGATGGTGTGACTAAAACTCATTAAATGGAGAATAGACAGCCTCTTTAACAAATGGTGCTGGCAAAACTGGATATCCACTGGCAGAAAAAATGAAACAAGACCCATACCTTACCTCATACACAAAAACAAACTCAAGTGGGATCAAAGATTTAAATGTAATCCCAAAACAATAAAATACATCAAAGATAAAATTAGGGCAAATCTAGGATCCCTAATTTATGACACAAACAGACTATCAAACATAACCCAGAATCCACAGGAGGTAGAAGAGAAGCTAGATGACTGGGATCTTTTAAAATTTAAACTCTTATGCACCTCGAAAGACTTCATCAAAAGGGTAAAAAGAGAACCTATAGAATGGGAGAAAATATTTGCCTATGACATATCTGATAAAGGACTTATCTTCAAAATCTATAGAAAATTTTAACACCACAACACCCAAAAGACAAACGACTCAATTCATAAATGGTCAAAAGACTTGAACAGACACTTCAACAAAGATGATATACCGGGGGCCAACAAACATGAGAAATTGCTCATGATCTGTAGTCATTACAGAGAAGCAAATCAAAACACCGATGAGATAACATCTCAGGGCAGCAATAGTAACAAAGTTCAACAGGACAGAAAACAACAATGCTGGTGAGGTTGTGGAGAGATTATAACTCTTGTGTGCTGCTGGTGGGATTGTAAAATGGTACAACCATTGTGGGATATGGTATGGCATTTCCTTAAAAAACTGAAAATAGAAATACCATTTGACCCAGCAATTACATTACTAGGAATATATCCTAAAGAGATGAGAGCCAGAGTACAAACAGACATATGTACACCTATGTTCATCGTAGCACAATTCACTATAGCAAAGAGATGGAAACAACCTAAATGCCAATCAACAGATGAGTGGATAACCAAATTAAGGTACATGAACACACTGGAATACTATGCTAAATTAAAGAACAATGAGGGATACGTGAGTCATCGTACAACATGGATGAGCATGGAGGACATTATGGAGAGTCAAATAAGTCAATGGCAGAAGGGCAAATACTGTATGAGCCCATTACTGTAAAAAGACAAAGAAGGGTTAGCTTGCTAAAAGGAATGCACTTTGTAGGTTACCTGGGTGGGGAGGGAAGAGAAGGGATTAATTCTGGCATGGTTGGTAAAGAAGAAGTCAAACTACCCCTATTTGCTGATGATATGATCCTATACATGGAAAACCCAAGAGATTCAGTCAAAAATCTACTGGAATTAATTGAGAGATTTAGCATCGTGGCAGGATATAAGATCAACATCCAAAAATTAGATGGATTCTGCTACACTAGCAAAGAGATTGCTGAAAAAGAAATAAGGAAATCAATACCATTTACAATAGCAACCAAAAAATAAAATAAT
>NW_006922124.1:786796-790392 GCF_000298275.1 Orycteropus afer afer
ATTGATATCCTTGAAATTTATTTGATTAATGACTGAATATGATTCTGCATTTGCAAATTAATTGATCACATACCTAATATGTATGGTGTAGGAAGAGACAGGAGTGTGCATGCGGTTGTGGGGGTGAATATCTGGGTGTGTGAGTGTGTGTGAGTGCAGAGTGCCTGGCTCCACTGACATATTTCTATTGTAATACAAGCATAGATTCCAAAGTAAAATTTAAAGTACCCAAAGGACCTTAATGGATGAAAAGATGCAAGGAATTCTACATTTATACATTTTACACTTACCATGTTCTTGCTTTCTCCATTATTATTCAATCCACTTTCTGGTGATTCAGCACTATAACTGGGTAGATGGGAAAATAAACAGGAAACACACAAACTTTAAGCATCAGCATTCTTCCCCAGAAGCCCCAAACAGGAAGTCAAGCTTCCATTACTCTTACTCACATGCAGCAACACCTTGCCTTGTTTCAGAGAATTTGTGTGAGAAAACTGGGAAATGTAACTGTTCATTATTGTGGGGGAGATCAGGAGCTCTCAACAGACATCCCAGTGACAATGGAATTCTTACTTCCTGTCCTGGGTGTCATTATCTAACAAGCCCCTTAGTCAACTTGAGCATGGTGATAGGATTGTGATTCTCTTCTCACACATCTGGCCACCACACAATCCTCACAGCACCATTTTCTATTTCCCACTCTTGTCCCTGCCCACCTAAAATTCTTTATAATCCATAAGGGAATCTGACAACATAATAAAATTACTTGTTATATATCCATGGTAGAAACAACAATGTTCATACAAATTAATGGCTACAAAAACTCAATCACGGTATTATGCCTAAAGAGGCAGCTCTTTCCCAGTCCTATTTTGAGTGCCTTCCAACTCAAGGGGCTAGTCTTCCTGCAGTGTGTCAGACAATGTTTCCAAACTATTCATAAAGTTGCCCAGTAATGTATCAGACAGTGTTTCTCTGCTATTCATAAGGTTATCCCTGGCCAATTTTTGAGAATTTGATGGCCTCCTCCTTCTTCCTACTCTGTCTTAGTCTGTAAACTGCGTTGAAACCTGTGCATCATGTGCAATTCTGCTGGTGTCTGAAACACTAGTGGCACAGCCTCAAGCCTCACAGCAAGGTACAATCCTCACAGGATGACAAACTGACAGACAAGTTTGTCTCCCTTAGCTGTTGGAAACCTCTGCACCCTCCTCTTACCTAATTCCTACCTGAAACCTGCCACTTTTTGGTCCCTGGCTCCTCCTGGTTCCTCCTTTTCCTGACTTTAGGGGACTAGGGGCCCAGCCTTGCCTCCCATCCCTTTTAACCTGGATATCCTGCTGCTTCTGAGTTCACCGAGGCCACACCTAGTCCCTCCCTTTCCTGGCTCTAGGGGGCTTGGGGCCTAGCTTTGCCTCCCGCCCCTTTTATCCTGGATATCCTGCTGCTCCTGAGGTACCTGATGCCATGCCTGGTCCCTCCCTATCCTGGCTCTAGGGAACTAGGGGCCTAGCCTTGCCTACCACCCCTTTTGTTCATGGATAGAAGGACTGAATATTGTGAATTCATCAATATTACTCAAAGCAATCTACACATTCAATGCAATCCCGATCCAGATACTATCACCAATTTTTAAGGATATGGAAAAAACAATTATGAATTTCATATGGAAGGAAAGATACCTCAGAGAAGCAAACCACTGCTGAAGAAGACTAACCAAGTAGGAGGTCTCACACTCCCGGATCTCAAAACCTACTATACAGTCAGTAGTTAAAAGTGCATGGTATTGCCACAAAGATAGACAGATAGACCAATGGAACAGAATTGAAAACCCAGAAATAGATCCTTCCATCTATGGACAACTGATCTTTGACAAAGGACCAAAACCAATTAAGTGGGGCAGAGATAGCCTCTTTAACAAATGGTGCTGGCAAAATTCGATATCCACTTGCAGAAAAATGAAACAAGACCCATACCTCACCCATACACAAAAACTAATTCAAGTTGCATCAAAGACTTAAATGTAAAATCCAAAACTATAAAGTTCATCAGAGATAAAATAGGGGCAAATCTAGGAGCCAAAATTTACAGCAGAAATAGTCTATCAAGCATAACCCAAAATGCACAGGCAGTGGAGGAGAACCAGATGACTGGAACCTTTTAAAAATTAAATACATAAGTGCATCAAAATACTTCTCCAAAAGTGTCAAAAAGAACCCACAGATTGGGACAAAATACTTGGCTGTGACATATCTGACAAAGGACTTAGCTCCAAAATTTATAGAAAACTACAACACCTCAATGCCCAAAAGACAAACAATCCAATTCAAAAATGACCAAGGGACATGAACAGACACTTCACTAAAGATGATGCACTGGCTGCCAACAAATTCATGAGAAATGCTCATGATCATTAGCCATTAGAAAGACTCAAATCAAAACAACAATCAGATATCATCTCACCCCAGCAATAATAGTAAAGTTCAACAGGAGAGAAAATAACAAATGCTGGTGAGGTTGTGGAGAGAATGAGACTCTCATACACTGCTGGTGGGACTGCAAAATGGTACAACCATTGTTGGAAATGATACACTGTTTTCTTAAGAAACTGAAAATAGAAATGCCATTTGAACCAGCAATTCCATTACTAGGAATATATCCTAAAGAGGTGAGAGATAGGACACAAACAGTCATATGCACGACCATGTTCATTGCAGCACAATTTACTATAGCAAAGAATTTGAAACAACCTAAATGCCCAACAACAGATGAATGGATAACCAAACTATGGTACATTCACACAATGGAATACTATGCTATGTTAAAGAATAAAGAAGAATAAACAAATCATCTCACAAAATGGATGAATTTGAGGACATTTTGCTGAGTGAAATAAGTCAGTCGCAGAAGGACAAATATTGTATGAGCCCATTATTATAAAAAGTCAGGGAAAGATTTACTTTGGGAAGGAAACTGACTTTGTAGGTTACTGGGGATGGGGATAAAAGGGAGGGAAAATTGTGGACTACTTAGGGGTCACATGTAGATTTGGATGAGGCTATGGATGGTATGGAAAGACCATACATTGATGACACTGGGGTAGGAAGGATGCTGAAATTTGCTCATAGGTTGTAGACAACAGAGACAAATACAAATATGCACAATACTGCATTACCACTAACACCAAACACCAGGCTACAGATAAATGCATAGAAGAGTGAGAAGATCAGATGAGGGTTGGGGAACAGGAATATACCCTGGAGCAAGGATAGATTTAGTTGAAGATAATCTTACACAATCTTAGCTCACAATCATAATCCATTGTGAATTACGCATTTAAATAAAAATATTATACTGAAAATTAAGTCAACTGAACAAGAAACAATTCTTAAAAGGTGATGAACTACCGTTTTTAAAATGTAACTCAGCTACTTCAGTTCAAATCTAACCTGGATTAAAGTCAGAAGTGGTATATATACTTGTTGTTATGTTGTTATATGCCGTCGAGTCAAACCTGACTCATAGCGACCCCTCCTTGGGTTTCCGAGGCAGTATCACTACGGAAGTAAGATTGCCCAACCTTCCTTCTGAGG
>NW_006922124.1:814720-815431 GCF_000298275.1 Orycteropus afer afer
CCTGCACATTCTGGGTTATGCTTGACAGTCTATTTATGCCATAAATTAGGGCTCCTAGATTTGCCCCTATTTTATCTTTGATGAATTTTATAGGTATACCTAAGGTATCCAGAAGTAAGGAAATAATCAGATCAGAGCAAAAATAGAAGAAACAACCAGAGAGAGAGAGAGAGAGAGACAGAATCAAGAAATGGGAAGCTGGTTCTTAGAAAGGATTAACAAAGTTGACAAACCACTGGCAAATTTAACAAAGGAAAAGCAAGAGAAGATTCAAACAACACAAATAATAAACAAAATGGGTGACATCACAACACAACCAACTGAAATAAAAAAAATAATAATAACAGAATATTATGAAGAGCCATACTCCAACAGATTGCAGAACCCAGAAAAGATGGACAAGTTTCTAGAAACACAGGGCCTACCTAAACTATCTCAGTAGGAGAAAGAATACTTGAACAGACCCATAACAAAAGAAGAAAATGAACAGGTCATAAAAAAAAAATTCCCACAAGAAAAGTCCTGGCCCAGACGGCTTCATTGGAGAATATTACCAAACATTCAGGGAAGAGTTGACTCCTATACTACTCAAACTATTCCAGAACATAGAAAAATATGGACTACTCCCAAATTCATTTTATGAAGCAAGCATAACTCTGATACCAAAACCAGGGAAAGACACCACTGAAAAAGAAAACTATAGACCAATAT
>NW_006922124.1:815953-819666 GCF_000298275.1 Orycteropus afer afer
ATACAAGGTCAACATACAAAAGTCAGTTGTATTCCTGTACATCAACAAAGAGCCTTCTGAAAAAGAATTTATTTCCCTTATGGAAATTCACAATAGCATTCACAATAGGTACCAAAAAGACAAAATATTTAGGAATCAATCTTACCAGGGACACAAAAGACCTAGACAAAGAAAACTACAAAACACTATTACAAGAAACTACAAGGGATCTATATAAATAGAAGAACTTGCCTTGTTCATGGATAGGAAGACTGAATATTGTGAAAACATCAATATTACCCAAAGCAATCTACACATTCAATGCAATCCCGATAGAGATACCATCAACAATTTTTAAGAATATGGAAAAAACAATTACTAATTTCATCTGAAAAGGAAAAGAGAGCTCAGAGAAGCAAACCATTGCTGAAGAAGAATAACCAAGTAGGAGGTCTCACACTCCTGAATCTCAAAACCTACTATACAGCCACAGTAGTTAAAAGCGTGTGGTATTGCTACAATGATTGATAGAGAGATAGACCGATGGACCAGAATCGAAATCCCAGAATAAAACCTTTCATCTATGGACAGCTTATCTTTGACAAAGGACCAAAACCCATTAAATAGGGGAGAGATAGCCTCTTTAACAAATGGTGCTAGCAAAATTGGATATCCACTTGCAAGAAAATGAAACAAGACCCATACCTCATCCCATACACAAAAACTAACTCAACTGGCATCAAAGAATTAAATGTAAAGCCTACAACTATAAAGTTCATCAAAGATAAAATAGGGGCAAATCTAGGAGACCTAATTTACAGCAGAAATAGTTTATCAAGCATAACCCAAAATGCACAGGCAGTGGAGGAGAACCAGATGACTGGGACCTTTTAAAAATTAAATTCTTTTGTGCATCAAAAGACTTCTCCAAAAAGGCAAAAAGGGAACCTACAGGTTGGGAAAAAATACTTGGCTATGACATATCTGACAAAGGACTTATCTCCAAAATGTATGGAAAACTTCAACACCTCAATGCCCAAAAGAAAAACAATCCAATTTAAAAATGGCCAAGGGACATGAACAGACACTTCACTAAAGATGATACACTGGCTGCCAACAAACACATAAGGAAATTCTCATGATCACTAGCCATTAGAGAGATGCAAATCAAAACAATGAGAGAGACTTTAAAAGAGTTGAAAAGCCAAATAGCTGTATCAGGGAAATACACTTCAGTCAAGAAAGGGAGGAATTCCAGGCCCTGTGGGGAATCTAAATACAGACCAGACCCCAAATGAAATGTGATGCAATGACCCCACCCCAGATAGCCACCCGAAGCTCCAGGAAGGTCCAGCAGAAGTGATGACTTTGTATTAAGAAGATACACTTCAGTTAAGAAATGGAAGATTAAAGGCCATGCCAGGGGTCTAAATATAGACTTGAGTCAGAATAAGATTGAGGCCACGCCCCATGCCAAGACAGAGAAAGCCCGCACAATACCCCACCCCACCCCCTGTAGTCATCTTTGGAAGCCCAGGTGGGCTGACAGAGTTACATCCCCCAGCTCCCACCTCAAACACTGTCAGTTAAGGCCTTGGACTTAAGGTACAGCCTGAGAGAACAGAGGGAGAAGCTCAAATCCAGCTAGGAGTCAAGGGATGGACTGTGAGGATTGAGGACAGCCCCTACTTCAGAACAGAGGGGTCTCTCAGAGACCTGCCCATGCTGTCTGCCCTGGGACATGCCAGGAATGAGATGGTCTATTATAGGCATCCAAGGGAAGTGATGGCCTTAGTCTGGGGTTGAAGACTATGTCAGTAGAGGGTGGAGTATCAGGCCCTCCTAAGTATCAAGATAAGACACTGAATGGAGACTAAGGGGCCTGCAACCGAAGAACAATGGAGACACAAAGAGTCCTGCTCTGCCCCAGTTATTGGCTCTGGGCAGCACTTGTTAGAGTTGCCAGCATGAGGAGTCGATTCACTTCTTCCTCAGGGATGTCCTTGTGGAGAAGGCTTTTGTCTGAGAACTAGATAATAGGTCAACAGAAGAAGTCCTAGGTCTGCTAGCAGTCAAGGTAAGGAGCCTGAGTAGAATCTGAGAGCACCAGCTATCCCAGAAGAGATGGGCCACAGCATCTAGCCCCTGTGTCAACCCTGGGTAATCCTTCATGGAGGGTGGCTGTATGGGATTTCTCCTCACTTTCTCCTATGATTTCTAAGAGAGGTGAGGCCTTGATCTGAGAGGGGTGGTTTCAGGTCATCAGAGGCAAAAAGGGCCTAGTTCCTATCACATAAAAGACATGAATGAGAACAGAGGGGAACATCCAGACTAAAAGCAAGGCAACCACAGAGTGTCTCACACTGCCTGCCCTACTATAATCCATGGAAAGCCTTGAGCTGAGTTGGATGGCTGCCCGAGCAGAAATCTCATTTCCTCCTTCATGGTACTATGGGGAATAGGAGTTCTGGTGACATAGTGGTTAACGCATTCAGGTGCTAAACAAAAGGTTGGTAGTTCAATCTGAACAGCTGCTCCATGGGAGAAAGTTGAGGCAGTAGCTTCCATAAAGATTTACAGCCTTGGAAATATTTGGAGCAATTCTACTCTCTCCTGTCGGGTCACTATGAGTCAAAATTGACTCACTGGCAGTGGCTACTACGGGAAAGGCTGACTAGGAGGACAGGAGACCTGTGAGACCCTAGAGCACTATTCCTTGAGCAAGGTCTGATAGAGATCACCTTTGTCAAAACGGCCAGATTTTAGCTTGCCATCTTAATTGGCACAAATCTTCCCTCTCTCCTTTAGGCTGTGGGCCTGCTTTTTCTGCTCTTCTGCACCATATCTTGTCTTCGGCCACCTGGAGAAGTTAGTCATCATGCCTGGGCAAAAGGAAACCCCCCACTTCTCCACTCAAGAATGCCTTCCTATCTTCCCTGAGTTCCAGGACCTGGATGATATACTGTTCCTTGAGGTTGTGGATGATTTCTCTCCCCCCCCCCTCCTCCTCTTCCTCCTCTTCTCCAATCCCCATCTATGAGGAGGAGCATGCTACTGTAGAGACAGTCAGTACTATTCAGGTTCCTCAGAGTGAGTGTGGCTCTTCCACTGCTATGACAGCCACCTCAGAGATGACATTGGATGAAGACCATAGTAGCCAAGAAGATGGAGCTATCGCAAGTGCCTCACAGTTTCTACCAGATTCTGAATATTGGTGCACAAACCCAATTGATGAGAAGGTGGCTCTGTTGGTGAATTTTCTGCTGTTCAAGTATCAACATAGGGACCTGATCACAAAAGCTGAAATACTGAATATTGTCATCCAAGAGTATGAGGACCACTTCCCTGAGATCCTCCTGAAAGCGTCTAGACACACATAGATGCTATTTGGCCTTGATGTGAAAGAAGTTGACCCTCTCGACCATGGCTACATCCTCGTCATTAAACTGGGCCTCACCTATGATGGGATGCTGAGTGAAACAGAGGGCATGCCCAAGACTGGCCTCCTGATTCATATGTTGGGTGTGATCTTCCTTAATGGCAACCGAGCCACTGAGGAGGAAGTCTGGCAAGCGCTGAATACATTGGGTGTATATGCTGAGCAGCATCACCTGATGTTTGGGGATCCTAGAAAGCTCATCACCGAAGACTTGGTGCAGGAAGAGTACCTGGAGTACCGGCCGCTGCCTAACAGCGATCCTGTGTGTTATGAATTTGTGTGGGGTCCGAGGGCC
>NW_006922124.1:819874-821025 GCF_000298275.1 Orycteropus afer afer
TATTTCACTTTATTTTTAACAAGCTTTCTAAGGAGTGGAGGGTGGGACTGGAATGAACACAGTGCATATACATATCTTTATTTTCCTGTTGTATAGTAACTTGGAGATTTATCCTTTTGTGGAATTATTATGTTCTTTTGAACATAACATTTTAGTAGCCTTAACATCTAAATGTATCACATTGTTCATGAATTTATTGCTGTTTAGGATGTTTAATGGTGAGAGCTTTGCTATTTGGAAAACAAATTGGGGCCCTGCCCAATCTTATTCTGTTACCAGGGACCAGATAACATGTCATTTGGATAGGTATTTCCTCAGAAATGGGAAAAACTCAGCTTATAAATGTGATAGAAAAGAAAAAGGAAATATGTAAATGATGGTCATTTTTTGGCATTCCTCAACACTTTTAGTGCTTTGTTCTGTATTATACAAAGTGCTAAAATTAAATGATAAACAACTGGGTTTGCTTAGCTTATTCAAGAAGGTAGGAAGATTTTAACCTTCATAAATTAGACTCCTTGCTCACTGACTCATAAACTCTCAGGACATTAGAGGAGCATCTCTCTGTCCCTTAAAAGAAACTGCCCAAGTAGTGGGGCTACTAGGCTAACCAAGCCCCAGGCTCTGCCCATAGAATTTCATATTGTGGGAGCAGCATCATATGAGAGCAATGGTAGGAATACAATGAGAACTAAATGACAAGTAAAAAGAAGTGTGTAGGTGACTGGCAGGGCAGGGGAGGGTCCAGTTGAGAGTGTCAAATATAAACTCCCTGAAGCAAGGCAGTTTGTGGTTTGGGAAATTGCAAATCCTTCATTGTTAGTTAATTTCAGGGAAAGCTAGGGAGCAGGGGTGACTGTGGGAGTGGTGACCAGGAACCAGACCCTCAGATAATTGTGTCTCTCAGTTGAGAGAAATAATCCTGGAATGAAAACAATTCCTATTAGTCACTTTGATATTGTGAGTAAAGCAGGAATGGCAGGTTCTCTGCATGCTTGTCAGTGAAGTTGAACACATTGCACTAACTACATGTATATACACATAATGTCCAAACCATTTTTGAGAATTAACAGCGATACCACCTTGAGGTGAAGGAGCTTTGGTAGAGCAGTGCCTAAGGCATCTGAGTGCTCACCAGAAGGTTGGTGGTT
>NW_006922124.1:821586-826489 GCF_000298275.1 Orycteropus afer afer
TTGTAACAGTCATCAGACCCATGAACTGGGACTCAGCGAGCTTGGGAATGTGAGTTAACAGGTTAGATTTGTTGTTGTTGAGAACATGCACAGCAAACCAAACATGTATGGATTTGACTGTTTCCACATCTACTTTGTGGTGACATTGATTATGTTCTTCAAGTTGAGCGGCCATTCTCACTCTCCTTTTCTGACTGGTTCCCCCTCATTAACATAAACTCACCACCCCTAAGTTTCCTATCTAATCGTTGAGTTGCTGTTGTCACTTTGATTTTAAATTTCCTCAAATTTCTGTCAAGAACAAACTCCTTGCCTCCCGTCAAACCAAAGCACCAGTGTTTTCAGTAGTTCTTAAAAGAACTTCATGTTCAAAGCAGATATTTTTTCACTATTTAGGCTAAATTGTTGTTTGCCTTTAAGGAGACTTCAAGGGATAATTTGGTTGAAGGTTAAAGATGATCTCAGGGCAATAGTGTCAGAGGTTCATGCAGCCTCTGTGGCTCCAGAAAAGTCTAGAATCCAAGAGAATTGTTTTAAGAGCTGAGACCAGACTCCTGGTCTGAATTCTCTGGTATACACTCACTTTCACTTCTCCCAGCCTGAGGCCAACTGTCTTCCTCTTTATTTATTTATTTTCCTTTTCAATACTCTGTAATGTCGTATAAGTAATACAAAGAAAGACCCTATGTTCTAAGTAAAATACTTATAAAAGTTGGTTGAAATGATAATTAAATGCACTTTGGAGATGTGTGTGGGTATCACTCACATCCTGTGTCATGGGACTAGCCCTTTCTACTGAAATATGAGCAGAACATTAGAGGCATTTGCGAACCAGTGTGTTACCAGTATGCTTTCTCTTCTGCTCAGCAGCAAGCATGGAGCCCCATCTCGTGCTGACAGAAGCAACTGATGGAAGCGGCCTGAATCCTTGGGTCACCTCGTGGCAGACAACCCCTGCTACCCCACAGCAGATTTTAGGTGATGAAGAATAAAAAAGAATATTGTGTTACACTCTTCAGATTTCAGGTTCTTTGTGTTGCATCAGGTAGGAATTACTTTCTCTGAATAATGAACAATTTCTCTCTCTTCTGTTAGGCTGATATAAAACCAAACTCACTGCTGTGGAGTCGGATCTGACTCATAGCGACCCCTCCTTCAGTTTCACAGGTGCTATCACTATGGAAGTAGATTGCCCAACCTTCCTACGGAGGAGTGGCTAGTGGGTTTGAACCACCAGCCTTCTGATTAGCAGTGAAGTGCCTTAGGCACTATGCCACCAGAGCTCCCAGGCTTATAGAAATGTCTTAATAAAGGATGGGACAGTGTTTTGTACTGTTATCCATAAGGTTCCCTTGAGGTGCTTCAGGCTCCATAGCAACTAATAACAACAACAAGCTACTAGTGTATATCACTGTTAGCAAAAAAAATTGAACCATATATATAAATTACAATTCTCCCCTTACAGATGGTCTTCCAGAATGGATTCCCCTCCTAAGACTCTGACATGTTTTATTAAGGGAGGATTCTAAGTTGTGTGTTTCTGTGTGTGTTGTAAATATATATGTTAATATATTTTAACATAAAACACATATTTTCCTTTTCAACATTTGTTACATGTTCAGTTCAGTGACATTATTTACATCCATCATGTTGTTCCCCCATCACAATTACTCATTTCTAAATTTTTCCCTCACCCTTCATAGAACTCAGTGTCCCCTAAACAGTGGAAAACCCTTTCCCTCCTACCTCCTGCTCCTGGTCACCTCTAATAAACTATGATCTCTATACACTTGTCTACTCTAGATGTTTCATATCAGTGGAAACATACAACTTGTGTCCTTTTGTGACTGACATTTCACTCAGTATAGTGTTTTCAAGGTTAATGTACTATAAAAACATATGCTATTTTTAACTTCATGAATAAAGTTACACATATTGTTCTTCCCTTGCCTGTAGCACTTAATGAATGAATTCGGCCTTTCTCCAGCACACTTACTATCTCACTCTGAACAACTCTCAGAGCATGCATGTTCCATAATTAACTTATTCTCCTACTAATTGACACCTAAGTTGTTTCTTATTTGATAATATTATTTATAGACCTGAAACCAAATTTTTTAGTATGTTTCAATTATTGGGCAAATGTAAAAGATTTCAAAGAGGAAAGCTTATGTAAATTGAAAATTGGATTAAAAACATAGGGTGTAAAATGTGTGACTTTAAGAAGGTATTGCCAATTTTTTCAAAAAATTTTCTAATTCATATTCTCACAAGTAAATGTATGTGAATACCTCATACATCCGCAGACCTATTTTCTGAATCCTTTAACTTTAGTCAAATTATGGGTGAAAAAATACTGTCCTGTGTTTTGGTTACCTACTACCGCTCTAACAGAAACAGCACAAATGGGATTGCTTGAAGAAACAGGAATTTGTTCTCTTACATTTTGGAAGCTTTAAGTCCAAGTTCAAAGTGCCAGGCACTAGAGGCTGGGTAAAGCCCCTCAACCTTCGGCCTCAGCTCTGCCTCCTGCTCCCAGCCCTCTGAAGCTGGAGGGTTTTCTTCACTCAGCTGCTGACTGCTGAGGCTGACAAGCCCAAGGTTGACAAGTTAAAATGGCACAGTCCCGGTGTTACCAAACCACATGGCAGACCATTAATTCAAGTCCATTGAAAGTCCCAAGGTCAGCAGAACATGGCAGGCTGCTGAGGAACAACACAGCTACATATGGGATTCAAGCATGCCATAAGCTAG
Organism: Orycteropus afer afer; assembly: GCF_000298275.1. NCBI lineage: Eukaryota > Metazoa > Chordata > Mammalia > Tubulidentata > Orycteropodidae > Orycteropus > Orycteropus afer. Next base: position 824,341 of record NW_006922124.1, read on the forward strand.
CAACCGTTCCCCAAGGCTTCCTCTTATATACAGGAGCAGACCACATCCCTACGGCAGCTAGTCAGCTGCTCACAGTAGACTACATTATGGAGTTGATTACAAGTCTCATCATGTGGAATACTACATCCAGCTTCCCAGGCACTCAACCAGGCCCAGCCAAATTGACACACAAACATAACTAACACATCTTGTTATTATTACTGTATTTTAGTGTTTTCTAATGAAGTTTAATGTGAAATTACTTTACAATCTCATTCATATTATATCAAGCTATATTTAAGCAGTGATGGCCATTACAGGATATTTCTAAGCATGCTTTAAAATTCTGATATATCAAAAAATTAAATGGAGAATTTTCCCTTTCATTTAGAGAAGCAATGATTCAGCTGAAATGACCAAATGCTAAGGAAGAAGCCAGAATATGTATGTATGTATTTGTGTGTATATGTATGTATATATCACCTTATCTGACAAAATGGAAAGAAATAAAATCAAACACAAGAGAACACATCACAATGTATATTAGCAAATATCAAAAGGGAGATGCTTTTCTTTCCATAAAATAAAATAAAAGCCCTTTATTATGTGAGACAGCAACTTAGGTTTCTTTAATTAATTACTAAGTCCTTACCAAAGGTTATGCACACCCTCATGGAGGATACACAGTGATTCTTCAAAGAGATGACAATTACAAAGTTCACCAGAACATACTTTGTGGAGACCAAATATGAACATGTTTCATATTTGAAAACATAAGTATATAAATGTATGTACTCTATAACATGTAAATGTAAACATGTAATTGTTTTACACAATAAAATATGAAGAAGGATAAATAAAGCAGCCTGAAGAAAAAGAATAAGCATAAATCAGACTGAAATGTTAATCATACTAATTGCACATTATATGTCCTGAGAAAAGTGCATGGAGAGAATTATAAATCTGGTTGGAGGTTTTATGAAAAGCAGTAGAAAGAACAGCCTTAGAAGCATGTAAGTGATTTTAAATTGTATGGTCGGACATATTTTCTGAATGCCATTGGGTGACAAATGTTTTGAACAAAAATGAGGTCAATATGCACTGGTAAGACATTTCCCCACAAAACAGAACATTGCAGACATGGAGGACACATTTATATAGAAATGTTACCTACATGGCACTCATTCATTTTCAATTTCTTTCTGCAAACTGTTAAAGAATAATATGACCACAGCAACAATTTAGGTAGATCAGGTGTGGTGGGTTGGGCAAGTACTTTTCCCAGGACAAATTATGATAGGTAGAAAATGCAATTATACTGATAGTTGAGATAAACTAGAAATTGGTTTATCATAGATTCATGATAAGATTCAAAAAATGAAACAAAGCAGAATAACAGGGACAAGAAATATACCCAGAAGGTAAGTTGGAGTGCAAAAGGAGGATCAGAATCAGAAAACAAGAGTTCTCTTGATCAGCTTATATAGTGCCTAAGATCTCCTATAAAGGGAGGAGGCAGTGCAGGGAGGGGGATTTCATAGTAAGCAAGTATTGGAATTGCTGTGAGATAGGTATTCTAAGGTACAGACCACCACTAATAAGACAGAAACTCTGTCATTAGCAGTACACAGGGAGCTCTCTGAATTTCCACAAAATAATTGTCTGCTATGTCTTAATTAAGACTCATTCTCAAGTCAGCAACTGAAAATGGTCTCAACCTGGACTGAAAAAAATAAATAGTTTGAGTACAGCATACCTAATGTGCTTCCTGGAACTAATATACTTGACTCCAAATTTTTACAGTTATTATCAAAAAAAAGGACTCAAAAATTTTAATTTAATGTCTGGCCACACAATAGATTGATCTTATCTTGTGACAGTATGTCTAAGGAAATTACAAAAGCAAGAGTGAATCACACTATATGATCAATTATAATTTTAGCCAAAAATATTTTAAATTTCTTGTGAAAATTTACTTAGTAAGAAAGAAGTATCGATGACTCTAGACTTATTGATGAGACGTCTGTGTGCTAGAGGGTGGGAAATTAACCCAACAAAAATACAGGCACCCTCCACCTCAGTGAAATTTCTAGGGGTCCAATGGTGTGGGACATGTCAAGATATTCCTACTAAACTGAAAGATAAGCTATTATATCTGGCTTCCTCCATG
>NW_006922124.1:827924-828688 GCF_000298275.1 Orycteropus afer afer
GGACAGCATTTTGTTCTTACTGGAATAGATATTTATTCTGAATATGGATTTGCCGTCCCTGCATGTAGTGCTTCTGCCAAAACTACCATCCGTGGATGTACAGAATGCCTTATCTACAGGCTTGGTATCTGACACAGCATTACTTCAGATCAAGGGACTCGCTTCACAACAAATGAAGTGCGGCAATGGGTCTATGCTCATGGAATTCTCTGGTCTTACCATGTTCCCAATGATCCATAAGCAGCTGGCTTAATAGTACGATGGAATGGCCTACTAAAAACACAATTATGGTGCCAACTAGGTGGCAATACCTTGAAGGGTTGGGGTAATGTTCTCCAGGAGGCTGTATATGCTCTAAACAAAGCATCCAATATACAATGCTGTTTCTCCAATAGCCAGGATTCATGGGTTCAGAAACCAAGGGGTGGAAACGGGAGTGGTCCCACTCATTATTACCCCTAATGACCCACTCAAAATTTTTTTGCTTCCTGTCCCTGCTACCCTATGCTCTGCGGGTCTGGAGATCTTAGTCCCAAAGGGAGGAGCACTCCCAATTGGAGACACAATACTGACTGCATTGAACTGGAGTTTAAGAATGCCACCTCACCATTTTGGCTTCCTCATGCCTCTGGATCAACAGAAAAAGAAGGGCATTACTGTACTATCTGGTGTGACAGATCCTGATTAGCAAGGGGAAACTGGATTGACATTAAATAATGGAGGTAAAGAAGAATATGTCTGGAATACAGGAGATTCTTTAGGAC
>NW_006922124.1:828794-830500 GCF_000298275.1 Orycteropus afer afer
TGAGTTGTGAAAGCCTCCAGCTTGATGTTTGATCCAAGAATGTGGGACTTGTCAGCTTCTGTAAGTGGGTGAGCCATTTTCATAAGATAAATTTCTCTTTTTCTATATGTATATATAAGCTTTACTGTTTTGCTTCTTTAGAGAGTGCAGCCTAACACAGTGAGTTTGATGATAATATGTCTTGGTGATTTTCTTTTGGGGTCTATCCTGTTTGGGGTTCGTTGGACTTCCTGAATGGGCATATTCTCATCTTTCATCACAGCAGGCAAGTTCTCTTGCAACAAATCTTTGGCAATATTCTCTGTGGCAATTTTCTCTTCCTGTTCTGGAATTCCTATTACACATAGGCTATTCCTTCTGATGGTATCCCACATGAACCTTAGGCTTTCTTCATTTTGTTTTCATCTTTTTTTCTGAATGATCCCTTTCCAAAAGAATATTCAGGTATTTGTCTTCAATCTCATTAATTCTGTCTTGCATTGAATTGATTCTACTCCTTTCCCCTTTCAATGTGTCATTTCTGAAAATTTTCTATTAGTCTTCTCAATTTCTATCTCTAGATTTTGTATCATTTCTAATTTTTCAATTATTTTGTCATTTTGCTCTTATATTTTCTTCCAAAATTGTTGTGGGATTTATCTGTGTTTCCTTAATTTTGTCAGCATTTTCATTGATCTGTCTCTCAAACCTTTGCAGATACTTAAGTTTAATTTATTTGAATTCCATATCAGGGAATTCCAATGCTGCTTCTTCCTCAGGCATGTGTTTTGAGTCTGTATCCTTCTTCCTTGTTTCTAGTGCTTTATCTTGCTTCTTTGTGGGACTGTGATCATCTGTTTTCTCAAGACACTGTGACGTTGTTGTTTTTAGATCTCTGTTAACTGTGAAGAGCGGTTTAGGGTAAGTCATGCTCTTCTTGCTTTATCATTTATCCTTTGTCAGTTGGTGGAGAAGGAAGTGGTGGCTCTCACTCAGTAAGTAGAGCTCCAGGATGTACAATTGTGGTTGTATCATACAGGCATGTTTGCTGTCTCCCACTCAGTTAGACTAAAACAATGATTGAAAAACCATAAAAAACATAAAAGCAAGTGGACAGAAAACACACCACAGTTCACACAGGAACAAACAGCAAAAAAAGAAAAGGATAAAGCAGTATCTGGAGAGGAGACAATGACAATAAGAGAAAAGAGGCAGAGTAGGAGAATAATGAAGAAAAATGTGAAAAATGGAAAAAGAAAGACAAGGAATGGGGTTAACCACAAGAAAAAATGGGAATCAGGAACAGGGAAGAGAGAAAAGCTGAAAACTAGAACTTTTCCAGTTGTTTATGTCCAGAATGTCCTTGCACTTCCTGGCAAGTGGAGCCTATTCTTAGATCCCTGGAATCTGAAAGAACACTGTCCCTTTAAACATCCAAAGTGTTCAAACTGCTTGTAAACATGCAAAAATGGCTGCACCCTCTGGACAAGCAAAAGTCCACAGATCATCCTGTCTCCCTTTTCATTGCTTCTCCTTTTATTCACCAGCCACCAGTGCAGTCCTCCATGCAGCCCTTCAGTAGCAGGACCAATTTTCACGTTGATTCTTAGGTCCTTACAGCACTTGGCAATATCCAAGCTGTCCATGCTGTCAGGATTGTTGACAGCCTGCAGCTCTGTATGTCTTGTTTTTTGGAGTTTTCATGCAGGTTCTTCTACTAGTTGGAG
>NW_006922124.1:831045-835253 GCF_000298275.1 Orycteropus afer afer
TTTGCTATGTAAGTTATACCTCAGTGGAGCTATTAAAAATCATTTTATTTAATCAGCTCAATATTTCCTAATTTTGGGTAATAGCAAACTAGACTATCAGGCTATCTCTAACTTTTGTAATCAGAATGATATCTAGAAGTTTCAAGGGCACAGATTCCCAAGCCCTTCCTTTGGTCAGTCTTATTGAATGGGTGTGGAATGTGTCCAGAAATGCATTTTTTTTATGCTCTGGTGATGTAATAGTTAATGAATTTGGCTGCTAACCAAAAGTTCTGTCGTATGAAACCATCAGCTGCTTTGCACAAGAAAGATGAGTTAATTTGCTTCCATAAAGATTTACAGTCTTAGAAACTCAATGAGGGTCACTTTTAGTTGGAGTCAACTCAATGATACTGAACTATTTTGTTTTTTATTTTTCTTTCCTTCTCCTAATATAGCTTTAACAGAAAATCTGAGAAATAATAAGCTAGCCTAAGAAGGAAGTTTTGAAACAGCCCACAAATTTCCCAACATTGATACTATAGACAAGCTGCCATTATGTATAAGATGACAAAATATTCCAGTGCCTCTGACAATCACTCTTATGTTGAGAAGCTCACTTTCTCCAGCCTAGTTTTCTTAATCATTTCAGTATTCCTCAATCCAATATTTAAAGAAGAAGGAAAAGAAAGAGAAGTGATGGCATAAATATGAATGATGATCTGCTATATGTCTTTAATTGATTCATCTTTATGCCAAAGCATTTAAGTATTTTACTGTGCATATCAGCAGTTTATCCTTGGTATTTCTCCTTAATATTAGCACTAGCAAACACATAGAATAATCAGCATAAGGCTTCTGAATGAAGAAAAATGAATTGATAAAAACAGACAAGTAATAAGATTAATCAAAGATTTCTTATACTTGTTAACACATACATACAATATTACCATATATCCTCATACTCAAATGTGAACATCCAATTCTGTCCTTCTATTTCAACTTGATTTCTCTGATGCTTTCTTATTATGATTGTAATGATTTATACCAATGTTATAAACTAAAATGTTTTAAACAGGCAAAATGTACTGTAGTAACAGGTAATCTATGAATGATGCAAGTCATGTGATAGCTAGCCAGACGCACCTGTAGCATTAAAATGTTTCAATTGGGAAAACACATGAGGAAGTCTTCCTCTCCAGAAAGCAATTTAAATTTAAAATGAGGTACTGATTCTCATTTAAAATTTCATAAAATTTTGAGCCATAAAAAAAATCTTCAATGTTTCTTTGTATTTCTGTAAGTCCAAGATGACTGTAAGTCCAAGATGACTATAAGTCCAATATGACTGGGGCAATATTTGATGGTGGTAAAGTATTTTAGCTCTTACAAAAACACATAAACATATTGACACATAAATAAAAATATTAAGCCAATGTAATAAATATTTGAACTCACATACACTGCACAAGTACCATTTTGAGATAAAAATCACATTCTTGTTGCTTCTGTTTTACAGGTCTCTGCTCAATTACAATGAACATGCTTTCCTTAAAATACATGGAAATATTAATTATATAAAATACTTGGGAATGTATCTTTCCAAGGACACAAAAGACCTGTACAAAGAAAACTACAACAGATTACTTCAAGAAACCATAAGAGATCTACATAAATGGAAGAACATACCATGCTTGAAGATAGGAAGATTGAACATTGTGAAAATGTCAATGCTACCCAAAGCAGCCTACACATTCAATGCAATTCCAATCAAGATCCCATCAACATTCTTTAAGGTATGGAAAAACAAATCAATAACTTTATATGCAAAGGAAAGAGACCTGACACAAACAAAGCACTATTGAAGAAGAAGAACAAAATAGGAGGTCTCACACTCCTGGATCTCAAAACCTACTATACAGTTCAGTAGTCAAAACTGCCTGGTATTGGTACAATGACAGACACACACAACATAGGATAGAATTGAGAACCCAGAAATAGATCCATCAACCTATGGTCAACTGATCTTTGACAAAGGGCTGCAATCCATTAAATGGGGAAGAGATTGTCTGTTTAACAAATGGTGCTGACAAAAGTGGATATCCATTTGCAGCAGAAAAATGAAACAAGATCTGTACTCCACACCATACACAAAAGCTAACTCCAGATGGGTCACAGACTTAAATGTGAAACCTAAAACCATAAAGTTCCTCAAGGAAAAATTAGGGACAAATTTAGGGGCCCTAATATATGGCAAAAGCAGACTATCAAGCATAACCCAAAATGTGCAAACAGAAGATAAACTGGATGAATGGAACCTTCTAAAAATTAAATTTTTATGTGCTTCGGAAGACTTCTCCAAAACAGTGAAAAAAGAAACCTACAGATTGGGGAAAAAATATTTGGCAAAGACATATCTGACAAGGGACTTATCTCTAGAATTTATTAAAAAAAAAAAAAAAAAAAAAACCCTCCAGCACCTCAACAACAAAAAGATAAATAATCCAATTAAAATAGGGTAAAAAAAAAACCTTCAGCACCTCAACAACAAAAAGATAAATAATCCAATTAAAAATGGGCAGAAGACATGAATAGACACTTGACCAAAGAGGATATTCAGGCGACCAACAAACACATGAAGAAATGTTCACGATCATTAGCCATTAACCAAACCAAACCCCACTGCCATAGAGTCTGATCCAACTCATAGCGACCCATCCTTGGGTTTCCGAGGTGGTATCACTACAGAAGTAGATTGCCCACTCTTCCTTCTGAGGAGTGGCTGGTGGGTTTGAACCACTAGGCTTCTGTTTAGCAGTCAAGTGCCTTTGTGCTACCAGCTCCCCCTTAGCCATTAGAGAAATGCAATTCAAACAACAGTGAGATACAATCTTGCCCCAGGACTAATAGGAAAGCTCAACAAGATAGAAAATAACAAATGCTTGCAAGGATGTGGAGAGATTGGGGCTCTTATATACTGCTGGTGGGTCAAATGATACAACCACTATGGAAAGCAGTATGGTGATTCTTGACAAAGGTGGCATTTGAAATTACATTTGACCCAACCATTCTATTACTTGGTATATATGCTAAAGAAGTGAGAGCCAAGACAAGAACAGATATATGCACATTCATGTTCATCACAGCACTATTTACAATAGCAAAAAGGGGGAAACAACATAAGTGCGCATTAACAGAAGAATGGATAACCAAACTATGGTATATACACACAGCAGAACACTATGCAACCCTAAAGAATAACATAGAATCTGCAAAACAGCACATAACATGGATGTACTTGGAGGACATTATGCTGAGTGAAATAAGTCAATTACAGAAGGACAAATATTGTATTAGTCCATTATTGTAAAAAGTTAAGGAAAGGTTTATATATGGAAGGAAACTTTCTTTGTTGGTTGCCAGGGGTAGTGGAGAGGGGAGGGAACACTGCTGGATAAAGACAAGAATTGACTTGGGTGAAGGAAAGGTCAGTGTAACAAATGTGAATGATCAACAAGGTGGCATTGAGAAAGAGGAAGATCCATGGGAGGTACAGAACAAAGATGAACTGTTTCACACATATTTTACACATAGAATACTGCATTGTCAGTAATGGCAAACATTGATCTATGCGTGGATAGATGAGTGAGTGTAAAGGCTGAACAATCAGGTATGTCTATGCAGGGGGGAGTGTGCACATGACAATATATAGGGTTGACAGACAATGTTTCTACAAGTTTATTTGTATGTTTCGTAAGAATGTCCATGTATATAGTAGAGCTCACAAGGGACAAGTTGTAGTCATTTCTTGGCCACAACCAGCTGCCCAGAGGGAGCAAGTAGTTGGACCTGTGGTCACAGGAGACATCAAGCTCAACTGGCACAACATACTACACAAAATATTGTTCCACATCCTACTTTGGTGAGTAGTGACTAGGATCTTAAAAACTTGCAAGCAGCCATCTAGATGCAATTATGGGTCTCTCCTCATCCAGAGAAAAGAATGAAGAAAACCAACCCACCCACTGCCATCAAGTCAAATCTGACTCATAACAACCCCTCCTTGGGTATTCAAGGTGGTATCACTATTGAAGTAAATTGCCCAACCTTCCTTCCAAGGAGTGGCTCATGAGTTTGAACCACCAGCCTTCTGGTTAGCAGTCAAATGCCTTAGGCGCTATGCCACCAGAGCTCCTGAAGAAAACCAAAGACATATGGGAAAAAATAGT
>NW_006922124.1:835485-838123 GCF_000298275.1 Orycteropus afer afer
AGGTAGATACACTCCTTGGAGAGATCAATCATGGGAGAATAGAAGGGCTGTGTATGCACAGGGAGACAACTCAGGTGGCAGGAGTGCATAGGAGGGAAGGACACAGGGAAGAGGTAGCTACGGGGATAAAGTGGGAAGGGAATTGTTGCATTGTGGGAAACTGCAGTCAATGTCATGAGACAAAGTGTATGTAAACTGCTGTATGGAAAATGAATTTGCTCTGTAAACTTTCACCCAAATCACAATGATTTTTTTTAATAGATGGAAATATTAATTATGAAAGTGAAACACAACCTGCCTTAAAATTAAGGTAAAATTAAAGTTAAAAACCTACTTCATGACTGCAGTTTCTAAGTCAGTGCTTCTCACACTTCAGTGAGCATAAGAATCCCCTGGAGAAATGCTTGTTTAAAACTCATCTTCCCAAGGTTCTGCTTTCAGGAATTCTGATCTGGTTGGTCACACTTGTGTCCCAGGACTTTGCATTTAAACCAAGTTTCCCAGGACTTATTTTTATAAACACACTGTTTTTTTCTAAAAGAAGTTTTAGGGTTCCTTCTGAAAAATAAGCCATTGAAAACCCTATGGGCCACAGTTCTACTCTGACACACATGGGGTCACCCTGAGTCAGAATCCACTCCAGAGCAACTTTTTTTTTTTTGTAGTGATGTCTCATTGTTGTTTTATCTCCAGGTGTTTTCATAGAGGTTGTCCTTGTATTCACCACTGGGAAATTCTTTCCTAGCCCTGAGCTTCTCTAACTTTAATGAACAATCTGGGGTTGTTGTTAAAATCCAAGTTCTGATTCAGCACTTCTTGGTGGATGGGGTTAATGATTCTAACATGTTCCTAGGTGAGGTCAACAAGTACAATTCACAGACCACACTTTAGGAAGCAAAGGTCTAAAACCCAAATTCTGGTCAAACATAAAACAGACCCCCAGAGCTAAAACAAGATAAAAAATGTTCTAAATAAATTGACCTGTCACACAAGGGGGTACTTACCAGTAAATAAATTAATTGAGTGATCTTGGTGAGAGAGTATGAGTCAAGGATTTCAACTACTAGAAAGTGGGTTATATGGTGATTATGCTAATTAAGTGCTCAAAACTAGCACTTTGAATAGGACTGAAGAGTCCTTCATTCTGTGTACTTATAAAACCAAGTTCCACTGTTGCCTTGACAAAAAAGAACCTTGAGTTAGGTAGAGTGAGTGTCATTCAAAGATAAAGGTGCTATTTCAGCTTCTGCTTGTTAGAATAGTTGTAACGACACACAACATTCACTTTCATATTGCCTTAGACAAATTCTGCTGTCGGTGGGCAGTTTTCCTTTTAATACTGAAAAATCTGTCCAGCGAAACAGGGCAGATGAGTATGAAGTCATAAAACTTCAGTTAGCACATTTCTTTCTCAAATTTTCTCAAGTTCTTTCTTGCCAACATTATTGCTTATGTTTTCATCCTATGTTTAGAAATTGATTCAACACTGAATAGATTTAAGCTTCATTCTCTTGATTAAAAAAAAAAACTTAATGTGTTATGTGTGGGTTAGGGATGGAACACTCAATTGTATATTCCTTTGCATTTCAGCAAGCCAACTTAAGGCTCCTTTAAAATGTGTTGTTTGTTGAGACATAATTTCCTTAGGAAATCCACAAACTAACGATGTTAAATTTATCTATGTTAAAAAATATCAAACCAAAGCAATCATCTTGTTGTAGACCTGCCTCAGATGTGTGTTATATACTTTTACAATGAGTTTTTGAAAAAATTAAGTATGTACATAACATTGTGCAAAACCAAATATTTTTCCTTATTTTAATATACATACTAAATGCTTTTGTTTTTAGGTGCTGATGAGTCTCTCCACTTATAGAAAACCTATGGACAACAGAAAGAAACAATGCCTGGTCCTACACCAGCCTTAGAATCATTCCCAAGTAATGAGTGTTTAGCATTAATAATTTATAAGAAAGTATTCTTGATGAATCTCTTAGGCACTATCAGCAGAGGAAAAACAAACAAAAAAAAGTAAGAGGGAGCATGGCTATCAGAACTTACACAATAACAATAAAACTGGAGAATGGGAAGGTTGTCTATAGCTGTTGTGGGGAGGTGGCAGGTAAGTGATTTCAGGTGTTAAGGAGAAGGCCATTAGAGGAGAAACTGAAGAAAATCACTTTAATCTCTGCTCTTTCCCTGTCCCCTGAGTAGTCTAGAGACAATTATCACCCTCCCTTCACTGCACAATAAAACTTCAGCAGCTAGACAAGGGGCAAGGTTGTAGTCACTGCTTGGTCACCCAGAGGGACCAGACAGTTGAACTTGTGGGCTTGGGACCATAGTTGCAGGGGACATCAAGCTCAATTGGCATATCATATTACACAAAACATTGTTCCTCCTCCTACTTTGGCAAGTAGCAACTGGGATCTTAAAAGCTTGCAAGCTGCCATCTTGATGCAATGATGGGTCTCTCCTCGTCCAGAGCAAAGAAGAATGAAGAAAACCAAAAGTTCATGGAAACAATTAGTCCTAGTGACTGGCAAAACATTGTTCCACCTCCTACTTTGGCGAGTAGCAACTGGGATCTTAAAAGCTTGCAAGCGGCCATCTAGATGCAACGATGGGTCTCTCCTTG
>NW_006922124.1:838878-857160 GCF_000298275.1 Orycteropus afer afer
TGAACAGATAGAAAACTGGAATGACCAACAGTGGTTCATGTGCTGACTAGAGTTCTGGGCACTGGGACATGGCCTCTTCCTCTCCTTCAGTTTTCTGGAAATGGTACAGACCAGGGCGGGCCTGAAGCAGTTCTCCAGGAAATAAGACAAGACAAAGTGACTGGTCCCTTTACCTATTCTCACTTGAGTTCATAGGCTAAAATTACTAGGCATTTGTGGGGTACAACCACTTCAAAGAACTCTCCAAAAAGCAGTAGAGAAGGAGGAAGAAATAAAAAGAAATGAAAACTAAAGCATGTGAAGGGTAGAAGGAAAATGCTAACCTCCTGATCATAGGATTCTGAGAACAAGTCATGTTTTTAGGGGGAAAAAGAGAGAGAGAGAGGGAGAAACAAAATAATATAAAAGACTCCTAAACATCACAAATCTTTCTTCTACTTAATAGAAAGATAATTGTTGACTTCTATTAGTAACAGAATATTCTAGTGCTTCAGGGAATGCTAGCGTTTTGCAGAATTTGAGAATCACAGTTCTACTGGGCAGAGGCATCCAGCTAATTCTAACTCCCCCCTAAATCTGGCCTGAGTTGCCATACTTGTCAAAAATAATGTTAACATTTGTTAAACATGAACCAATCTGCTCATTGTGCCACATGTATTAACCAAATTCCTATCATTTTAAAAACAATGTAACATTAAAAAATCTAGGTGATTTACTGTAATATTGGTACTAAGTTAAGAATATTAATTAGTTGGTGTTGAAATTTCTTTATTATTCAATTGATTTTATTCTTTTTAAATTTCAAAATACATGTCTATTGAAAAATATTGAATTTATTAATTTTGATATTTATTTTTGGAATTTCAGATTTATGTACTCATTGACTAAGTTTCAAGGCCACCTTCAAATAAGGAAGGACAGAGTCAAAATCCACCAACAAACAATTCCACCCAATACTAAATCCCGTTCCAAACCTCAGAAGAAGCAACCATTTTAATTTAGTCTGAACTAAATCTTAAAGGTTCAATAAAACATTACCAATTTTTTTTGAGAAATTTATAACTGTATTATTCTCCCAACTATTGGAACTTTTGATATTTCCCTTCATCTTTAACCATGGAATGTAAGACTCAATATGCTTGAGCCTGTTGTTGTCTCAAGAGCAGCAGTCAGACATTTGGTTCACTTAAGAGTAGGTCTGAATACTGTATTAATGCCACGTAGTCTGATAGCTCTTATTCCCTATCCTCCAATGGAAGCCATTACTAAAATTAGTTACGTTTCATATGAGCTTGAAAACCAAAAATTTACAAATAATTGTTTCAACAAAAGAATTTTTTTGTTTTTTCAACACTGATTCATATCATTAGTAAGAAACTACCAAAGTACAGAGCCTCAGTGATTCAAGAAACTGGAAGTTATCAAATACAAAACAGTAAGTATATGGATAATTTTCTGATCTCAATACATGTACTGTTTTGAAGGACTGATTTCTAAGATGGGGAAAGCAGTTCATAATTTAAACATTATTTAAGGTGGTGGTTGTTATTGTTAGATGCTGTCCAGTTGGCTCAGACTCATAGTGATCCTACGTACAACAGAATGAAACACTATCCACGCCTGTGCCAGCCTCACAATCCTTGCTGTACCTGAGTCCATTGTTGCAGCCACTCTGTCAATTTATCTTGTAGAGGGCCTTCCTCTTTTTTTTTTTTTCCTCGCTGACCTACCCTTTACCAAGCACAATACCTTTCTCTAGAGAATGGTCTCTTCTGACATCATGACCAAAGTAGTTGAGACAAACTCATCATTCTTGCTCCTCAGGAGCATTCTGTCTGCACTTCTTCCAGGACTGACTTGTTACTTCTTCTGGCACTGCATGGTAATTCAGTATTCTTTGCCAAACCCACAACTCCAAAGCATCAACCCTTCCTAGGTCTTCCTTTTTCATTGTCAGGCTTTCACGTGCATATGAGGCAATTGAAAACACCATGGCTTAGGTTAGACTGCACCTTAGTCTTCAAGAGATGTCTTTGCTCTTCAGCAGAACTTTAAAGAGGTCTTTTGCAGCAGATCTGCCCAGAACAATACATCCTCTGATGTCTTGGCTGCTGCTTCCATTGGTGTTAATTGTGGAACCAAGTAATATGAAATCTTTGGCAACATCAATCTTTCATCCATTTATCATGATGCTGCTTATAGGTCCATTTGTGAGGATTTTCATTTTCTTTATGTTGAAGTGTAATCCTTACCGCAGTAAGTGTTTCAAGTCATCTTCACTTTCAGCAAGCGGAGTACTGTTGTCTGCATATCACAGGTTGTTAATGAGTCTTCCTCCAGTCCTGATGCCATGTCCTTTTCATATAGACCAGCTTCTCAGATTATATGCTCAGCATACACATTGAATAAGTATGGTGAAAGGATACAACCTTGACACACTCCTTTCCTGATTTTCAAACATGCAGTATCCCCTTGTTCTATTTGAATGACAGCCTCCTGGTCTATGTATAGGTTCCTCATGAGTATAATTAAGTGTTCTGAAATTCCCATTCTTCTTAATGTTACCCATAATTTGTTATAATCCACACAATCTAATGCTTTTGCATATTCAATAAAACGTAAGTAAACATCTTTCTGGTATTCTCTGCTTTCAGCCAAGATTCTTATGATGTCAGCAATGATATCCCTCATTCTATATCCTCTTCTGAATCCAGCTTGCATTTCTGGAAGTTCTCTATCACTATACTGCTGCAACCGTTTTTGAATTATCTTCAGCAAGCTTTTACTTCTATGTGAGTGTGGTAGTTAAGTTTGTCTATTAACTTGGCTAGGTCTGGTTGAGTGGCTGTGCAGCTGAATGTAGTTATTCCCCATGGTGAAATTGGTAATTAACTCCATGGAAGAATCTATTGAAGCAGCTGAGTAGCTTCTGTGGTATGTGGTATGTTTCCCATATATAAGAAACAGTTTGGGAATGGTTTCCAGCTTATGGCACGCTTGAACCTTGCCTGTAGCCATGTCGTTGTTCAGCAGCCTGCCATGCTCTGTCAACCTTGGGACTTTCCATGGGCTTAAATTAATGGCCTGCCATATAGTTTGGTAACATCGGGACTGTGCCATTTTATTTGCCGACCTTGGGCTTATTAGCCTCAGCAACCAATAACTGCCTGAGTGAAGAGATGCCTCTAGCTTCAGTGGGCCAGGAGCAAGAGGTAGAGTTGAAACCCAAGGTCAAGGGGCTTTCACATAGCCCCTAGAGCCTAGCACTTGAACTTGGTCTTTTGTTGTTGTTGTTATGTGCCATATGAGTCTAGCACTTGACCTTGGACTTAAGGCCTCCAAATTTTAAGAATAAACTCTTGTTTGTTAAGGCCCTTTTGTGGTATATTCTTGTCAGAGTGGTACTAGTTAACCAGAACAGTGATATTAATGATATTATTCAGTAATTTCCACATTCTGTGGGATCACCTTTCTTTAGAATGGGCACAAATATGGATCTCTTCCAGTCAGTTGGCCAGGTAGATGTCTTTCAAATTTCTTGGCATAGCTGAGTGAGTGCCTCTGGCATGGTATCCGTTTGTTGAAATATCTTAGTGGGTATTCCGTCAATTCCTGGAGCTTTGTTCTTTGCCAATTCTTTCAGTGCAGCTTCAAATTATTCCCTAAATACCATTGCTTTCTGATCCTATGCCAGGTCCTGAAATGGATGAACATCTATCAATTTGTTCTGGTACAGTGACTGTGTACTCTTGCATCTTCTGATGTTTCCTGCATTACTCAATATTTTGCCCATAGAATCTTTCAATATTGAAACTAGAGGCTTGAATTTTTTCTTCAGTTCTTTCAGCTTGAGAAACCCTCAGCATGTTCTTCCCTTTTGGTTTTCTAATTCCAGGTCTTTGAAATTTCATTATAATAATTGGCTTTGTCTTCTTGAGCTGTTCTTTGAAATTTGCCCAGCTCTTTTGTCATTTCTTCCATTTGCTTTAGCTATTCTCTGTTCAAGGGCAAGTTTCAGAGCCTCTTATGACATCCATTTCGGTCTTTTCTTCCTTTCCTATCTTTTAAATGAACTTTTGCTTTCCTCATTGATGCTGTTCTTGATGTCACCTCACAATTCCTCTGGTTTTTGGTCCTTGGAGTTAACTGCATCAAATCTATTATTCCGATTCAGGTGGGATATAATCAAGGTCATATATTGGCTCTCGTGGACTTCTTTTAATTGTCTTCAGCTTCAACTTGAAGTTGCATATGAGCAGTTGATGGTCTGTTCCACAGTCAGCTCCTGGCCTTGTTTTGACTGAAGATATTAGACTTCTCCAACACATCTTTCTACAGATGTAGTCAATCTGATTCCATTGTAATCCATCTGGTGAAGTCCACCTGTGTAGCCACCATTTATGCTGTTGAAAAAAGGTATTTGCATTGAATAAATTGTTGGTTTTGCAAAACTCTATCATACGTTCTCCAGTGTCATATCTATCACTGAAGGTCATATTTTCCAACTACCAGTGATTCTTCACTTCCTATTTTTGCATCCCAATCACAAGTAATATTCAATACATCTTGATTGAATGTTTGGTCAATTTCAGACTGCAGAAGTTGGTAAAAATCTTCAATTTCCTCATCTTTGGATTTGGTGATTGGTGCATAAATTTGAATAAAATTAGGGTTATGGATATGATCCTATCACTGACAAAACTGTACTTCAGGATAGCTCTTGAAATACTCTTTGTGACAATGAATACCACACCATTCCTTTTAAATTTCTCATTGATGGCATAGTAGATTATATGTTTGTCTGATTCAAATTGGTCAAAATCAGTCCATTTGAGCCCATTAATGCCTAGGTTATCAATATTTATGCGTTCCATTTTATTTTTGACAACTTCCAATTTTCCTAGATTCACATTTTGTACATTACATGTTCCAATTACTAATGGATGTTTGCAGCTGTTTCTTTCCATTTTGAGTTGTGCCACATCAGCAAATGGAAGTCCCAAAACCTTTACTCCATCCACTTCATTAAGATTGACTCTACTCTGAGGAGGCCTCTCTTCTGCAAGTTGTATTTTGAGTGTCTTCTGACCTGAGGGGCTCATCTTCTGGCACTATATCAGACAATGTTTTAGGGCTATTCATAAAGTTTTCCAGTCTGTCCCAACAGACATCCCAGTGTTTCACTACTATTCATAAGGTTTTCACTGGCCAATTCTTTGAGAAGTGCATGGCCCCTTCCTTCTTCTGAGTATGTCTTAGTCTGGAAGCTCCACTGAAACCTGTCCACCATGGGTGACCCTGCTGGTATTTGAAATATGGGTGGCATAGCCTGCTGTCTCACAGCAACACACAAGCCACCATAATACAACAAACTGACAGCCGTTATTTAAACTATCAGGTGATATATTCACTCATCCATTGCCTCTCTAGTTATGTAACATTGTAGAGATTATAATGCATTGATTTTAAACAGGGAGGTTATTTTTACGTACTGTTTGGCAGCATAGTAGATAAGATATTCTGCTGCTAACCAGAAGGTCAGTGGCTCAAACCCACTAGCCACTCTGTGGAAGGAAGATGGGGCAATCTACTTCCATAAAGATATACAGCCTCAGAAATCCAATGGGAGTCAATATGAGTCAGAATCAACTTGATGGCAGTGAGTTGGGTGGTTGGTCTTCAAATACTAGTAAAGTAATTTTGTCTTTTTATCTCAATTCTCTTTTTATTTTTTATTCTCAAGATGGATACACACACAGTGAACATTCAGCACCAATTCATCATGATGTACTATGTTAACATTCATTTTCTGTTTGAATCAATATTAAAACTTTGGAATTTAACAGACAGAATAAAGTTACAAGTAGATAAGTTATTTAGTATTATTTTAAATTTTGAAATAGCACTAAATCTCAGGGGAAAAAAGTCCCTATGGATAATATTTATACATTTGATTGGCTTTCTCTCAGTTTTGTATCAAAAGAGAACAGTATTTCAAAGAAAATTGATTTACCTTCATTATTTGTTCACTTTTCATTCACTGCCATCAAGTCATTTCCAATTCATAGGGACCTCTCCTTGAGTTTCCGAGGTAGAATCTCTATGGAAGTAGGTTGCCCAATCTTCCTTCCGAGGAGTGGCTGGTGAGTTTGAACTGCCAGCCTTCTGGTTAGCAGGTAAGTGCCTTAGGCACTGTGCCATCAGTTCACTTTTATCTAATGATTATTATAAGTTTCTAGAAATGCAAGTACATTCAATTTCTCCTCAGTACTTTTCATGTACAATAAATTAGGAAAATTGCATAAGAGCAGAGGTGACTGATATTGGTGAACTTGTATTTAAACACTTACTTGAAATTCCAAAAAGTTTAAAGTGATTATTTTTTTTAACATTCTCAGTGATGTCATTGATAATATTGGATTTTTCATTTTTTACCTCCTAAAAGATAGAAGGGAAAAAAAAATCCTACTCTCCAATAATAACAAAAAAGGGAATGTTCTAAATTATCAAAAATTAACTTAAAATATACAAAACTTTTCATTTAAATAGCATAATGATATTAATTCATATAATTCCCCCTTTTCCCAAAAGTATGCATTGCTAAAATCTGGGTGGAAAAGGATAAAAATATATTTACCTTATCACTCATCCACAGTACTGTGCTAGCAACTAAACTGCTGGTCAAAATACTTCCTTAAATTGATTTCCTTGAAATTGATTTGATTAATGACTGAACATGATTCCTCATTTGAAAATTAATCTATCACATACCTAATATGTATGGCACAGGAAGAGGCAGGAGTGTGTGTGCGTGTGGTTGTGGGGGTGAATATCTGGGTGTGTGAGTGTGTGTGAGTGCAGAGTGCCTGGCTTATAAGGTGGTTGCTCCAGTGACATATTTCTATTATAATACAAGGACAGATACCAAAGTAAAATTTTAAATACCCAAAGGACTTGAATGGATGAAAAGATTCAAGGAATTCTACATTTTTCCATTTACTATGTTCTTGCTTTCTTTTGTATCTCCATTATTATCCAATCCACCTTCTGGTGATTCAGCACTATAACTGGGTAGATGGGAAAATAAACAGGAAATACATAAACTTGAAGGGTCAGCATTCTTTCCCAGAAGCCCCAAACTGGAAGTCAAGCCATCCATTACTCTTACTCACATGCAGTAAAACCTTGCCTTGTTTCAGAGAATTTGTGTGAGAAGACTGGGAAATGTAACTGGTCATTATTGAGGGGGAAATCAGGAGCTCCCAACAGACATCCCAGAGACAATGGAATTCCAACTGCCTTTCCTGGGTGTCATTATCTAATAAGCCCCTTGGTCAATGTGAGGATGGTGATAGGATTGTGATTCTCTTCTCATACACCTGGCCACCACACAATCCTCACCGCACCATTTTCTATTTCCCACTCTTGTCCCTGCCCATGTAAAATTCTTTATAATCCATAGGGGAATCTGACAACATAATAAAATTACTTGTTATACATCCATGGTAGAAACAACAATGTTCATACAAGTTAATGGCTACAAAAACTCAATCATAATATTATCACAGTAATTTTAATACTGATTTCAAAATCCCTTTGACACACTTGGAGAAATAAACACTTAGATCTCTGTCTTGAACATCATCACCTCTCAATAAATGCCAACCTTGATATTATCTTCATAATGGATTTGCTCCACGGGATAGTCAAGGTAAATTGATAAATCTTCCTGTCATAATGAGAAAAGTCTTTCCTCCTTAAACCACTAAGCCGGAACCCAAATAAAGAGCACAGACAGAGGCCCAAGGACTGCTCTAACCTAACTCACAAGTGTCCATGGCACAAGGGCACAATAAGTTGCTGTGTGTCTAATGAATGACTCATTCATGAATAAAATAAATGTAATCCCAAAAGCTGACCATAAAGTAACATTCCATACAAGTTCTTTCAAATTCTATTTTAAAATTAGAGACACTTTTCTACAAAAAGAGTACTAGAGCGACAATATCAGAGAAAGAGAAGACAAGAGCTGTGTGCATATCTGAACATCTGTGTGCTTGTCCATACACATGATTTCATGGAAGTAGAACTACCGACAGATAAAACTCAGAAGAGCAAAAAAGTTCACAATTATCTATGCCCTCCATTCCAATTGGTCAAATTTACTTGAACAACTTTAAATTTGAGACATTAGCCTTCAGAGCAAAAGACATTATAATGTCTGCTATTGGACTTTTACCTTTTGAAATTAAGAGCACTAAAGTTTAGCAGCCACTCCTCGGAAGGAAATTTGGGCAATCCTACTTCCGTAGTGATACTGCCTCGGAAACCCAAGGAGGGATCGCTATGAGTTGGGGCCGACTCGACGGCACATAACAACAACAACAACAACAAAGTTTAGCACGATGGAGGAAGTGGCTGGCAAATTTTAGAGTGATATTAATTTGATTTCTATATAATAAAAGGTAAAAAAAAATGTACTATTTCATTTAAAACATTCATTAACAAGCATCTGTTCCATATAGACCATGTGCCCAATACCTATACCCTGCATTGTACTCACCTCTGCAATAAAACTAAAGATAAGTGCTGATTTGAAGAAGTCTACAATCTAGTTATCATCATCAGAGAAGATATTTTGAACCAGTCTTTATAAAATCTGTATTTAACTTTCAAATTGCAATATAATTTTCTTAAAATTTGAGGTCCTGTGTAGAGCAGGTGCATTCTCCTTCTTGAGTAGCTGATTAAGTTCACTCTCCAAACAATCACCTCAACTGGTTCTCACACTTCTGGGCCATTCTGAATCCATCCTAATTACCCCATGGACCAGCAATATAACAGCCCTTATCCCTACAGAGCCTGTAGAATTGCTCAAAAGACTCATTCCACTAGAGGCCTTAGAAACCTAGATAGCCTCACTCAGTCTGCTGTACACAAGTCCTGTCTTACAATTGCATCTTGGGTGCAGCCCCTGTGTGACTTTGGTGTGTGTGCCTCCTTGTGTCCTGCCACTGTGATTATAATAGCCTACTTCCATTCCATGGCATCCCTGACTCATCTTCCTGAGTTGCTTCTGATGTAGTGTCCCATGAATGTGTTATGGCACAAATGTACAAACAATCTACAAAATATTAGACTTTCTCTAATAGCTAACCACAGAAAATCTTGAGATATGTTTGTGCATTTCTGTGTGTATGTGTGTGTGAGTGCATATAAGTGTGTCTGTCTGAGTGATAGAAAATTTTGTGCTGCTGTTTAGACAAATTCTTAGCTATGTCACTGGTTTTTGTTCACATGGAGGAGGAAAAAGAAAGGGTAAGAATTTGAAAAGTACCTAATAATGCCCACTCAAAGAGACAGATCACAACTCTCCACCAATTCAGTGTGAGATGCACTTAGTTACTTCTTTCCAAAGAGTACAGCAGGGGGGGTAGTAACTTTACGGTAAGGAAAAATGACAAACACTACCTCAGTCAGGTGATCTAGGACAACATCCATAGTGATATGTCATATTTCTAGGATTTACCCTTGATAATGATGTGATGATAATGACCCTTCAGTTCTGTGGCCTTCCTCTCAGAACACATTATCCCAATCTAATCATGAGACAAACATCAGACAAATACCAATTGAAGTTCATTCTGCAAAGTACTTGAGCAGTATCCCTTAAAACTCTCCTGTCATTAGAAACAAGGACTTAGAAACTATCACAGCCTATGGAGAGACATGATTAATAAGTGTAATGTGCTATCCTGAATGAGATCTTGGAATGGAAAAAGGAGTTTAGGAAGAAACTAAGCAAATCTGAGTAAAATATGGACTTTAATTAATAATATTGTATCAATATTGGCTCATCAATTTTGACAAATAGAGCACACTCATTAAAACTATTAACCAGAGGGAAAAGTCCATGCAGTGTGTACAGGAATTCTCTGAACCATCTTTACAAATTATTTGTATATACAATTTATTTCTAAATGCCTTAACCACTGTACCACCAGAGCTCCTTACCTGAACATAAACAAAATGAAAATCCTCACATCTGGACCAATAAACATCATGATTAATGGCAAATAAAATGAAGTTGTCAAGGAGCTCATTTTTCTTGAATCAACAGACAATTCAATATTTATGAAAGTAGCATTCAGGAAATCAATGAAATATTGCATTGGCCAAATTTGATGTGAAAGACTGCCTTAAAATGTTAGAAAGCAAATATGTCACTCTTATGACTAAGTTGTGTCTGATCCAAGCTATGGCATTTCCACTTGTCTCATATGCATGTGAAGGCTTGGCAATGAGAAAGGAAGACAGAAGAACTGACACGTGCTTAAACTGTGATGTTTGCATAGAATATTAAATGTACCAAGGACTACCAGAAGAATGAACAAATTTGTCTTGGATGAAGTTCAGTCAGAATGCTCCTTAGAAGCTAGGATGGCGAGGCTTTGTCTTGCTTACTTTAAATATGTCATCAGAAGGGGCTGATCACTGGAGAAACATCATGGTTGGTGAAGTAGATGGTCATGGAAAAAGAGGGAGTCCCTCAGTGAGACAGACTGACACAGTGGCATTAACAATGGGCTCAAAAATAGTAACCGAAGTAAGGATGGTGCAGGACCTGACAACATTTGGTTCTGTTATAATACATAAAGTCATTAAGAGTCTGAGGAGGACAGAGTGCACCTAACATAAAAAAATGCAGAGAGACACTTGATAGTAACAGTATTTTTAATTTTAAAAAAGATTAATTTGCACTATTCTTTTTGGAAAACAGTTCATTTTTTAACCTCACTAAATGATAAATTTGAAACAATGTACAATCTTACATAAGTTTATACATGACAATATACTCATTAAATTCACAATAGTTCTCAAATCTGGCTGCATATTAGAATAAATTTGTAATATAAGCTTATAAAAATACGGTCACCAACAAGAAGATATAACCATAATAAATATCTATGGACCAAATGAAAGAGCCCCAAAATACATAAATAAGACTTTAAAAGAGTTGAAGAGGCAAATAGATAATTCCACAGTCATAGTAGGAGACTTTAATACACCACTTTCAATGAAAGATAGAACAAGTAGAAAGAAACTCAACAAAGATGCAGAAGAGCTAAACAACACAATCCACCAACTTGACCTTATAGACATCGACAGAGCATTTCGCCCAACAACAGCACAATATACATTCTTTTCCACTGCACATGGAACGTTATCCATGATAGACCACATGCTAGGCCATAAAGCAAACCTTCAACCTTCATAAATTTAAAAACATTGAAATACTGCAAAGCATTTTCTCAGATCACAATGCTGTCAAATTAGAAATCAACAATAAGAAGATCAATCCAATAATATGGATAAACTTGGAAGACATGCTGAGTGAAATAAGTCAATCATAGTGGGACAAATATTGTATTAGTCTGTTATTGTAAAAGTCAAGGAACAGTTTATATATAGAAGGAAATTTTCTTTGTTGGTTACCAGGGGTTGGAGGGGAGGGGAGGGAACACTGTTAGATAAGTAGAGATAAGTATTGACTTGGGTGAAGAGAAGTGCAATGTATCAAATGTGAGTGCTCAATATGGTGGCATTGAGGAAGAGGAAAACATAGAGAGGTACATGGGAGGTACAGACAACAAAGATGAACCGTTTTGCACACACAGTACTGAGTTGTTCAGTGAAGGCAAACATGGGTATACAGGTGGATAGATGGGTGGACAGGCTGAACTGTTAGGTATGTCTATGCAGCAGGGAGTGTACCCAAGACCATGTATAGGGTTGGCAGACAATGGTTCTACAAGTGTATTTATATGTTCTGTAAGAATTCCCAGGGGTATAGTAAAACTGACAAGAGACAAGGTTGTAGTCACTTCTTGGTCACAGCCAGCTACCCAGAGGGACTGAGTAGTTGAACTTGTGGGTTTGAGACCATAGTCGCAGGGGACATCAAGCTCAATTGGCATAACATACTACACAAAACATTGTTCTACCTCCTACTTTGGTAAGTAGAGACTGGGATCTTAAAAGAGTGCAAGCAGCCATCTAAATGCAACAATGGGTCTCTCCTCGTCCAGAGCAAAGAAGAATGAAGAAAACCAAAGATTCATGGAAAGAATTAGTCCTCACAACTGATGTTGTTGTTGTTGTTATGTGCCGTCGAGTCGGCCCCAACTCATAGCGACCCCTCCTTGGGTTTCCGAGGCAGTATCACTACGGAAGTAGGATTGCCCAACCTTCCTTCCGAGGAGTGGCTGGGGGGGTTGAATCGCCAGCCGTCTGGTTAGCAGGCAAGTGTCTTAGCCACTATGCTACCAGAGCTCCTCACAACTGATACACCATGCAATCCTCAGCCTATATGACTATGAGACCAAAAGAACTAGATGGTGCCCAGGTACCACTGTCAGCCCCTCGGAGGGGGATCTATGTAGGAGATCCTGGATAGAGAGGGAGAACATTGTGGAGCAAAACTCAAAATCATTTGGAGGAAAAAAAAAAAAGAAGGGGACCAGGTTTGCTGGTGCGATAGAGCCTGGTGGAACCACTGAGACTATGGTCCCTAGCTGCCCTTCAGGTCTGGAATTGAACCCACACCTGTGATCTTCCAAACAAAAGACAGGCATAAGAGTTGATCATGTATCTGAGATAGATTCACTCCTTGGAGAGAACAATCATGGGAGAAAGAAGGGCTGCTTATGCACAGGGAGACAGTGCAGGGACAGGAGTGCATGGAGGAATGGACACAGGGAAGAGGCAACTATCAGGAGGAAGTGGGAGGGGAGCTGTTGCATTAGGGTAAATTGTAGTCAATGTCATGAGACAATGTGTGTGTGAACTGCTGTATGGAAAGTGAATTGCTCTGTAAACTTTCACCCAAAGCACAATAAAAAGTAAAATAAAATAAAAAAATAAGCAATACCAGTTTGAGACAACAGACAATACCATTGTATATAACTGTTGACAATATCCTCTTCTGCTTAATCCCCCTACACACCATAACCAACGTGACTATTTTTTTACATATTTTTTCACATCCTTATCTATGCTGATATAATGAACAAACAAATAAAAAAAAAGCAAAACAAAAATAAGGTCACCAAATTCCACCAGATTGTGAATCCTTACTTATCTAAAGAACTTTAATCATGTGTTTTTGTCTACCTTCAATGTCTTGTGGGTAGTAGGTGCTTAATAGATGTTCAGTCATTGCTTAATTGAATTGAGAATGTGCCTAAACAAACAAGTGGCACTTTTAACCTACTTAACTCACACTCGGAGGGCCAATGCTCTGAACTGGAGTGTGTCTAGCACAGAACAGGCAGGAAGGTGAGTCCTTGTAACCCACATCATATGACTGATGGTCAAAGGAACTGAAAATATGAAACCTGCATAAGAGGGATATTTGGAGATGTATAAAGGAGTGGGATATTCGTGCTTTTGTGTTTTCACAAAGTTGTCATTAGCAAAAGAGAGGGAACTTACTCTGTACTGCTGTTAAGACCTCAATCTGATGGACAGATGTTAAGGAGGGCAGGTCTCAATTCTGGGAAGGAAGCTGTTCTTCAACCAATTTCACCAGTAGAATGCTTTTCTCCCAATGCAATGAATTCCTCAATGTCAAAAGCATTCAACAGAGGATACTAAACATTCCTCATTAAAGGATGATTCCACTGATTTCATGAACTTGGTAGAATTATCTTTCACTGATTAAATAACTAACAAGTTAAAGAAATGTACAAATTCAACTCCTTGGTGTATTTGTACATATGTCTTTTTCATATATGGAGTCTAAATGCCTAATGCTATAATTTGTGTGTTTCCTTTTTTTTTCCTGTTTATTTGCAGGCTCATATGTTGTTTAATACCTTAAAGGTGAAGAAGACCGAGTCCACTTTGTATGCAACCGAACTGAGCCTTCCAGAATATTTTGATGTCCCCAAGAAAATCTACATCCCTGAGTTTCCAGAAAGTCAAGATAAAGTGACTCATTCTCAAGGATTTCAACCTGAAATTTATCAGTCTATCAGTAACACGTGAAATATAACATATAGCACCACTCGAGAAACTGTGGAGTACGAAAGTACAAAGAAGAGATTCCCTCTACATATAAGCAGCTTAAAACATAGGGGAACAGATGGTGTCGTCACATGAATACCAATGGTTGGTTAATATTTTGTATTGTAAATTATCAATCTATTATGTCATAGTCATATAAACTTCGTACTAAATTTGGGGGCAAAAACACTGGTACTGAAATGTGTGAAGCTGTGTTTCTTAAACACCAATTATCTGATAAAGATAGTAAGTGAGTTTGGGAAAGGAGTTCTTGCTCTGAGAATGAGCTTGGTAATAGAAATTGTGGGCTGGAGTTGAGGCTTAGGATGGCTCTCAAAGATAGGTGTAATTTTTTATTAGAAGAGAACAATGTATCATTCATGAGTAATTTACCTTTGATCTGGTATTTATCAATAAAGTACTTAGTTTTGGCTTCTCCATGTACCTTATTTTGTTGCTGGATCAGAAGTGAATAATTCATATATGATATAAATACTGACACATTTACATTATTAAATACACGTGATAAGATATAAATAATGTGAGTAAATATTTTTAATGATCCAGTTTTCTTTACTCTTACTTCCTTCCAAGCAGTTGAACTATAATAGGAATGTGATTTCCTATATATTCCTAGAATAAGTAAGAATTCTAGTGTCACAGACCTTAAGTTACAATTTTGTTCAATTCAGTCCTATTAAGTTTTCTTTTTTCTTTCTTCTATGTGTTTGTGTTAACTATAAAAATATTTCTAAGTCTGAAATGGTGGTTACAAATACTAAATTATAGGGTAATCTGTCATTTGACCTTCCCAGGAGAGCTGGGAGCCCAAATTCTAAATCTAAGGGGCTAAGTTGGTAAAATGATGAAGAAAATGGTTGTAGTATAAGACAATAGGGATGATGGAGCCTGTGGAAACCTACAAAGTAGATTTCCTGACAGAGTATTTCATTTTCGAACAAGAATCTGAAGACCGAGTCATCCCCCAAATCTATGGGGACAGATTTATCTTACCAAAGCCTGGTACCTCTCATCTTCAGTTGCTTTTCCTTTTGTTCTTGTTACTGCCAGGTTTTAAATGTGATCCTACATGTAAATGACTAACTTTTTTTGAACAAGAAGTTGCAGCTACTTTATGTATCCTAAAACTAAAGCTTAGGCAGTCAGTCCAAGGCATTCATTTATTCAGTCACTCATTCAACA
Source organism: Orycteropus afer afer (assembly GCF_000298275.1). Taxonomy (NCBI): domain Eukaryota; kingdom Metazoa; phylum Chordata; class Mammalia; order Tubulidentata; family Orycteropodidae; genus Orycteropus; species Orycteropus afer. The sequence continues at coordinate 854,149 of NW_006922124.1, forward strand.
GCACTTTTGAGCAAAATGATACAAATTTCAATCTTCTTTCCTTTGGAGAACACACAGCTAAGTAGCTCTTACAACACAATGAGATAAGTACTATTGATATTGGTAGAGAGGAACTTAAATAAAATTATTTACAAATAAAACTAAGAATTGATATTTGATTACAGAGGATTATTCAAATGTTAAGGAATTTCACTTTGAGAATTATGAGAAAGCACATGTATATTATTATCCAGTTGCCTGAAAGGAAATGAAAAAACAGAATAGAGTTGACATAAAACTCAAAGTATACATACACTTGCTAAACACTAATGAAGTGATATATAAAATGTGTTACTAATATTTTTCTAAATATGATTTTTTCCTTCATTTCTATTGTTAATTATCCATTTAAGTAAAAAGATTATAGTGAAAATTAAGTAAAATAGAACTAGAAAGAATTCTTAAAATGAGCTACAATTTTTAAAACACAATTTGCCTACTTAAGTTCAAATCTAACTTGGACATGTCATTAACAGCCGATATATTAGAATTAGGGAAAGTACCAAGAAAATCCACATGATTGCGATAACAAAAATTGCCATACATTGATAAGATTTATGGAAAGTTTCCTATTAAATAATTTACCTCAATTGGTGATAAAATTGTTGAACATCTCAACATCTCCAGATTTGGAAATTCTATGGGATAGTTCTACTCTGTCTTGTAGAGTCTCTGTGAGTTAGAATTGACATGACAACACAGGTTCACTGTGTCCCAGATAGTGTTGACACTCCAGGTTTACACAAGTAATGAAAGCATGACCTCTGCCCTGTTGAGCAGGGACACACAGACAATAAAGAGTAGATATAATAACAAGCAAGGTTTTTAGTATGTAGTAAGTGGTACAGGCTCTAGGAAAAATAAAAAGAGCAGGGAACGGTCATGGGGATTGCCAGGGATTGAGGGTAGGTCTCACTATGATACAGGGTGGAAAGGAGAGGGTTCCTTAAGAGGATGAGTTTTAGCAGAGATCTGAAGTCAAGTAGGGAGTTATATATCTGCGGGGAGGAGATCCTTTTAAGCTGAGGGAATAGCTGGTGCTATCTCATCAAATTGTCTCACTTTTGTGGGATAGTATATAGTCCAAGTTCCTTCTTAGAGATCCTGTGGTCTCAGTGGTCAGGAAGTCGTCTGGTGGAATGAACAGATCAGTGAATCAGGTATTTTTCTTCCAAGTCACTGCCAAGTCCCAGGTCCTACATTTTATAAGAAAAACCCTATGAAGATTGCAAGTCATCTTTGTGAGGGACAAAGGAGCATAAGAAACTGCTGCTTTTCAGAAGGAGCAGCAATTTCTTCTCCTCCTCTGCAGTTCATAGCATCTCCAGCCCTCCTAGTACTCTCTTGCTGGCTGTCTCCAGATTCTTCTGTTTTCCTTCCTCTCCAGTTTTACTGATGCCATGATTAATCTATGCTGCTCACATTCAAAAGAGTAGATACTTCATACTGTCATTCTCTACTTTCATGTTCTCTTGAAAAATTTTGTAATAATCATTTAAATATTAGTTTTTTAATGCACCTGGAATTTTTTTGGGGTATAGTCTGAGGGAGGTTTCCAGTTGTGTTTCTTTCCTGTATGAGTACTCCATTGTACCACTGTCATTTATTGAGATGACTGTCCTTTTCCCATCGATCTACAGTGATATCTTTCTCAAATATTAAGGACTCTGTTTTTTTCTATACTCTAGAGTTCCACTGGTCTATCTATCCCTTCACCTACACTACACTACACTTTTTAGGTAATATAACTCTTTATTATTAACTACCATATGACAGAATAAATATTTTTATCTTCTTGCTTGAGAGTATCTTAGCTGTACATGAGCATTACATTTCCCTTGAAGTTTTAATCGCCAGTTTATCCCATTTCACATGTACCCAGTCACAAAAAAGCCTCCTGGATTTTGGACCAGGAGAGCAATAATCTGAAGATTAAAATTGGGGGTAATTAACTAATTTACAATATCAAATCTGCCTATTCATGACCCATTGTACTATGATGTTAATGAAGGCTTTTTGTAATATATTTAAATTCTATTTTTAAAATTTTTCATCATTTTCTTATAATGTAGGGTTAAGCTATTCTGCAGTATTTGAAATATTATTATTATAGTTTACAAGGTATATTTTAATTAATTGTCATACTGTCTGTTCCTTAAAAATAAAGTTCAATTTTGTACATTGATCTTACACCAAACAAGAGTTCTATGCCAGTTTATTGATTAAATAGAATGTCCGTTTTCTCATGTAGTGTCTAATCATGTCCTAACTGTGGGAAGTTTGTTTCTTCTTTTCTGATCCTTGATGTTTTAATTTCTTCAGGTTCCTAATACTACAACGGCTGTATGTATATTAGAATTTGTAGGAAAATGTGGATAGACATTCTATTTTAGTTGCCAATTTCAAAATGGTAACTGCCTCACAAAGCCCTGTGCCTGCTGTCAGCCTTGGGAGGCCTCAGCACTGAAGTCTGAAAGCTTTTCTGATGATGTCTGCCTCCAGTGTCTGTGACATAGGAAGTTGATCTGACGATTGCAGCAACTGCTCCATAAAAGGGATAATTCACAGATCCTGAGATGTGTCAAGGTAAAACATTGAGTGGGGCTGAGACAACTCCTCATTTCAGAAAAGAGGAGCCCCAATGTAAGATCCAAGCCCCCACCATGTGATTGCTCCTGGTAAGCCCTGCAGGAAGGAGTCAGGCTGAAGCCCTGTGACTTCCACCTAGGGTATCCCAAGAGAGGTGATGGCGTTTTACTGAGGAGATATACTTCAGTCGAGAAAGGGGGAATTTGCAGGTCCTGTACTGGGTGTAAGTACAGACTGGACTCGGAATGAGAAATGAGGGGATGACCCACCCCAGAACTGAGAACCCACTGCCATGGACTTGATTCCTACTCATAGTGACCTCACCCCACTGAGTTTCCAAGATTGTAAATTTTTAAGGAAGTAGAGTCCCTCCTCGTCCTCCTG
>NW_006922124.1:857551-861270 GCF_000298275.1 Orycteropus afer afer
CCCTGGGAGATACCAGGAATTGGATGGCCAGATCTCGGGAGGACATTTATACCTTGGGGCCTATAGGAGGTGAGGGCTTATGGGGTGGTCTCTGTTCAGTGGAGGGAGAAGTCCCAGGCCCTGATAGGTATCAAGGTAAGACAATGAATAGGACTGAAGGTTCCACAGTCCTAGAATAGAGGGGAGACACAAATTCTTGTGATGTTTCTGTTTTCTACTCTGGTAAGCCCTGAACTGGGAGCTGTGGTAGCATAGTGCCTAAGGCACTTGACTGCTAACCAGAAGGCTGGCGGTTCAAACCCACCAGCCACTCCTCAGAAGGAAGGGTGGACAATCTACTTCTGTAGTGATACTGCCTCAGAAACCCAAGGAGGGGTCGCTATGAGTCAGGTCCAACTTGACGGCACATGACAACAACAACAAGCCTTTAACTGCTCTGTCTGCTGAGGCACTCCATTGCTTCTACATTGAGAGTCTGGAAAAAGCGCCAGCCCTGGTTGAGGAGATATTTACCAGGTCTGCAAAGTGGGGAGCCCCAAGACATGATTTAAGGATCCTGATTTAGGTGTGCAAGTATCCCCCACCCTAAGAGTCTTGCTCTGCCCTGAGATTCTCCAAGCAAGGATATCAAGTTCAGATGACCTCTCTCTTCTTCCCTGGGGTCTCAGGGAAGGCAAGGCTTTACTCTAAGTAGGTCACATCAGGTCAACATGAGGAGAACTCCAAAACACATTCAAGACTCATTTTAAGAACTCTGAGCTAGGTCTGAGGGGATCACTCACCCTCAAATATGTGATCCCAAAGACCACTAGGAGCAAAAGAGCTTGGAGTGGATGAAATGGATGACCCCTCCCTTCTTCACAGTTCTTACAGACCTCATTGTGAGTGTGTAACATTAGGAAAGCTGATGGAGGAGGCCCAAACCATACGATAGATCAAGGTAACACATTGAGTTGGGCCATCTGTCACAGAACTTTAGGAGTAACACAGAGTTCTGCTCTGCTCTCAGCACTTTGTCTTGGTGGGCTCAGGTCAGGGAAGACTTTTGTCTGAGTAGTGTGAAGTCAGAAGGAGTGATCCTAGGTCCTGCCTGTAGTCAAGGTAAGTAATATGAGTTAGAATAAGGTGATCACCACCCTGGAAAATTCTAGTTCCTCAAACCAGTTGCAATCCAAACAGATCTTGAGCAGAGATGGCTAGATAAGATGCCCTTTCCCTCCTCCAACATGGTCACATGGAGTTCAGCCTTACTGTTACTGGGCAACCCCAAGTCAGGAGAAGGTCTCAGGAACCACCAGAAATAATAGAAATAGAGCTGGGATCTCACAAACCAGAACAAAATGGGCCAAACAGACTAGAGGCTGCCCCTACCATCATCCCAGCATAACCTGGACAGACTTATCAGACTGATGTCACTTGTCACATGTAAATCATGTGCCTGAGTAAGAAGTTGGCCTTGTTTTGAGGAGATATTCCTCAAGGTAACAAAGGGTGGATTCCTATCCTCTGAAGGAGTCCGGGTAAAGATCTTGAATGAGGAATGATGGGATCACCTACTTCAAAGCAAAGAGGATGTGACAGATTAGAATACCAACCTTGATGTCAGCCCTGAAAGGCCCTAAGCAGGGGATACCAGAAATAGTGCCCACTCTATTCTGTTTCAGGAGTCTAAGGGGGTGATAGCCTTAGTCTGGGGGTGGAGATTATGTTAGTAGAATGTGGAGTCTCAAGCCCTCCTAAGTATCAGGATAACACACTGAGTACGGACTAGGGAGCCTGCAACTCAAGAAAAATGGGGACACAGAAATTCATGCCCTGCCCCTGTTATTGGCTCTGGCTAGCAATTGGCAGGGAGTAAGGATGAGGAGTCCATTCACTTCTTGCTCAGGGATGTCCTAGTGGTGAAGACTTTTGTCTGAGAAGGTGATATCAGGTCAGCAGAAGAAGTCCTAAGTCTGTTAGGAATCAAGGTAAGGAGCCTGAGTGGAATCTGAGTGTACCAGCTATCCCAGAACAGATGGGCCACAAATCTAACCCCTGCTGTCAACCCTGGTGACTCTTGGTGGCGGGTCACTGGATAAAGTTCCTGTTCATTTTCCCCTATGATTTCTAAGGGAGTTGAGGTCTTGATCTGAAAGGAGTAGCTTCAGGTCATCAGAGGCAAAAGCAGTAAGGATAAGAGAAATGCATGAGAACAGAAGGGAACATCCAAACTAAAAGCAAGGTAGCTACAGTGAGTATTATACCACCTGCCCTACTATGAACCATGGAAATCCTTGAGCTGAATTGGATGACTGTACTCACAGAAATCTTCTCATTTACTCCTTCATGTTATTATGGGGAAAAATAATTCTGGTAGCTTAGTGACTAACACATTCTGCTGCTAAACAAAAGACTGGTGGTACAAACCTACTAGCTGCCCCATGGGAAAAAGATGAGGCAGTTAGCTTGCATAAGGATTTACAACCTTGGAAATTCCTGGAGCAATTCTGTTCTCTCCTCTAGGGTCGCTATGAGTTGTAATCAACTCAATGGCAGTGGCTTCTATGAATGAGGCTGACTAAGAGGGCAGAAGACCTGTGAGACACTAGAGCACTATCCCTCAAGAGGAGTCAGACAGAGATAGCTTTTGTCAAAACTTCCACATTATAATTTGTTATCTTAGTTGGTCTACATCTTCCCTCTCTCCGCTAGGCTGTGGGCTTTCTTTCCCACCCTCTTGTCCCAAATCTTGTTTTTTGGCCACCCAGAGAAGGTAGTCATCATGTCTGGTGAAAAGAAGTTTCCCCGCTTCTCTCTTGAGCAATACCTTCCTTCCTTCAGTCAGGACCAGGAACTGGATGATACAGTGTTCCTCGAGATTATTTCTGTTCTGAGACGATTTCTGTTCCTAACCCTCTTCTCTGATCCCCAGCTCTGAGGAGGAGGATGCTACTGTAGAAACAGCCAGTACTATTCTTGTTCCTCAGAGTGAGTATGACTCTTCCACTGCTAAGGCAGCCACCTCAGAGATCATATTGGATGAAGATCATAGTAGCCAAGAAAATGGGGCTACCTCAAGTGCCTCACAGTTTCCATGAGATATTGAATGTTTTGATGAGAAGGTGTATGTGTTGGTGGATTTTCTGCTGTTCAGGTATCAAAGGAAGGAGCTGATCACAAAAGCTGACATGCTGAAGATGGTCATCCAAGAATATGAAGACCACTTCCCAGAGATCTTCCAGAGAGTGTCTAAACTCATAGACTTGATATTTGGCCTTGAAATGAAGGAAGTCGACCCCATCAGCCATGGCTATACCCCGTTCATTGAACTTGGCCTCACCTATGATGGGGTGCTGAGTAAAACAAAGGGTGTGCCCAAGACTGGCCTCCTGATTGTTATGTTAGGTGTGATCTTCCTGAATAACAACTACACCATTGTGGAGGAAATTTGGTATGTTCTCAATGCGTTGGAAATACGTCCTGGGGAGCTGCATTCATATTTTGGATGTCCCAAGAAGCTCATCACGGAAGAGTTTGTGCAGGAAAGATACCTAGAGTATCATTCGTGGGCTAACAGCAATCCTGCATGTTATGAATTTGTGTGGGGTCCAAGGATCCATGCTGAAATCATGAAGATGAAGCTCCTGGAGTTTTGGTCCAGAGTCCATGGTGCTGAGTGGCATTTTTTCCCATCTCGATATGAGGAGGCCTTAAAAGATGAAGAAGAAAGAGCCCAG
>NW_006922124.1:861500-867549 GCF_000298275.1 Orycteropus afer afer
AGTATTTTTAAAATCTAAATGTATGTATCATGTTGTTCATGGATTTATTGCTGTTTAGGATGTTAAATGGTAAGAGCTTTGCTATTTGGAAAACAAAGCGTGACACCTCCCAATCTTACTCTATTACTAGGGAGAAGATAACATGACATTTGGATAGGCATTTCCTCGGAAATGTGAATAACTCACCTTTAAAAATGTGATATAAAGGAAAAATGTAAATGATGGTCATTTTTTGGCTTTCCTCAACCCATTTAGTACTTTGTTCTGTAAAATCAAATGGTAAGCACCTGGATTTGCTTATCATTCAAGAATGTAGGAGAAGTTTAACCTAAATAAATTAGACCCCTTGTTCACTGACTCATTAACTCTCAAAACATTCGATGAGCATCTCTGACACCCCGTTGAGGGTGTCAAATATAAATTCCTTGAGGAGGACAGTTTGGACTTTGGGAAATTGCTAGTCTTTCAGTGTTAGATGATTTCAAGTAAAGATAGGGGGTGGGTAGCTGTCAGAGTGGTGACCAGGAACAGACCCTCAGATAATTGTGCCTCACAGCTGAGAGAAAAATCCTGGAATTAAAAAAAAAAAAAAAGAAGAAGAAACCCTGTCAGTTACTTTGAGATCATGAGTAAAAGCAGGAAAGGAAGTTTCCCTGCATGCTTATCACAGTGCTGTCGAATGCATTGTACTCACTAGATGTATATACACATCAGGTCCATATACTTTCTGAAAACTAGTAAGGAGACTCCCTTGAGGGAGATTCCCAGAAGACACTGGGCTGGCAGTATTTGGGTGGAGCTGGGAGAGACCAACCCCGCTGCATTCAAGACATATTTTAATTTTCTTGAGATCATTTGGCAACATCTAACGTTTTGCTGAAGGTGAAATTAATGAAAACACTGGTGCTTTGCTTGGAAGGGAGGCAAGGCATTTATACTTGACAGAAATTCTAGGACATTTAAGTTGTGTCCAGCTGGGGAAGACATCTACACATAAGTTAAATCATATACCTTCTGAGGGAAAACATTCCTAAGTTTCACTTTCTAACCAGTATTTTTTATCTGATTTCCTATTCTGTCTCTGAAAGCACTTCATGTTCTCTGAGATATCCTCTGTTAAAAAAATAAGTAAAAGTAAGGACAGGGTGGTAGAGTTTTGAGAAGACATAATCTCAGCAATAGCTCTCATTCTTAAAGATGTAGGAATATGTCAGGTACTTTGCCAGTTTTTTTTTTTATTATTATATTTTAATGTTACATATATTGTAACACTCCGATGAGATAGGGCTCATCAGACCCATTTCACAGGTGATGAAGTGGGACTCAGCAAGCTTGGGGATGTGAGTTAACAGGGTAGATTTGTTGTTGTTGAGAATATACACAGCAAACCAAACATGTACGGATTTGACCGTTTCCACATCTACCTTGTGGTGACATTGATTATGTTCTTCAAGTGAGCCACCATTCTCACCCTCCTTTTCTGACTTGTTCTTCCCTCATTAACATGAACTCCCCACCCCTAAGTTTCCTATCTAATCTTTTCAGTTGCTGTTGTCACTTTGACCCTATATAAATAGCTATTAAAAGAGCTTCATTTTCAAGGCAGATATTCTTTACTATTTAGGCAAAAATATTGTTGTTGTTATGTGCTGTCAAGTCATTTCTGACTCATATTGACCCCATGTAAAAATATAAGCAATATTTATATTGTGCTTTAAGGAGACGTCAAAGGATATTTTTGGTTGAAGTTTAAAGATTATCTCAGGACAGTAGTTTCAGGGGTTCATCCAGCCTCTGTGGCTCCAGAAAGATGAGAATCCAAGAGAATTGTTGACAGAGCTGAGCTGAAACTAGACTCCTGCTCTGAATTAGTTGGTAGTACACTCTCTTTCACTTCTCCCAGCCTGAGGCCAACTGTCTGCCTCTCAATTTATTTTCATTTTAATACTCTGTAATGTCTCTTAAGTAATAAAAAGAATGACACTGACTGCAAAATACAATATACAGGCCTTATAAAAGATGGTGGGAAGGAGAATAAAACACTTTTTGGACATACGTGTGGGTATCACTCACATCTGTGTCATGGGACTAGCGCTTGCTACTGAAATATGAGCAAAGCGTTAGAGGCATTTGAGAACAGGTATGTCACCAGTATGCTTTCTCTTCTATTCAGCTTCAAGCATGCCCCTCTGGTGATGACAGAAGCAACTGATGGAAGCAGACTGAATCCTTGGGTCACCTGATGGCAGACAACCCCTGCTACCTCACAGCAGATTTTACGTGAGGAGAAATAAAAATAAATACTGTGTTAAACCATTCTGATTTCTGGTTCTCTGTGCTGCATCATGTAGGAATTAGATTCTGTGAATAATGCACAACTTCTCTCTCTTGTTTTAGGTTTATATACATGTTTTAATAAAGGATGCTCTTGTTGTTAGGTGCCAGAGAGTCAGCTCTGAGTTACAGAGATCCTGTGTACAATAGAACAAAATGCTGCCTGGTCCTGTGCCAGACTTACCACCCTTGCTATACCTGAGCCCATCATTGCAGCCACTGTGTCAATCCATCTTGTTGAGGGTCTTCCCCTTTTTCGCTGACCCTCTACTTTACCAAGCAAGATAACCTTCTCCAGGGAATGGTCCCTTCTGACAACATGGACTGAGTAGGTGAGATGAAGTCTAGCCATTCTTGGCTGCACTTCCTCCATGACAGATTTGTTAGTTTTTCTGGCAGTCCACGGTACTTACAGTATTTTTCACCAACACCACAATTCAAAAGCATCCACTCTTCTTTGCTCTTCCTTATTCATTGTCCAGCTTTCACATGCATATGAGGTAATTGAACATATCATGTCTTGGGTTAGGCACACCTTAGTCTTCAAAGAGACACTTTTGCTCTTCAGCACTTGAAAGAAATCTTTTGCAGCACATTTTCCCTGTACGATGTCTCATTTCTTGACTGGTGCTTCTATTGGTGTTGATGGTGGAACCAAATAAAATGAAATCTTTGACAACTCCAGTCTTTTTTCCATTTATTGTGATGTTGCTTATTGGTCCAGTTGTGAAGATTTTCATGTTCTTTATACTGAGATGTAATCCATACCACTTAATAAAGGATGGGGCAATGTTTTATTCTGTTATCCATAAGGTTGCCACAAGATGCTTCAGGCCACAGCAACTGACAACAAAGACAAGCTATTAGTGTATATCATGGTTTTAAACAAAAAATTATATATATAAAATTATAATTCTCCCCTTTGCAGATATTCTTCCAAAATGCATTCCCCTCCTAAGAGTCTGATGTGTTTTATTTAAGGGAAGGGTCTAAGTTGTGTGTGTACATGTTGTAAATATATAACCCCCCAAAAAAAACCCACTGACTGCCTTCTAGTTGGTTTGACTCATAGCAAGCCCTCCTTGGGTTTCCGAGGTGATATCTCTACGGAAGTAGATAGCCCAGTCTTCCTTCCGAGGAGTGGCTGGTGAGTTTGAACTGCCAACCTTCTGGTTAGCACTCAAATGCCTTAGGCACTCTGCCACCAGAGTTCCTATGTAAACATATATGTTAACAGTATATTTTCCATTTGAACATTTGTTACATGTACAGTGGCATTATTTACATCCATTCATCTTGTTGTTCCACCATGACTATTATCCATTTCCAAACTTTTCCTTCACCCTGGATAGAAACTCAGTGTCCCCTAAACAGTGAGTCTGCATTCCTTCCTGCCTCCTGCTCTTGGCAACCACTAATAAACTATGATCTTTATACTCTCCATTACTGTAGATATTTCATGTAAGTGGAATCATACGACTTTTGTCCTTTGGTGACTGACATTTCATTCAGCATAGTGTTTTCAAGGTTCATGTACTATAAAAACATATGCTATTTGTAACTTAATTGATAAAGGTACACATATTATTCTTCCCCTTGCCTGTACCACTTAATAAAATTAAATGAATTTGGCCTCTCTTCAGCACACATCATCTCACTCTGAACAACTCTGAAAGCCTGCATGTTCTGTATTTATTCTACTAACCAGCACACAAGTTGTTTCTTATTTGATAATATGATTTATAGATCTGACATCAAAATTTCTAACATGAATTCCTGGGAAAATATACATGGTTTTCGGTAGAAATTGGAAATTGGGTTAAAGGAGATAGATAGTAAAGACTGTGACTTTAAAAAGATATTGCCAATTTTTTCAAAAAAAAATTTCCAGTTTATATTCTCACATGTTAATGTATGTGAATACCCTACACATCCAAAGACACATAGAAGAAACCCTTTGCTAGTGGGGATCCATGGGAGATAATGTCCCAGAGCTCATAAGAGAGTGAGCAACCACATGCAAAAACAAGTCCAGAGACCACAGTCCATGGTGACCGAATTCTATAGCCAGAGATCAGCATCATTTGGAAAAAGGACCAGAAGGAGAGAAGTGGAGAATATGCCAAGGGGTCCAGGACAACTTAGATAAATAGGCTTGTGGCATCTCTGAATCATCATTACTAGCTGGAGTTTGTAGAAGTTTCTTAGAGAGCAGATCTACGGGATGAAAGGCATGCCAGAGAGCCACCCTTCCATGCAATCCCTATTCCTACACAACGAAATCCACTGCTGTTTAGTCGGATCCGACTCAATGTTACCCCTCCTTGGGTTTCTGAAGCAGTAACACTACAGAAGTAGATTGCCCAACCTTCCTTCTGAGGAGTGGCTGGTGGGTTTGAACTGCCAGCCTTCTGGTTAGCAATCAAACACCTTAGGCACTACGCTACCAGAGCTCCTATTCCTATGGTCAGACAGAATACAACTGGTTCCCCTAAATGACCCACTGATGTTACTGATGGGTCTGGGAGATCTGTATCTCTTCACTATCCTGGGCGACCAATGCACATTTGCCTATGTTCTAGGGCAGAGAGCTATCTTGATGACTGCTGGAGACGGGAATTTCTTCCCTTGGACAGTGGCTCTGCTTCCCTGATCTTGGGACTATGTGAATGGTCTGGCTTAGTGAGTGATGACAAAAAGGTGAGATAGGGCAGAAGTCCAATTAGTTGTGCAAGAGAGTGTGTAGCTTCGAGTAGAAGGAAATTAGATGGGGAATAACCTATTGGGAATTGCCTCAGTTACTCTACAGATTAAGGGCTGGCTGTGAAAATGTCTTCAAAATCAATGCAGATGGTTTCTTAAGGTCAGATGGTTTCCATTTGCCAATGCAAATTCTTGGCACTTTAGAGTTGGGATGTTCTATGACTTTGATTAGTGCCCTATTTTGCCATTAGTTCCTGCCTGGAGTAGAGGAATGGCCCAAAGTGTAGGCATGTGTAGGTTGGATAGAAACCTCATGCAAAAACAAATGTCCTTGTTAAAATGACTGTGGTGACATGGATACCTGGGATCCAATGCAGGAAGCATCATTTATCAGCCTATTGTATACCTCCCCATCTCCAGGATAACACTGTAAATCTTGGAGAGGACACTTCCATAATGTTACTCTCCAATAGGAATTCTCTAAGAACTTTAGATTTCTTCCCTTGAGGCAGAAAACTAGACTAGTTTTAAGGTTCCACATTTTAAACCAGCAAATATAACCTTCTGGTATTTTGTTTGATTCTTTTATGTACTTTATTCATTCATTCACAAAGTATTTACTGAACATATGCTGAGAATGAATTATGTTGAAAGATAAAGTTAACTTCTTTGATAATTCAGTGAGAACTCTGGAGACACTCCCCCTCCAAAAACAAAAACAAAAAAAAAAATAAAAATGTGTTATTGCTGAATTTTCTGTCTTTAGCTTCTCATAGGATATAGCAGCTCAGATTTTTTGCATAAATATATGTAGGGATTAGAATTACCCTGGTAGGTTTATTTTTTTCTTTTAATTAATTGAGGTATTACTGATGTTGTGGTGGTTAAGTCTCTGTGTCAACTTGGCTGAGCCTGGTTGAGTGGCTGGGCAGCTGAATGTAGTTATTCCCCATGGTGAGACTGGTAATTAACTACATGTCGGAATCTATTGGAGCAGCTGAGTAGCTGCTTT
>NW_006922124.1:867649-871180 GCF_000298275.1 Orycteropus afer afer
GTAGCTGCTTTAGGGATGCGGCTTGCTTCCCATATATAAGAGGCAGCATGGGGAATGGTCTCTAGCTGATGGCACACTTGAACTCTGCATGTAGCCGTGTCGTTGTTCAGCAGCCTGCCATGCTCTGCTGACCTTGGGACTTTCAATGGGCTTGAATTAATGGCCTGTCATGTGGTTTAGTAACATCGGGACTGTGCCTTTTTACTTGTCAACCTTGGGCTTGTCGGCCTCAGCAGCCAACAGCTGAGTGAAGAAAAGCCTCCAGCTTCAGTGGGCTGGAAGCAGGAGGCAGAGCTGAAGCCCAAGGTTGAGGGGCTTTTACCAAGCCTCTAGAGCCTGGCACTTTGAACTCAGACTTAAAAGTCCCAAACTGCAAGAGAATAAACTCTTGTTTCTTCAAGCCACCCCATTTGTGGTATATTCTTGTCAGAGCGGCACTCGATATCCAAAACAGGTGTTCATTAAGAAACCAGGTAATTTTCCATCTCAGATATGTATCTGCAACATGCTTAAGTTGCTAATTTACATTTTCAGGAAGAAGGATTTGGAAATCATACTACAATCTGTATAAATTATTATTAGTTACTAGTCCTTGAACTCCTATTACCAGCTCTGAGAACTTATGGGAGCCATTCAGTCTTATTAGGTCTATAACACAAAGGATTTATATTCATCTATTGTCAAACTGTTTCACCAGACTTTAATCCCAACTGCACACGATAAAAATATCAGAAAACCACTATACTGTATGAACACTATGTTTCCTGCTGATGGCAATATTTTATATCTCCATGAATGACATATTGACAGAAATGCATTTTGAATTATAAGTATTTATGGAGGTTTTTCTCTATTCATGGTGTTTGAAAAGGTTGGTGAAAATGACATTCTGTGATCTAGGCAATAGCATTTTATTGTGTTTGTTTACTGGGATAAACTGTGTCAAGGATCTGAACAATTCTAAAATCAGTGCTCTTAGTGAAATTTTTTAAAATAATGATTGTGATTGTTATTTTGTATTTTATTTATTTTAATTCTTTTCCTTCAATTAAACTTACCTTACACTTGTGAAAAATCTAATATCTGTAATCTCATCTGTATTCTTAAGGTCTAAACATTTTTTCTAGTTAAAATCTAAATACGGCAAGAAAGCAAGTTTCCATTTTAATATGATTCATTTTTTTAGTGTTTTTTTTTTTTTTTTTCTGCCCTCTGAGCTGTCTCCCTGTGCAAATACTGCCCTTCTGATCGCCCATAGTTGATCTTTCTAAGAAGTGCACCTGCCTGGTGTAAATGTTCACCTCATACCCTTGTCTCTTGTTTGGCTGGAAACCACAGGAGTGACTTTAATTCCAGACCCAAAGGGTGACTAGGTGCCATAGTTTAGGAGGAATATGATTCAATTTTATTTCTAATGTTACACATAAAACTTATGTTTAAACACTTGCTAGTGCTTATATTTGGAGCCCTGGTCAAGCAGTGGTTAAGCACTCAACTGCAAACCGAAGGTTCAGAGGTTCAAACCCAACAGCCGCTCAGCAGGAGAAAGGTGTGACAGTCTGTTTCCATAAAGATTTCAGCCTTAGAAACCCTATGGGGCAGTTCTACTCTCTTCTGTAGGGTTCTGGTGAGTCAGCATCTACTTGACAGCAAGGGGTTTGGTTTCTGGTTTAGTGCTTATATAAACTATTTTTTTTTTTATAAACTATTTTTATAAAAATAAAAACTATTAAAATATAAAGAATTACAAACATGCGAACAGCACTACAGAACTGGTAATGATACGTAAGTGTAACAAATCACTGCGTACTCTAAATCAGACTCTTCCTACCACTTGGAACTTCTGAAACTTTTTCTGAAATTCAGACCTCACTGCAGTGTATTGCAACTCTAGGCCAGTTGGAATTCAAAGCTTTTCAATGTCATTATAGTTATTGGATTATCCTAGTAAATTCTGATTAAGAAATTTTCTCATAAGTGCTTTATCTCCTCATCTAACAAGTACTTTTCCAAGAACAGATGAACTATGTTAAGGTGAAAAGTGCAATTATATTGATAACCAAGATAAATTAGAAATGGTATTGTAATAGATTTGTGATAAAATTTAAAAAATTAAACAAAGCAGAATATGAGGGACAAGAAATATATCCAGAATGTAAACTGGAGTGAAAAAGTAGGACCAGTATCAGAAAACAAAAGAGTTCTCTTGATCAGTTTATGTAGTGCCTAAGATCTCCTATAAAGGGTGGAGATAAAGGGGGAAGGGAGGTTTCACAGTAAAGTGCTGGCATTGCTATGAGATAGGTATTCGAAGGTACAGACTACCACTATTAAGATAGAAACTATCATTATCAATACACAGGCCGTCTGAATTTCCACCCAATAATCATCTGCTACGAGACTGGGCAATCTACTTCTGTAAAGATTTACTGCCTTGGAAACCCAAAGGGGGTTGTTATGAATCAGAATCGAATCAATGGCAGTGAGTTAGAGTCATGTCTTAATTAAAGACACATACTCAAACTAGCAACTGAAAATGCTCTCAACCTGGACTGAAAAATGTAAATAGTGTGAGAGTAGAGAATACCTAATGTGCTTTCTGCAACTAATATACTTGACACCAAATTTTACAGTGATTACCAAAAAAGATACTCAGAATTTCTAATTTAATGTTTGGCCACATGATAGATTTTATTTTGTGTCAATGTGTCTAAGGAAATTACAAAAGCAAAAGAGTGAATTACACTACACAATAAATTATAATTTTAACCAAAAATATTTTAAATTTCTTGTGAACATTTACCAAACTCTCCAGGGCCAACTTAAGCACTAACTAGTCCATACAGCCTTTCCAGATACCCTATCAAAGTGATTTCTTCCCCTCTTGAACCCCATAACACATTATTTCTGTGTCTATTGTGGCATTCACAATTTACCTTGTATCAGCCCCTTTGCATATACTGGACACTGTAAGATCTTTTTTCTAAAATAATTAATTTTTAAAATTATTTTTGAGAACATTCCAAGCAAAACATACACCAATAGTTTCTTCATGTACAATTTGGTGACATTTATGACATTCTTTAACACGTGAACCCTTCTCATTAACATAAACTCACTGTCCCCTAGAGTTCCTATATATTCTTTCATTGCTATTGTCAATTTCATCCCATACAGCTAAATCTTAAAAGAACAATGTTGAAGGCTGACATTCTATACTAATTAAGTATAGAATTACACTTGGTTTGAAGAAGACATCAGGAGATATTACTAGTTTAAAGTCTAAAGATTATATTAGGACTATAGTTTCAGGGGTTTGCCCACACTCCATGGCTCCAGAAAGACTAGATACCATGAGATTTTGAAATTTTGTTCTGCTGTGTCCCCCTTTTGATTAGGAATCTTCTGTAGAATCTGATCAAAATGTTCAGTGATGGTATCCAGGCACCAGCTCACTATTCTAGTGTTATGGCAAAGGAGACAAAAGTTTATGGAGCTAATTAAGCAACCATTACATATCCTCCTCCTCTT
>NW_006922124.1:871923-872971 GCF_000298275.1 Orycteropus afer afer
GCACTTGACTGCTAACCAGAAGGCTGGCGGTTCAAACCCACCAGCCACTCCTTGGAAGGAAGATGAGGCAATCTATTTCCGTAGTGATACTGCCTTGGAAAAACAAGGAGGGGTCCCTATGAGTCAGGTCTGACTCGACGGCACATAACAACAACAACAACATATGTATGTATATAAACATACACACACTCCTTAGTCTCCTGCATGGAAAACAAGAATTCTACCACTGACCACCATGGCCTCAAATGTCATGATATTCAGAACTGTGCTGAGACATAGGTAATAAGACCTGATTATCTCCATTTTCCTAATAAACTGAAGCTCCTAAAGGTTAGTCACCTGCACAACATCTCACATGGGCAACACACAGCCAGACTCACTGCTGGCCGACCTGGACAGCTTGCAAATGAACCTCAGAGAAGAGGAAGGTTGTGACCTATGGGTGTGTGAGAACACCTGAGAGATCTGTGTGAGAGGGGAACTAGACCTAAAGCCAGAGGCATTGTCCAAATTGGGGTGTATGGAGGTCATTTTGAGTGTGGGGGCAACCACAAATATGTCTGAGCAGGCTCAGGCTATAGTCTGAACTGTTGTTCTTAAAGATGGATCTCAAAGGACCAAGGAAGCAGAGAAGTTAGAGTGGCTTCAGGCAAAACAGGTGAAATACTTGGTGCCAAATCTAGCAGAAGATGGGAAAAATAAGGATAGAAAAACAGAAATCTAAATAATTACTTTAAAAATGTTTAGAGTCTAGTTTGTAATCAGACCAGGATTATATGCTAAGATTCTCCACTAAGAAAAGTTTT
Organism: Orycteropus afer afer; assembly: GCF_000298275.1. Taxonomy (NCBI): domain Eukaryota; kingdom Metazoa; phylum Chordata; class Mammalia; order Tubulidentata; family Orycteropodidae; genus Orycteropus; species Orycteropus afer. The sequence continues at coordinate 872,730 of NW_006922124.1, forward strand.
AAGTATCACAAAGGTAATTTTATTAGCAAAGTTTTAACTTTTATGCTCATGAATGCAAACTGTCCATGGCTTAATTCTTATTATTCCTAATTTCAACTGCATTTTTATAGACTGCAGTGCATTTGTTATCAAATGTTGTTTTTTGTTGATAATGATGCAGCCTTGTAAAAATATCTCCAAGGTATAGATGTTACTCTTCCTACACTATTTAAGATTAGATTTCTCAAAGCATAATATATACA
>NW_006922124.1:873226-875841 GCF_000298275.1 Orycteropus afer afer
TGGCTCTTGCAACTGCAGGGGCTGAGGAGCTCAAGGCTGGCAGGCAGTACACCAGCTATTGACTCCAATGAATGATGAATCCAAGATCTCCAGGCAGAATGGTGGACTGTGCACTTACGGACAGTTGTAAGCTGCACAACAGAATCCCGATCCACAGAAGAATGTCTCTTTTCCCAAGATGTCCTTGGATATACTGGAAGTAGACCACACCCCTAGGGAAACTCCCCTTCGACAGATTGGCCACTCAGAACAGAGTCATCTGTTCCCATCATAGGAACAACCACACCACAACGCCAAACCACACAGAATTGTGGTCCAGCCAAGTTGACACATATCTTCAACTATCACATAATATTCTATTGAGTTGTTGATGAAAGTTTACACAGCAAGTCAAGATCCCACTTGACAATTTTTGACAAATTGATTCAGTGACATTAGCAACATTTATTACAATGTATCAACATTCCCGTTAATGCACAGCATTAAAAACAAAAAGAAGAAGAAGAAGAAGCCCTGATCTAGGGCAAGTTATCAAGGAAAAATACTACTTTCAGTATATATCCTGGTCTGCAATTAGCTCTGGTTGCCTTAGAGACCTAATTCTAATCATTACTAATTTTTCAGTATAGCGGAATGGGCTAATTTAACAGCTCACCAGAATCCAGCTTTGGGTCAGCTTTTAGCAAGGATTAGGGCCCACAAAAGAGTCCCTGGGTGGTGCAAACTGTTAAGCACTCAACTACTATCCAAAAGTTTGGTAGTTGAACCCTCTGAGAGGTACCTTGGAAAAGAGGCCTGGCAATCTGGTTTGGAAAGGTCACAGTCTTGAAAATACTATGAAGCAATTCTGCTCTGACACATGGGGTCGCCATGAATTGGAATTTTCTTGATGGCAACTAACAACAACAACAATAAAGGGCCCACTGAATCTCTCTACTAGGGCCATTGTTCATTTGGATGGCCTTTCTGGAGTATGTTCTTCCGAGAAACAAGGGTAAATAAAAAAGCGTCTAAGCTCATAGGATATTTGGCTGCCATGGAAAACAGGCCTGCAAGAAATAATACAAAGTAGAATGATCGAAGCTTCAACACCTTTCAACCTTAGTTATTGTTCTCCTATGATGACACTATAGCCCATATATAGAAGCACATGCACCCTGGCCTGCTACCTTCTTCCCCCAATGCTTCGTCTCCCAGTGCTCTGGCCAGTCCCTCTTTCTCTGCTTCTTCTGCTTGCAGGAAAGTTGTCCCCCTTCCCTACCTTCTGGCAATCAAGACGTTGCTCAAGTTTTAGAGTCTAATTCTCATTTGATAAATGAAAGCATCAGAATAGTGTAGGCACAGGAAAAGTACCTAATACCACAGATTTCCCAATCTTTTTTCCAAGGAGTAGCAGGTGTGTTTGAACTGCCAGCCTTCTTATTAGCAGTCAAATGCCTTAGGCACTATGCCACCAGAGCTTCTGTTGTTGTTGTTGTTATGTGCCATCGAGTCGGACCTGACTCATAGCGACCCCTCCTTGGATTTTCAAGGCGGTGTCACTATGGAAGTAGACTGCCCAACCTTCCTTCCGAGGAGTGGCTGGTGGGTTTGAACCACCAGCCTACTGGTTAGCAGTCAAATCCTTAGGCACTATGCTACCAGAGCTTCTAATACTACATAATACTCCTTAAATGTATTTTCTTCCATGAAGTTCTCTATGATATGTAGTAATGATATTATTCTTCTATCAACTCTCAGAACAGGTTTTAAAATATATGATACTAAATGCATTCTACCTTGTACACCATCAGTCATTTGTGTAGTTCACCCTCCCCCTACTCCCTGTCTTCTCTACTTGATGGTGGCTCATTCAGGGCCAGATCTGTGAGTTATTTATCCCTATATTTCTCTAGTACTAAGACCAGTGTTTGAGGTGTCACTTACTAAATATCTGTTGAAAGAGTAAATAACTCAACACTGCTGGACAAAACAGTAAACCACGTCAGTAAGGAAATTATTTCAAAGTGCTTGTTTCTGAGCACAGTGCACCCATCAATAAATTTAAGTTGTGGTTAAAACCAATCTCTTATATTGATCCTTGTCAGGTAAATTTTTGGGCTTAATTAGAATAAGAACTTGTTACCTATTATCTCTTATGCTAATGCTTCATGTTCCCATAAAATAGAATGTGTGATGAATATAAAGTTTACCATCCATGTGGTTGCAAATATATCTCATGTTTATCTGTTGCTTACAAAGACTGGTTTATAGATGGAGGCATTTCATTTTATTTTTTTCGTAACATATTCAATCATATGTTTTAAGAACACCTGAAAGATCATTTTGGCACTCTAAAGCTCATTGAGAAGAGAAAATATGTTCTTTGCAACACATTTGCTTAACTTAAAGTAGAATGTTGCTGCCTATGCCAATAAGTGCTCCTTCTTCCTCAGTGACAAAATCTTGATCTTATTTAGAGTATGTGGAGACGGAGGGAGGGTTCTCAGTCTTCCTTCCAGCTGTGGTCATTTGATGAAGATTTTTCCATTGGGCTGTAAGCAGAGATGTTGTATGGCATGCCCAGGAAGCTTCCTTAAAAGGGAGAGACTATACTCTTATCCCTGCCCCTCCAC
>NW_006922124.1:876722-884218 GCF_000298275.1 Orycteropus afer afer
GGGTTTGAACCACCAGCTTTCTGGTTAGTAGTCAAATGCCTTAGGCACTACGCTACCAGAACTCCTTATTGTAAAATAAGCACTCAATAAAACAAATGCAGTGAGGAGTTCCGGTAAGATGGCAGAATAGGCACACAAACTGCACAGACCCTCTTCAACAAAGAAAAGGGGAATCAATTAACACATATACAGAGGATTATCCTGGAGTCCTGAGATTTGAAGGGAAGGATACAGAAGTGGAATGGACTCGAGCTGGTGGAAGAACCAGCATGAAAACACCAAAAAAAGAGACATATAGAGCTGTAGTCTGTCGGCAATCTTGAAGGCACAGACAGCTTGGATATTGCCAAGTGGTACTGGGACCTGAGAATTGACCTAATGTTCAGCCCTGCTAGCCAGGGGCTGCACAGAGGACTCCACTGGTGGCTGTTGAATAAAAGAGGAGGCAGTGAAGAGGGAGAGAGCCTAAGCCCTGGACTTTGGGCTGTCTGGAGGGTGCAGCCATTTTGAATGTTTGCAAGCAGTTTGACCTTAATGGATATTGAAAGCAACAGCATTCTCCCAGATTCCAGGGACCTAAGAATAGGCTCCACTTGCTAGGGACTGCAAGGACATTCCAGACAGAAACACTGGAAAGGTGCAATACTCTCCTTGTTACTCTCATACCCCATGCCCTCTTGGTGCACAGAGGTACAGCCATCCCTCACTCCCACCCACCTTCTGGGCCAGCAGGAATGCCATCCCAGTCTGTGAGCTCCAATGGCACCTGTGTACCCTGCCCTGCCTTGTCCATATTTTTTTTTCTTTTTGTTCAATTTGGCTTTGTCTGTTTTAAATTTATTATTGTTACCATTATTCTTTTTTTCATGCTTTTTATTATTATTCTTTATTCTTCTCTTCCCATGTTCTACTTTTCAGCTTTTTCTCTCTTACCTGTTCTTGGTTACCTTTTTTTTTTTCTTTCTCATGGTTCTCCCCATTCCTTATTTTTCTTTTGGCATTTTTCCCATTTTTTTTTCTTTTTTTGGTGATTGTTCCTGTGCATTTATTTGGTGCATTTTTTGTCTGCTTGCTTTTACTTTTTTTTTGATGGTATTTCAATTGCTGTTTTTGTGTATCTGAGTGGGAGACAGCAACCATGCCCATATGATGCAACCACGTCCTGCAGTTCCACTTACTAACTGAGAGCAACAACTTCCTTCTCCACCAACTGGCCAACAATAAACGATAAACCAAGAACTGCTCTTCACGAACACTTAACAGAGATCTAAATACAATAACATCACAATGTCTCAGAGTCAATAGACCATCACAGTTGACACAAAGAAGCAAGATAAGCTGGTAGAAACAAGGGAGCAGAATACAGACCCAGAACACATCCATGAGGAAGAAGCAGCACTGTCACTACCTGATATGGCATTGAAAAGAATTATACTTAGGTATCTTCAAATGATTGAGAGACAGAGCAAGGAAAACACTGACAAAATTAAGGAAAACACAGAAAAAACCCTACAACAATTTTCTAAGACAATACAAGATCAAAATAACAAAATAAATGAAACATTAGAAATGATACAAAATCTACATATACAAATCCAGAAAATTAATACTAAATTTTCAGAAACATATAAGGCATTGAAAGAGCAAAGAAGTAGAATTGAATCAATGATTTAATGAGATTTAATGAGATTGAAGACAAATATTGGAATACTTCTTTGGAAAAGGATCAATCAGAAAAAAAATCAAAACAAAATGAAGAAAGCCTAAGGTTCATGTGGGTTACCATCAAAAGGAATATCCTATATGTAATTGGAATTTTAGAACAGGAAGATAAAAAGACAACCACTGAGAAAATTGTCCAAGACTTGTTGGAAAGGATTTCCTTGATATGCTGAAAGATGAGAATATATCCATTCAGGAAGTCCAACGAACCCCAAACTGGATAGATCCCAAAAGAAAATCACCAAGACATATCATCATCAAACTCACTAAAACCAAAGACAAAGAATCCTGAAAGCAGCACAGGAAAAATAAAAATTTTCCTACAACCAATAAGAATAAGCTCAGATTTCTCAGCAGAAACCATGCTAGTGAGAAGGCAATGGGATGGCATATATAAAATTCTGAAAGAGAAAAATTTCAAACCAAGTATTATATACCCAGCAAAACTTCCCTTCAAATATGATGGTGAAATCAGGAGATTTCCAGATAAGCAGACATTAAGGGAATTTGATAAAACCAAACCAACCTTACAAGAGATACTAAAGAGAATCCTTTGAACAGAGAATCAATACTAGCAAACAACAACCCACCATTAATACACAAGATGACATAACCCAGAAACCAACACAGTTAAGGAAGAATCCAAAGTAAAATAAACTTATAAGATTGTAAACGGGGAACCAGAGACATCAATTGGCAAATGAGGCCAACTACAAACCAAAAAGAGGGAAAAAAGAGTTTAGTTACAGAACTTCTAAATGGTGAGGAAGTCAAGAGAGTTGCTAGATAGAATTGACTATTCTAAACTTTGGGAGAACATTTTAAATCACATGGTAACCTCAAAGAAAAATGATAAAACTTCATATCACAATATAAAAGAGGACAAGCACAAATATTCAGCAAATGCTAAAACAATAGGAGCTTTGGTAGCATAGTGCCGAAGGCTCTTGACTATTAAGCAGAAGGCTAGCAGTTCAAAGCCAACAGCCACTCCTCGGAAGGAAGTTTGGGCAATCAATATCTGTTGTCATACCACTTTGGAAACCCAAGGAGGGGTCACTATGAGTTGGGTCCAACTCAATGGCACATAACAGCAACAACAAAATGATAACAATAAAGGAAATGATAACATGATTCATAAACATAATGAGCTCAGCATAGAAAATTATATGGAACAAAGAAACTAGGAACACCAGGAAAAAACACATAACAAAATGACAGCAACCAATTGATACTTGTTGATAATTACACTGAATACCAATGTATTAAATGCAGCACTGAAGATACAGAATTGCAGACTGGGTAAGAAAGAATAATCCATCAACATGCTCTCTGCAAGAGACACACCTTAGAGACAAAGAGAAAAATAGACTAAAAATCAAAGGAAAGAGACATATCAAGCAAATGGAAACCAAAAAAGAGAAAGAGCAGCAATACTAATTACTGATCAAATTGACTTTAAGAAAAAAACCACCATAAGAGACAAGGAAGGACACTACATAACGATCAAAGGATCAACTGAACAAGAAGACATATCATAATAAATATTTATGGATCCAATGTAAGAGCCACAAAATACATAAATCAGACTTTAAAAGAGTAGAGACAGCAAAAAGATTACTCCATGGTCATAGTAGGAGACTTTAATATACCACTTTCAACAAAAGATAGAACAACTGGAAAGAAACTCAACAAAGATGCAGAAGAGCTAAACAATACCATCCACCAACTTGACCTTATAGACATCTACAGAGCATTTCAGGAGTTGTGGTGGCATAGTACCTAAAGCACTTGACTGCTAACCAGAAGGCTGGCAGTTCAAACCTACTAGCCACTCCTCAGAAGGAAATTTGGTCAATCTACTTCCATAGTGATACTGCCTCAGAAGCCCAAGGAGGGGTTGCTATGGGTTGGATCCAACTCAATGGCAATGAGAGTTTACAGAGCATTTCATCCAACAGCAGCACAATATACATTCTTCTCCAGTTCACATGGAATATTTTCCATGATAGACCACATGTTAGGCCATAAAGCAAGCTTTAATAAATTTAAAAACATTGAAAAACTGTAAAACACCTTCTCAGATCACAATGCTATCAAATTAGAAATCAACAGTAGGAAAATCAATGGAAAAAGAGCAAACACATACAAACTGAACAACACTCTTCTTAAGAATGACTGGGTATAAAAGAAATAAAAAATGAAATTAAAAAATGCCTTGAATCAAATGATAATTAAAACACAACATACTAAAATCTTTGGGACACAGTAAAAGCAGTGATCAGAGGCCAATTTATAGCAATAAATACACACATCAAAAAGGAAGAAAAATTCCCCTTAGGAATGGGAACCAGACAGGGATGCCCTCTATTGCCACTTCTATTTTATACTGTACTGGAAGTCCTGGACAGGGCAATAAGACAAGAAAGAGAAATAAAAAGCATACAAATTGGCAAAGAGGAAGTAAAACTAGATCTATTTGCAAATGATATGACACTGTACATAGAAAACTCAAGAGACTCAATAAAAAAACTACTGGAACTAATAGAGAGGTTCAGCAAAGTGGCAAGATACAAGGTCAACATACAAAAATCCATTGGGTTCCTCTACACCAACAAAGAGACCTTTGAAAAAGAAATAAGGGGGAAAATACCATTTACAATAGCTACTAAAAAGATAATACATCTAAGAATAAATCTTACCAGAGACACAAAAGACCTATACAAAGAAAACTATAAAACACTACTATTGGAGACAACAAGGGTTGTACATAAATTTAAGAACCTGTCTTATTCTTGGATAGGTAAACTGAACATTGTGAAAATGTCAATACTACCTAAAGCAATCTACACATTTAATGCAATTCCGATCCAGATACCAACAAAATTTATTAAGGACATGGAAAAATGAATGATTTAACTTCATATGGAAAGGAAAGAGATCTTGGATAAACAGAGCACTTCTGAAGAAGAAGAACAAAGTGGGAGGTCTCATATGCCCAGATCTTAAAACCTACCATACAGCCACAGTAGTCAAAACAGTGTGGTATTGGTACAATAATAGACTGTTAGATCAATGGAACAGAATCGAAAGTCCAGAAATAGGGCCATCCATCTATGGACACTTGATTTTTGACAGAGGTGCAAAACTCATTAAATGGGGAAGAGACAGCCTCTTTTAACAAATGGTTCTGGCAAAAGTTGATATCCACTTGCAGAAAAATTATACCAGACCCATACCTCATCCCATCCACAAAAACAAATTCAAGCTGGATCAAAGACTTAAAAGTAAAACCCAAAACTATAAAATTCATCAAAGATAAAATAGGAGCAGATCTGGGAGCTCTAATTTATTGCATAAACAGATTATCAAACATAACCCAAAATGTGCAGGAGGTAGAAGAGAAGCTAGATGACTGGGACCTATTAAAAATTAATTCTTATGCACATTGAAGGACTTCGTGTAAAGGGTAAAAAGAAAACCTACAGATTGGGAGAAAATATTTGCCTATGACATATCTGACAAGGACTTATCTCCAAAATCTATAGAAAACTTCAACACCTCAACACCAAAAAGACAAACAACCCAATTTAAAACTGAGCAAAAGACTTAAACAGACACTTCACTAAAGACGATATGCTGGCGGCCAACAAACATATGAGGAATTGCTCATGGTCATTAGTCATTATAGAGATGCAAATTAAAACAACAATGAAATACATCCCTCCCCCCCGCCCGGCAATAATAGCAAAGTTCAACAGGACAGAAAATAACAAATGCTGGCAAGGTTGCAGAGAGACTGGAACTCTTGTGCACTGCTGGTGGAATTGTAAAATGGTACAACCATTGTTACAAATGGTATGGTGTTTCCTTAAAAACTGAAAATAGAAATAGCATTTGAGCCAACAATTCCATTACTAGAAATATATCTATTCTTGTTACCTAGTGCTGCTCTGACAGGAGTATATCACAAATGGGATGGCCTTAATGAACAGGAGTTTATTCTCTTACAGTTTGGAGGCTTTAAGTCCAAGTTCAAAGTGCCAAGCTCTAGGGGCTGGGTGAAAGACCCTCAGCCTTGGGCTTCAGCTTTGCCTCCTGCTCCTGGCCCACTGAAGCTAGAGGTTTTTCTTCACTCAGACAGCTGCTGGCTGCTGAGGCTGCCAAGCCCAAGGTTGACAAGTAAAAAGGCATAGTCCCAATATTACCAAATCACAGGGCAAGCCATTAATTTAAGTCCATTGTAAGACCCAAGGTGGTCAAAGCATGGCTGGCTGCTGAATAATGACATGGCTACATGCAGGGTTCAAGGTGCCATAAGCTAAAGACCATTACCCAATGCTTCTGCTTATATACAGGAAGCAGATCACATTTCCTAAGGCAGCTACTCAGCTGCTCACAGTAGATTCCACCATGGAGTTGATTACCAGTCCCATCGTGGGGAATACTACATCCAGTTGCCCAGCCACTCAACAAGGCCCAGCCAAGTTGACACACAAACTGAACTATCACAATATCTTAAAGGGGTGAGAGGCAGGGAATGAACAGACATATGCACACCTATGTTCCTCGCAGCACTATTCACTATAGCAAAGAGATGGAAACAACCTAAATACCTATGAATATATTACCAAATTATGGTACATTCACACAATGGAATAATATGCTACATTAAAAAACAATGAAGGATACGCAAATCATCTCACAATGTGGATGAGCTTAGAGGACATTATGCTGATTGAAATAAGTCAATCACAGAAGGACAAATACTGTATGAGCCCATTATTTTAAAAAGACTAAGAAGAGTTTGCTTAAGACAAAGAACTCACTTTGTAGGTTACCAGGGTGTGGAGGGAAAGGGAGAGATTAATTTCAGGCTAGGTGGGGGCCACATGCTGAGGTGAGTAAGGGGAGGGATGTCATGGAAAGGGTGTGTGACCACCATGATAACATTAGGAAAAGGTAGGACATCAAATTGTGCACATAAGTTATAGATGACAAACACTAATACCAACCAGTATATCCACAATACTGCATTACCAAACACCAGGCTACAGATCAACACATAAACATCTGAGAAGATCAGATGGGGATCAGTGAAAAGGATTATACTCTAGACCAAGGATAGATTCAGATGGGGCTAATCTTGCACAGATACCAGTGATACAAAATACCTGCAATCCTTATAGAAACAACAGAAGACAGACATAGAGTAATCCCTCACAGACACCTAGGCATTGTGGGAGATAGATCCAACAGATCTACTGACTCAGGACCATAGTACTGAAGGACAGCAGACTCAATTGGCACACCAAAATACATAAAAATCGTGTTTCTTATCCTATATTGGTGAGTAGCGACTGGGGTCTTAAAAACTTTCGAGTGGCCATTTAAGATGCTGTTAATGGTCTCCTATTGTCCGAAGTGAAGAAGAGTGCAAAACCCAAGGACATTTGCAAGCAATCAGTCCTAGGACATGATGGACCTTGAGACCAGAAGAAGAAGATGGTCCCCAGCTACCAATGCCAACCACTCAGGAAAAGATCAAAACTGGAGATCCTGGATAGAGTGGGAGGAAAAACATGTAACAAAATCCCAAAACACATTAATGACCAGAATTACTGGTTGGATGGAGTCTGGTGACACTCCCAATAATACTATGGCCCTAGGGATACATCCAGGAGCTCTGGTAGCATAGTGGCTAAAGCACTTGACTGCTAACCAGACAGCTGGCGGTTCAAACCCACCAGCCACTCCTCGGAAGGAAGGTTGGG
>NW_006922124.1:884318-885259 GCF_000298275.1 Orycteropus afer afer
CTATCAGAAAGATGCAAATCAAAACAACAATGAGATACCATCTTGGCCCAGCACTAGTAGCAAAGTTCAACAAGACAGAAAATAACAAATGCTGACAAGGATGCAGAGAGATTGGGGCTCTCATACACTGCTGGTGGACTATCAAATGATACAACCACTGTGGAAAGCAGTATGGTGATTCCTTAAAAATTTAGAATTAGAATTAACATTTGACCCAGCCATTCCATTACTAGGTATATATCCTAAAGAACTGAGAGCCATGACAAGAACAGACATATGCACACCCATGTTAATCACAGCACTTATTACTATAGCCAAAAGTTGGAAACAACCTAGGTGCCCATCAACAGAAGAATGGATAACCAAACTATGGTACATACACTCAATGGAATACTACACAACCCTAAAGAATAATATAAAATCTGCAAAATACCACATAATGTGGATGAACTTGGAGGATATTGTGCTGAGTGAAATAAGTCAGTCACAGAAGGACAAATATTGTATTAGTCCATTATTGTAAAAGTTAAGGAAAGGTTTATCTATAGAAGGAAATTTTCTTTGTTGTTTACCAGGAGTGAAAGGGGAGAGGAGGGAACTCTGTTAGATAGGTAGAGACAATATTGATTTGGGTGAAGAGAAGGGTAATGTACAAAATGTGAGTGATCAACAATGTGGCATTGAGGAAGAGGAAGACATAGAGAGGTTCATGAGAGGTACAGACAACAAAGATGAACCATTTTACACATACAGTAGTGCATTGTCAGTGAAGGCAAACATGGGTATACGGGTGGATAAATGGATGGACAGGCAGAACTATTAGGTATGTCTATTCATGGGAGGGTTCCCATGACCATGTATTAGGTTAGCATACAATGTTTCTCTAAGTATATTTGTATGTTCTGTAAGAATTCCTGGGTATATAATAGAGCTGACAAGGG
>NW_006922124.1:885359-886046 GCF_000298275.1 Orycteropus afer afer
CACATGTAGGATAAGCAGGACACACAGGAGTGCATAACTATGAGGGGCATGGGAGTGGGGCCTACTGGGTAGGGAAGGGAAGAGACTGGGTTAAGATTGGGCATGGTAAATGGGGAGTGAAACTAAATGTATATGAAATGTTAAATGTAAAACAAACTCTGCTTTGTAAACATGCACCTAAAGCACAATAAAAATTAGAAAAAGAAGAGCCAAAATCAGCACTTTAAAGCATCATCTCCAACAATTAGAAAAAGAACAGCAAGAAAAGTCTACAGTCACCAGAAGAAAGGAAATAATAGATTCAAGCAGAAATCAATGAAACAGAAAATAGAAAGACAATGGAAAAAATCAACAAGACTACAAGTTGGTTTTTTTTAAAGATTGATATAACTGACAAACCACTGACAAGTATAACAAAGGAAAAGTGGGAGAGAATACAAATAAGATGAATAAGAAATGAAATGGGCAACATCACCACAGAACCAACTGAAATAAAAAAGGATAATATCAGGATACCATGAAGAACTGTACTGCAACAAATTTGAAAATCTAGAAGAAATGGACAGATTCCTAGAAACACACTACTTACCTAAACTAACACAGATGGAGGTGGGAAAGTTGAACAGATCAATAACAAAAGAAGAAATTGAACAGGTCATAAAACAATTACCAGGAAAAAAAAAAAAA
>NW_006922124.1:886794-888174 GCF_000298275.1 Orycteropus afer afer
ATATGGAATTTTAAAAAAATGCAGTGAGACACAATGGCATCTTCTTTTATAGCTTTTCTTACAGAACAACCAACAGAGAGATCAAATACTCTCCTGAAAATATTGTCATGAATGCAATTTACTTTTTGAAAGGAAAATACATTTATTTTAATCTTAGCCATATTGTCATAAGCATTATAATGTTTTTGATGATTTTAACATTGTATGTTCCAATGTTATAAAAATTGTCCAAATTTTCATTTGCTGAGACTTTTTAGGTATTTCTGAAAGCATCACACAGACAGGTATAAAATAAACTAAGAGCATAGCAGTAAAGGCCAATACATAACATTTCATGATTAGAAACCTGCATTATTTTATCTTCCCTTGACCTTCGTTAACTGTCACATCACTAGTTCTTCTACTTCACTTTAAATACTTTACTACAATTTTAAAGAGATAAGAATCATAAAGTTTTCTATGTTATATAAAGTCTGCTTCAGTATTCAGAATTAAAAAACAATTTCTGGACTCTCAATTTAATTTGAAAATAAGAAAAAAATTAATTATTAATGAAGTCAGGTGCCAATTTATTCAATATCCATGCACATGAACCTAGTAACATGTAAACAAATATGTTTGAATAAAAGTATGAAAAATTTAAATTAAACATTTTCAGTAAGTTAATTTCATTATGTAAATTTACACTGAGTTTACTCAGGTGAAAACTTTTCTGAATTCCCTTTGATAATTAAGAGTCTGTAAAACACAAATATTTTCCAGTAGCTCATGTGGTTAACTAATTAGCCAGGTTCAATTAATTGTGAGGTTAAAGATACAAATTCTGAGGAGTCTATCAACATGGTACTGAAATAGAAGTAAAATTTAGAATTCAAATGCACCAAAATCTAGATGACCATGAAAGTTATTCCTTAGTTTTTTCACCATTCATGAAAAATAATAAGTATCAGAGTAAATTAGAATTTAATGAGTCAAAGAGTTCTCATTCTGCCACTCAAAACATAGATGCTTGATTAGGGGAAAGACGTGCGTAGAGACATGTGGAATATAAAATCTTTTCATATGGAAAGAACATTAATTTCTCATCCAAAAACTGTCTAGTTGATCCCAATTCCAGGCACCAGGAAGAGCCTATCCAAAGACATTCTACAACCAAACCAAACCCACTGTCATGGACTTTGTTCCCACTCATAGTGACCCTGTACAACAGTAAAACTGCCCCACAGGGTTTCCAAGGCTGGAAATCTTTATGGAAATAGACTACCACATCTTTCTTCCATGGAGCAGCTGGTGAGTTCAAACCTCTGAACTTTTATTTGGCAGCTGAGCACTTTAACCACTTTGCCACCCCCCCCAAAAAAAAAAAAAAAAAAAAAGAAA
>NW_006922124.1:888555-894014 GCF_000298275.1 Orycteropus afer afer
CCTCCTCTATAAATATGTTCATTCATTCAGTCACCGGACTAGGTGTTCTAAAATGCAAACATGAATACACCATCATCCCTGCCTTAGGTTGCCCAGATTGAAGTGGGAAGCTAGTGCAGAAGTGATATGCTAGCTGTAGGTGCAAGATATCACGAACAGTCAGGACAAGCATGCCTAACTCTACCTGCAGGGTGAATGAAGCTTTGCAGGAAGCAGTAATGAGTTGAGTTTAATAGTTTGGACAAAAGATTACCGAAACCAAACTCACTGCCATTGAGTCTATTCTGACTCACAGCGATTTCCATAGATTTTTCAAGGCTGTAAATCTTTATGGAAGCAACTCGTCCCATCTTTGCTCTGCAGAGGGGCTGGTGGATTTGAACCACTGACCTCTTTGATAGAAGTCAAATGCCTTAACCACTACACCACCAAAGCTCATTAGAAGTTTAGCAGCGGGGGGGAAAAAGAAGAAGAAGGTAAGGGAAGACTTACCTGTCAAAAAGCAAAGTGTGTGCAGAAACACACACAGAATAGTACATTCAGGGACGATCAATCTGTTCATTATGAATGCACAGTCACTCGGAGAAACTGTTGAATGAGAAGGAACATAAAAGTATAAAAAATCTAAAGAATTCTTAGGACTTTTTTAGTTTTATTTTTCTCATTTGGGTCTATGGTTCAGTTTGTGTTACTTTTGGGTATGAGGTATAGATCAAAGTTCATTTGTTTGCATATGACTGTCTAATTATTCCAGTATCATGTAATGAAAATAAATGGCTTTATTTTTGGCTGAAATTTTGCTCTCTGGAACTTCATAGAAAATCATGTGGGCTTATATATGTGAGTCATTTCCTGAATGATCTATTTTGTTCCACTGATTAATTTATTTCATCAACTGACTTGGTTGTTGTAATTTAAAAATGAGTCCAGAAGCCAGGTAGTATGTATTTCAACTTTCTGTTTCCTTTTCAAAGTTATTTTGGCTCTTCTATGCCCTTTCCATGACCATAGAATTTTAGAATCAGCTTGTTAATTTCTAGCCCCCCAAAATAATCCTCCCATTTCCATTGGGATTATGTTGAATAAATAGGAATTATATATAAATAAACAATTATTATATAAATAAAGATCAATTTGGTGAGAACTGTTACTTTAATGATAGTGTTCCAGTCCATTTCTTTAGACATTCTTTAATTTTTGCCAACAATGTTTCATAATTTTCTGTGTACAGGTCTTACACATTTTTTTTCATATTTTCCCCAAAAGACTTCCATATTTTTGTATCATTCTAAGTGATATTAATGTCATTTTCTGATTGTTTGTCACTAGTTAAAAAGATTTTGGTCATGTTGTCAGAAGGGACCATTCCCTGGAGAAGGATGTCATGCTTGGTAGGGTGGAGGGTCGGCGAAAGAGGGGGAGGCCTTCAAGGAAATGGATTGACACGGTGACTGCGATGATGGGCTCAAGTATAGCATGGATTGTGGGGCTGGCGCGGGATCGGGCAGTGTTTTGTTCTGCTGTGCATGGGGTCGCTATGAGTCAGAAATGACTCGACAGCACTTAACAACAACAACAACAAGTTAAAAAGAAAATAAAAACTCACTGCCACCAAATCAATTCCAACTCCTAGCAATCCCTCCTTGGCTTTCTGAGGCCGTATCTCTATGGAAGTAGATTCCCCAGTCTTCCTTCTGAGGAGTGGCTGGTGGGTTTGAACCACCAGCCTTCTGGTTAGCAGTCAAATGCCTTAGGTTTAGAGGAATAAAATTGATCTTACCACCTTAATAAACTTATTTTTAGTTCTAGTAGCTTTTTCTACACACTCCAAAGGATTTTCTACATAGATGATCACTCAAGCCATGTCTGAAGAAGGACATTTTTGCTTCAACATTTTAAAGTGGCTGCTATCCATTTCTTTTTCTAGGCTTCTTACCAGGGTTTGAACTAGTTCTTCCTTGTTCAATCATGGACTGAGAAGCAAAATGGAACAGACTAAAATTTGTAAAATGTGGGTGAAACAGGATGATAACCAGAATGGGAAAAATTACAGGTCAACACACTGCTGGAAACTTAATCTCCCTGTTAGAAAACAAAGGCAGCTCGCATTTTGCATAGAAACCAAATTTCTTCACTGGCACAGTCAGAAATTGCATTGCTCCAGTCAAAAATGACAGACAACTGCACCACTTGAAGTATGTGTTGCTCTCCACCATCCTGGCAATAATTCAGTCTCCGTCAACAAGCTCCTAAAAGGGCTTTTCATGCCTCTTCTGAGTCTCCCATTCCAGGGCTTCAACTCACTATTTTTCCTGTTCTGGTGGTCCATTTGCTTCATCTAAATTTTAGAAATTCTGGTCTATTCTGATTTTGCTTTGTTGACCATGACTGAACTGGTTCAAACTAGTTTGAAACCCTTCTTATTAAATTGCCTAGAATCTGTAGATGTGAATAGAAGGTGAATAGAATTCTATTCACAGTACATGTGAATAGAATTTGTAAAACTGAGATCCATCGCCTTCTTCCTAATCTATGGGGAAAAAAATCAGTCTTTCACCAATAAGTATGATGCTGGCTAGAAGATTTTTATAGATGTGCTTTATCAGGTTCAGGAAGTTACTTTTTATTCGCATTTTTTGAGGTCTTTTTTTTTTTTTTTAAATCAGGAATGGATGTTGAATTTTCTAAAAAGCTTTTTCTGTCTCTGTTGAGAATGTCAGATGGTTTTTGTTTTTAGTCTTTCAATGTAGCGATATAAGTAATGGGAATAAAGTGTTTATGTTTACTCAGATGTTATAATTTCCAATGCTCTTATTTTCTTTGTGTAGATCCAGATTGCAATCTGGTGTCACTTTCATTTGACTTGAAGTATATTCTTTACCATTTCTTACAGCAGAAGTTTTCTGATGCTGCATTTATTTTATTTTATATTCCTAAAAGTTTTTTTTTCCTATTTTGTTTTTATTTTCAAAAGATACTTTGTAATCATGAACTCTTTCCATACTTTACAGAGGTTATCCCACTGTCACCTGCCTTGCATTGTTTCTGATGAGGATCTACTGCCATACTTATCTTTGCTCCTCTGTATGTAATGTGTCTTTTTTGCTGTGGCTGCTTTTAAGATTTTCTCTTTATTACTAGTGTTATGCAATTTGAGTATAGGATGTGGTTTGGTTTTGATGCTTTCACTCTTTCTTCATTTTCTTATGCTTAGGGTTCACTGAGCATATTGCATCTGTGGATGTATAGTTTTCATTAAATTTTGGGAAAAAAATTATCCGTTCTTTCTCAAATCATTTTTTCTAATTCCACCTCGATCTCTCCTCTAGAGATTCTAATTACATTTGAGTTTGTACCACTACTCACTAATGCTCTGGTTTTATTTGCTTGCTTTGTTTTCTCTGTTTACTTTCTATTTCATTCTGAGAAATTTCTCATTATCTCTTCAAGTATACTAAGTTTTACTTTTTTTCCAATGTCTAATCTGCTTTTAAGGAGCTCTGGGGGTGTAATGCCTAAGGTGTTTGACTGCTAACCAGAATGTTGGCAGTTCAAAGCCACCAGCCACTCCACAGAAGGAAAATGAAAGATTTACTGCCTCGGAAACCCAACAGAAGAATCGACTCAATGGCCATGAGTTTTTTGTCAGTTTCAATCAGCTTTTAATCCCATCAGTGTAATTTTCATTTCAGATATTCTAATTTTCCTCTCTGGAAATTTGATTTGTGTATTTTTAGCATTTCTTATGTCTCTGCTAAATATATCCAATCTTGTCTCTTGTTACTTGAACATATGGAATATAACTGGAATTCTTTTAATGTATAATTCTATAATGTGTACCAATTCTGGATTAAAAACACAACTAACAAAAATTACCCATCACCCAACAATTCCATGAATAGGCATCTACCTTTGATAGGCTGAATAATGATCGCCCAAATGTTGGAAATTATGAATATGTTATCCTATATACTAAAAGAAGCTTTGTAGCTGGGATTAAGTTAAGGATCTTGAGATGGAGAGATGGCCCTGGATTATCTGAATAGGCCCAATGTACTCTCATAAGTGTACTTATAAAAAGGGGTCAGGAAGAGAATTGACTATAAAAAAAGAATATGGGATGGCAAAAGCAGAGTTTGGATCAGCATACTTTGAAGATGGAGCAAGGGACAGTGTAAGACATGCACCCTTTAGAAATAGGAAAAGACAAAGAAACACATTCCTCCATGAAGCCTCCAGAAGTGGACAGAGCCCAGAACTTGAAGAATAATGAGTGTTTGTTATTTTAAGCCAGGAAATATTGGAAATGTGTTACAGTAGTAATAGGAATCTAATATACTACCCAAGAGAAATGAAAACGTATGATCTCATAAAGGCTTGTATGTGAATGTTCGTAATAGCTTTATGCATAGTAGCCCCCAAATGAAAACAATCTAAATGTCCTTAAGCTGATGAATTCATATGCACAATGTAGAACACTATTCAGCAATAGAAATGAATGAATTACTGATATATGAGTATAATGAATTAACCAAAAAACTGTTATACTAAATTAGTCAAACACAAAAGACTACATTTTTGTATGGTTTCATATAAATTACATTTCTAGAAAAAGCAAATCTATAGAGACAGAAAGCTGATGAATGTTTGCTTGGAGCTAGCAAATAAAGTGAAGATTAACTGCAAATGGGTAAGAAAGAAGCTTCTGTGGTGATGAAAATTTTCTAAAACTAGATTGGGGTAATGGTTACATAAGTCTATAAATTAACTAAACTCATCAAACTGTATATTTACAGGGGTCCCTGGTGGTACAAATGGCTAACATGCTCACCCACTAACTGAAAGTTCAGTGATTTCATGCAGAGGCACCTTGGAAGAAAGGCCTGGTGATTGCCTTCCAAAAACTCAGCCTTTCCAAACTATGGAGCACAGTCCTACTCAGACACACATGAGGTTGCCAGCGGGCAGAAATGCCTCAATGGCAACTGTTGGCTAGTTACTTAAAACAGTTAAATATTTTGCTATGTAAGTTACACTTCAATGAAGATTATTAAAAATCATTTTATTTAATTGGCTCATAAATCCCAATTTGGGGCAATAGCAAACTAGACTATCAGGGCATCTCTAATGTTCTTGATCAGAATGATATCTAAAAGGTTTAAAGGCACAGATTCCCAAACTCTCCTTTGGTGAGTCTTAATGAATTGGTGTGGACTTGGGTCCAGAAATGTATTTTTTACATAAATACCTTAATATAACCTTAACAGAATAATTGAAACAAAACGAACTAGTCTAAGGAGGAGGTTTTGAGATAGTTTACAATCTTCCTGAAACTGGGACCCTATAAACAAGCTGACATTATGTATAAAACCCAAACCAAACCCACTGCCATCAAGTTGATTCCAACTCATAGTGACCCACATTGGATTTCTGAGGTAGTAAATCTTTACAGAAGTAGC
>NW_006922124.1:894515-896511 GCF_000298275.1 Orycteropus afer afer
ATGTAAATGTTCAGCTCATATACCTGTCTTTTGTTTGGCTGGAAGCCATAGGAGCGGGTTCAATTCCAGACCTGAAGGGCAGCTAGAGGACATAGACCCAGGGGTTTCATCAGGCTTTATCAGAGCAGCAAACCTGGTCCCTTTTTTTTTTGTTGTTTTTAAATGATTTTGAGTTTTATTCCACATTGTTCTCCTATTCTATCCAGGTTCTCCTACATAGATCCCCCTCCGAGTGGTTGACAGTGCTCCACTCTTGTTTTTCATAATCATTTCAGTATTCCTCAATCCAATATTTAAAGAAAAGGAAAAAAAATGATGGGAAAGTAATAGCATAAATATGAATGATGCTGTGTTGTACATCATCAACTGATTGACCTTTATGTCAAAGCATTTAAGTATCTTCTTGTACATATCAAAAGGTTGTGTTTAGTATTTCTCCTTAACATTAGAGATAGCAAACACACAGAATAATCATCATAAGGCTTCTGAATGTAGAAAAAAAATAAGATTAATCAGAAACAGACCAGTAGTAACATTAACCAAAGATGGCTTATACTTGTTAACATAAGCACACACACACATAACTGTAGTATTATCCTGCTATTCAAATGCTACCATCCATTCTGCCTTTTTATTTAATTTGATTTTTCTGATGCTTTTCTATAAAGGTTGTAATGATTTATATCAATATTATCAACTAAAATGTTTTAAACAGGCAAAATGTACTGTAGTAAAAGGTAATCTATGAATGATACAAGACATAAGACAGCCAGACAGATGCACCTATAGCATTAAAAAGTTACAGTTAGGAAAACACATAAGGAAGTGTTCCTCTCCAGAAAGCAATTTAAAATTTAAAATGAGGCACTGAATTCTCATTTAAATTTCATAAAATTATGAAGCAGGGAAAAACATCTTCAGTGTTTCTTTTTATTTCTATAACTCCAAAGTGAATGACTGGGGCAATCTTCAATGGTGATAATATATTTTGACTATTCAACAGTCACACACATAAGACAATTTGACACATAAATTAAAAAATATGTAATGCTGGTATAATAAATATAAGAACTTTCATACACTGTACAAGTACCATTTTGAGATAATATCACATTCCTCTTGCTTCTCCTTGATAGGTCCCTTTCAATTACAATGAACATGCTTTCCTTAAAACAGAGGGAAATGTTAATTATAAAAGTGAAACACAAACTGCTTTATAAAATAAAAGAGCTCAGTTCCAGTAAGATGGCAGAATATGCAGACAAACTACACAGACTCTCTTCAACAAAGAAAAGGGAAACAAATTAACACAGATACAGAAGATAATCCTGGAGCCCTGAGCTTTGAAAGGAAGAATACAGAAGTGGACTAAACTTCAACTAGTAGAAGAACCTGTATGAAAGCACCAAAAAAGGAGACATACGGAGTTGTGATCCGTCAGGGATCCTGACAGAATGGACAGTTTGGATATTGCCAAGTGGTGTTAGGACCTAAGAATTAACCTAAAAACCAGCTCTGCCAGCCAGGGGCTGCACGGAGCACTGCACTGGTGCTGGTGAATAAAAGGAGAAGCAGTGAAGATGGAGATGGGCTGAGCTGTGGACTTTTGCCTGTACGGAGGATGCAGCATTTTGAATGTTTACATCCATTATGGATATTTAAAGCGATGGCATTCTCTCAGATTCCAGGGACCTAAGAATAGGCTCCACTTGCTGGGGACCACAAGGATATTCTGGACACGAAGGACTGGAAAGGTGCAACATTCCCCTTGTTGCTCTTATATCCCACACTCTCTTGGTGAACGGAGGTGTGGCCATCCTCACTCCCACCCACCTTCTGGGGCAACAGGAATTCCATCCCAGTATGTGTGTTCTAACAGAGCCTGGATGCCCTGCCCTGCTCTGCCCAGATTTTTGTTCTTTTTTTTTTCCAGTTTGTTTGTTTTTCTCTGTTTTAAAATTATTATTACTTTTTTTTCATCTTTTTTATTATTCTT
>NW_006922124.1:896611-899366 GCF_000298275.1 Orycteropus afer afer
TTTTCTTCATTGTTCTCCTACTCTACCTCTTTTCTCTTATCCTCCCCTCCCCAGATATTTTGGGGGATTTTGTTTGTTTGTTCTTCCCTTTTTCTATGCATATTTCTTTTGGCTTTTAAAAATATTTCTTTAAATATTTTCTCTCATTTATTGCCTTTCCTAATTTTTTTTCCCTCTTTTCTCTTTATGGTGATTATTTCTGTGTGTTTATGTGGTGTGATGTTTGTTTGCTGGCTTTTATTTTTTTTGATGTTTTGTCAATTTTTGCTTTTGTCTGAGTGGGAGAAAGCAACCATGGCCATATTACAAACACGCACATTTCCTGCAGCTCTACTCACAGAGATCTGTGCAGCCACTCTCATTCTCTATCACACCCTCCAGGAGACAGGTGGTGAGTGCATAAGTGCTGCCAACCAGCAAATAGAGGAGCACAGTACCCTGCTGTTCTGGTTACCTAGTGCCACTCTGACAGGAATATACCACAAATGGGCTGGCTTAAACAAACAGGAGCTTATTCTTACAATTTGGAGGCTTTAAGTCCAAGTTCAAAGTGCCAGGCTCTACAGGCTGGGTGAAAGCCCCTCAGCCTTGGGCTACAGCTCTGCCTCCAGCTCCCAGCCCACTGAAGCTAGAGGCTTTTCTTCACTCAGACACCTGATGGCTGCTAATGCTGCCAAGCCCAAGGTTGACAAGTAAAAAGGCACAGTCCCGATGTTACCAAACTACATGGCAGGCTGTTAATTTAAGTCCATTGTTAGTCTCTAGGTCAGCAGAGCATGGCAGGCTGCTGAACAATGTTACGGCTACATGCAGGGTTCAAGCGTGCCATAAACTACAGACCATTCCCAACACTGTTTCTTATATACAGGAAGCAGACCACATACCCAAAGGCAGCTACTCAGCTGCTCCCAGTAGATTCCACCATGGAGTTGATTACCAGTCTCATCATGTGAAATACTACATCCAGCTGCCCACCACTCAACCAGACACAGCCAAGTCGACACACAAACTGAACTGCCACAATTCTACCCCTCATCAACTTGGTATCTGTACAGATCTTCATTGGGTGGCATCTGCACAGATCTCTCTGCTTCTGCCAATTAATGCCAAAGGCAACCCACTCCCCTGGAAACTTCATGCCCAAAAAGCACTTGGCTTTCTTGCTCTGTGGGCCGCCAACCTGCTACTTCATTTCATGCTGATCTTTTCTATCAATTAATGCCTGAAGTCAACCCACTTCACCAGGAAACCATCTACCCAGTGGCACCTGGCTTACTCCTCCATGGGCTGGTAAGACTGTTGCTGTTTAATGCCAGTCTCCAGGCTCTGCTACTGCCATCTTTCATGCTGTCTGTTGGTTCTGCTCTTGCTGTCTCTCATGCTGGTCTCTTGGCTGTGCTCCTGCTATCTCTCATGCCATATGCTGGGTCTCTCTGCCAGAGTCTCAGGTCAAGGACATGTTCTACTCTTGTTTCCACATTTTAGGCATCTGTCAGAGCAGCACCCCACTCTCTCAGTACCATATTCGGTTCTGGTTACCTAGTGCCACTCTGAGGAGCTCTGGTAGCATAGTGGCTAAAGCACTTGACTGCTAACCAGAAGGCTGGCGGTTCAAACCCACCAGCCACTCCTCGGAAGGAAGGTTGGGCAATCCTACTTCCATAATGATACTGCCTCGGAAACCCAAGGAGGGGTCGCTATGAGTCGGGGCCGACTCGACGGCACATAACAACAACAACAACAACAGTGCCACTCTGAGAGAAATATACCACAAATGGGATGGCCTTAATAAGCAGGAGTTTATTCTTACAATTTGGAGGCTTTAGGTCCAAGTTCAAAGTGCCAAGCTCTAGGGGCTGGGTGAAAGCCCCTCAGCCTTGGGTTTCAGCTCTGCCTCTAGCTCCTGGCCCACTGAAGCTAGAGGCTTTTCTTCACTCAGACAGCTGCTGGCTGCTGAGACTGACAGGGCCAAGGTTGATAAGTCAAAAGGCACAGTCCCGATGTTACCAAACTACATGGCAGGCCATGCATTTAAGTCCATTGTAAGTCTCCAGGTTAGCAGAGCATGGCAGGCTGCTGAACAACAATATGATTACATGCAGGGTCCAAGCATGCCATAAACTAGAGACCATTCCCAAAGTTGTTTCTTATATATGGGAAACAGACCACATACCCAAAGGCAGCTACTCAGCTGCTCCTGGTAGATTCCACCATGAAGTTGATTACCAGTCTCATCATGTGGAATACTACATCCAGCTGCCCAGCCACCCAACCAGACCCAGCCAAGTTGACACACAAACTGAACTGCCAAACCTGCTTACTCAGATACACGCCCCCCCCGAAAAAAAAGAAAGAAAATGAAAATCTTAAGTGAATCACTCCAACATACAATCACAAATTAAATATAAATACAACAAAGTCACAATGTCTCAGAGACAACAGACCATCACAGTCCACACAAAAGAAGCAAGATAAAGTGGTAGAAACAAGGGAGCAGTATACAGACCCAGAACATATCTCTGAGGAAGAAGGAGCACTGGAACTTCCTGATAAGGAATTCAAAAGAATTATACTTAGGTAATTTCAATGGATTGAGAGACAGATCAAGGAAAAGACTGACAAAATTAAGAAAAGCACATAAAATAAAATAAAACTACTTATGACTGAAATTTTTAAATGAGTGCTTCTCACACTTCAGTGTGCATAAGAATCACCTGGACGCCGCCATTTTGTAGGATTAAACAGCAGCTTGACT
>NW_006922124.1:906326-913952 GCF_000298275.1 Orycteropus afer afer
TCTTCCCAAGGTTCTACTTTCAGGGATTCTGATCAGGTTGGTCACCCATGCATGCCAGAACCCTGAATTTTAACCGGATTATCCAGGGCTTATTTTTTAAATACACTATTATTTTTTAGCAGTTTCAGCATTAAGGTTTACAAAAAATTTGTCCGCAAAGTACAGAGAGTTTCCATATAATACCCCTGTCCCTCGTGCTTGCTGTTTCTCCTGTTAGCATTATGTATTGCTGCAGTACATTTGTTAAAATCAATGAACCTATTTACTATTAACTGAAGTTCATATTTTCACTAGAATTCACTTTCTGAGTTGTACAGTCCTTTGGGTTTTGATGAATGAACAATGTCACTTTTCCCTCAATATAACATCATATAGAACTGTTTCATTGCCTTAAATGCCCCATGCCGTACCTACTCAGCCCTCCTTCCTCCCTCAGACTCCCTGGTCTTTTAGTCACTATAGTTTTGCTAGGAATCCCCAGAGAAGTACAAATGATTAAACCTGACAGTTCAAACTCATCCAGAGGCACCTCAGAAGGTAGGCCTGGCAATCAGCTAAAAGGTCACAGACTTGAAAACCCAATTGAACAATTTTTATCCACACATACCTTCAGTCAAAAAAAGGCTAGAATCTGAGTGTGGAAAACACCATCAATTGCACATATGCAAGTTCAAGTTAATGCTGAAAAAAATTAAAACAAGTCCACAATTAACAAAAATATGACCTTAACTATATCACACCTGAATTTAGAGATCACTGGAAGAATAGATTTGATGCATTGAACATCAGTGACCAAAGACCAGATGAGTTGTGGGATAACATCAAGAGTATCATACATGAAGAAAGCAAAAGGTCATTAAAAAGAGAGTAAAGGTAGAAAAGACTAAAATGGATGAGATTCTCAAACTTGCTTTTGAATGGAGGGTAGCTTAAGCAAATGGAGGAAATGATGAAATAAAAGAACTGAACAGAAGATTCCAAAGAGCAGCTCGAGAAGACAAAGAACAGTATTATTATGAAATGTGCAAAGACCTGAAGTTAGAAAATCAAAAGAGAACATGCTAGACGTTTCCCATGCTGAAATAATGGAATAAAAAAGTGCATGCCTCAAGTTACAATACTGAAGGATTCTATGGACAAAATATTGAATATCTCAGGAAGCATCAAAAGAAGATGGAAGGAATACACAAGAGTCACTGTACCAAAAAGATTTGGTTGATGTTCATCTATTTCAGGAAGCCACATATGATCAAAAACAAATGGTAAGGAGTCTTAAAATGACATCCTACTAACAGACCACATGCAAGAGAAGATCCCTCTTTCAACAGAGATTTTGAGAAACTCAGTAAAACAGATACAAATAATGATCCTGGAATTATGATCATCTAATGAAATCAAGAATCAGATACAGTGAAGATGGGAAAAAGGAGCAGGAAAAAAGAAAAAAAGGTAGCCAGCTGGCCAAGTCAAAGAAAACACAAAGGTAGAGGAGGAAAATAATTTAAAAAAACTCAACAGAACTCACAGGTGTTAAAGACACAGTAAACAGGGCAGGAGGATTTCAAAGTAAGCTAAAGCTGCACAAGAAGGTGAAGATCGTGCTGGGAAATGGATCAAAGCTCCTGTAGCTTAAGCTGCCATGGATTCTGGGAGGGAATAAGGGAAAGGGGGAAAGAAATCTCTCTAGATAAACAAAACCCCAAATGAGACCCACAGGGCTCCAGTCCAGCTCTTACCAACCCTTTTTAGCAAGAGTGAAACTGAGGCCTGGGATTTGGGGGCTCATGGATCCTCACAGAGGTGGGCTGTCCTTTCCTCTTTGGAGCAGCTGGTGGATTTGAATGGCAGGGCTTTGATTGATGGCCAAATGCCTTCATCAGCAAACCTCTCTGAAAGGATGCAAGGGCTGCATCATTGGGTGAACTATCTAACATTAAGCACACACAAAAACACAAGCTTTAGCCTTCTCTCTTGGAGACCACTTCATTGGCCAATCTCCTTTCTCCTACACGGGTACTTGGTGAATGTGCACATTCTTCCACAACAGCAAGATCCCAGGGCCTCAATCACCTTATCCTTATCCTCCCTTCATTTTTCTACTTTCCTCTTACCCAATTTGTCTTCCTTTATATCTTATCAATTGCCTCATCCAAGAGAAGGAACATAACCCTCAACTAGTCAGCCTTAGCTACTACACCGATCACCTCATGCACCAGATGAGTAACACCAATAGCTCCTGCACCACAGGATCAATGACAGATGATAAATACAATCTGCTTGTCCCAACTGCAACTCCTCTTCATGATGACAAACAGAGACCTGCACCATATCGCCACCAGTTACTCCACTAACAGAGAGAAAACTGGAGAACGACACAGCATAGCCAAGGTAACAATCATAGAAGTACCCCTGCTCCACACTTCCAGATATGTAAAAACAAAATAAAACATAAAACTAGGGTGAAACAAATCAGTGCATAACTAACAAATAAAGACAACTTCAAAAATGTCTAGAAAACAACAGATAATTTCAAATCAAACAAACAAATAAAAAAACAGGAAAAGATAGGAGAAACAAGTGTCTAAACTAAAGAATTAGGAAATCTCCCTGAGTAAGAAAAAGTAATAGAGGTATCTGATAAGGAATTCAAAAGGTATATATATCCACCCACTGCCATCAAGTTGGATCTGACTCATAGTGACCTGTCCTTGGGTTCCTGAGGTGGTATCACTACGGAAGTAGATTGCGCAACCTTCCTTCCAAGGAGTGGCTGGTGGGTTTGAACCGCCAGCCTTCTGGTTAGCAGTCACGTGGTTTAGGCACCATCAGAGCTCCTGGGTATATATATATAGGACCTTCCAAGAGCTCAAGGAAATCATAAATAGAACCAACAAGAAGACAGACAATACCCTTGAAGAATGCAGGAAAATCATCCAAGAACAAAATGACAAAATAAAGACACAATTAGAAATCACACTGTGCATGTTAAGTTTGTGTGTCAATTTGGATAGGCCTGGTTGAGTGGCTGCGCAGCCAGATGTAGTTTTCCCCATGGTGGAATCTACTGTGAGCAGCTGAGTAGCTCCCTTTGGGTATGTGGTATGCTTCCCATATATAAGAAACAGCTTTGGGAATGATTTCTATTTTATGGTGGCATAGGGAATAAGACTTCTGGCTGCTAAGCAGCCACTCTGTGGAAGGAAGATGGGACAATCTATTTCCATAAAGATTTACAGCCTCAGAAACCCAATGGAGGTCACTGTGAGCTGGAATGTACTCAACAGCAGTGAGTTGGTTGGTTGGTCTTTAAATATTAGTAAAGCACTTTTTTGTTTTTTTAATCTCAAATACCTTTTTATTTTTTATTTTTAAGATGGGCACACACAGTGAATATTCAGCATTAATTGATCGTGTGTACTAGGTCAAAGTTCATTTTCTGTTTGAAGCAATATTTCAACTTGGGAATTTAACAGATGGAATAAAATTACAAGTAGAAAAGATATTGAGTATTATTTTGAATTTTGAAATAGCACTAAATCTCAGAAAAGAAAATCTCTATGGATAAAACGTATAAATTTGATATGATTTCTCTCAGCTTTGTGTCAAGAGAGGACAGTATTTTAAAGAAAATTTATTTTTCTTCATTATTTGTTCACTTTCATCTGATGATGATTATAAGTTTATAGAAATGTTTCACTGCCGTCGAGTTTGATCTGACTCATAGCAACCCCTACATTCAATTTCTCCTCACTATGCTTCATCTTGAAGAGATGAGGAAAATTGCATGAGAGTAGAGGTGACTAATTACAGTGAATTTGTACCTAAACACTTACTTGAAGCTCCAAGAAGTTTGAAGGGAGTTTTTAACATTCCCAATGATGTCATTGATAATATTGAGTTTTGCATCTTTAACCTCCTAATAAAAAGAAGAAAAAAAATCCTACTATCAGGAAATAACAAAAAAAGGAACGCTATGAATCATCAAATATAAATTTAAATGTACAAAACTTTTCATTTTCATGTCCTTTGGTATCCTGGCTGCTGCTTCCATTGATGTTGATTGTAGAACCAAGTAATATATTTTCAACCTTTTCTCCTTTTATTGTGATGCTGTTTATTGGTCCAGTTGTGAGGATGTTTGGCTTCTTTATATTGACATGTAATCCATACTGCAGACTGTAGTCTTCAACCTTCATCAGCAAGTGCTTCAAGTCATCCTCACTTTCAGCAAGCAAAGTTGTGTCATCTGCGTGTCACAGGTTGTTAATGAGTCTTTCCCCAATCCTGATGCCATGTTCTTCTTCATATAGTCCAGTTTCTCAGATTGTTTTCTCATCATATGGATTGAATAAGTATAGTAAAAGGATACAACCCCGACACACTCCCTTCTTGATTTTAAGCCATGCAGTGTACCCTTGTTCTGTTTGATAACAGAGTATAATTAAGTGTTCTGGAATTCCCATTCTTCTCAAAGTTATCCATAATTTGTTATGATATACACAATTGAATGCTTTTGCATCGTCAATAAAACACAAGTAAACATCTTTCTGGTATTCTTTGCTTTCAGTCAAGATTCATCTGACATCAGCAATGATATCCCTCTTGCCACATCCTCTCCATGTCCTCTTCTGAATCCAGCTTACACTCATCCACAGTACTCTGCTAGCAATTAAACTATTGGTCAAAATATTTCCTCAAATTGATATCCTTGAAATGTATTTGGTTATTAATGAACATGATTCTGCATTTGCAAATTAATCAATCACATACCTAATATGAATGGCACAGGAAGAGACAGGAGTGTGCGTGTGGGTGTGAGAGTGAATACCTGGATGTATGAGTGTGTGTGAGTGCAGAGTGCCTGGCTTATAAGGTGCTTGCTCCCTGACATATTTCTATTATAATACAAGTACAGATACCAAAGTAAAATTTAAATTACCCAAGTGACTTTAATGGATGAAAAGATTCAAGGAATTCTACATTTTTACACTTACCATGTTCTTGCTTTCTTTTGTACCTCCATTATTATTCAATCCACCTTCTGAGGATTTAGCACTATGACTGGGTAGATGGGAAAGTAAACAGGAAACACACGAACTTGAAGTGTCAACATTTCTTCCCCAGAAGCCCAAAACTAGAAGTCAAGCCATCCATTACTCTTACTCACATGCAGCAAAGCCTTGTCTTGTTTCAGAGAATTTGTGTGAGAAGACTGGAAAGTGCAACTGTTCATTATTTAGGGGATCAGGACCTCACAGCACACATTATAGTGACAATGGAATTCCCACTTCCTGTCCTGGTGTCATTATCTAATGAATCCCTTGGTCAATGTGACCATTGTGATAGCATTGTGACTCTCTTTACACACATCTGGCCACCACTCAACCCTAGAAGCACCATTCTCTACTTCCTACTCTTGTCCCTGCCCACCTAAAATTCTGTATAATCCATAGGGGAATCTGGCAAGATAACTAATTTACTTGTTATATATCCATGGTAGAAAAAAAAAAACAGTATTAGGCAAGATACTAGCCACAGAAACACAATCATAAAAATAATATAATTATCTTTGTACATATTTCAAAATCCCTCTTACACTCATTGAGAAATAAACACTTTGAACTCTGTCTGGAACATCACCACCTCTCAATAAATGCCAACCTTGACATTATCTTTACAATGGATTTGCTCCACAGGATAGTCAAGATAAATAGATAAATCTTCCTGTCAGAATGAAAAAAGTCTTTGCTGCACAAACCACCAAGTCTTAACCCAAATAAAGAACACAGACACAGGCCTGAGAATTGGTTTAATTTAAATCACACTCTCCATGATACAAAGGCACATTAAGTTGCTATGTTTATAGTAAATGGCATAAACTATTGTAATCCAAAAAAGCTGACCATAAAGCAACACTCCCTATAAGTTTGTTCAAATTCTATTGTAAAATTAGAGACTTATTTCCACAGAAAGAATACTAGAGTGATAAAATCAGAGAAAGAGATGAACTGTGTGCATATAATATGTGAACATCTGAGTGTGTGTCCAAACACATAATATTATGGAATGAGAGCTGCCTAGAGATGAAACACAGAAGAGCAAAAAAGTTCACAATTATTTGTGCCCTCTCTACTACACAGTAGAATGTATTTGAACATCACTAAATTTGAGACATTTGCCTACAATCTAGTTATCATCATCAGAGAAGACATCTTGAACCAGTCTTTATAAAACCTATATTTAACTTTCAAATTGCAATATAATTTTCTTAAAATGCTCTTGACGCAGATTTGAGGCCCTGTCTGGAGCTGGTGCATTCCCCTTCCTGAGCAGCTGATTACGTTCACTCTCCAGCCAGTCACCTCAACTGGTTCTCACACTTCTGGGCCATTCTGTATCCATCCTAATTACCCCTGGGCCAGGAATGTAACAACTAGAAACAGCCCCTATCCCTACTGAGCCTGCAGAATTATCCAAAATACCCAATCCTCTAGAGGCCTTAGAAACCTAGCTAGCCCCATCCTTTCTGCTGTACACCAGCCCTCTCCTACAATTCCATCTTGTTACCTTTTCCCTGGGTGGTTGTGTCATGGTGGGCTGTGCCTCCATGTCTCCCACAACTGTGACTGTAATAGCCTAGGTACATTTCATGACTCATCTTCCTGAGTTGCACCTGATGTAGTCTTCCACGAACTTTTTATGGCACAAATGTACACACAACCTACAAAGTTTTAGACTTTCTTTAATAGCTAACCAAAGAAAATCATGAGACATGTGTGTTTATTTCTGTGCGTGTGTGAGTGTGAGTGCATATCAATTTGTCTGTGTGAGTGTTATTTTATGCTGCTGTTTAGGCAAATTCTCACTTATGCCACTGGTTTTTTTTTACATGGAGGAGGAAAAAGAAAGGATAAAAATTTCAAAAATACCTGATACTTCCCACTCAAAGAGGCAGATCACAACTCTCCACCAATTCAGTGTGAGATGTACATCGTTAATTCCTTTCAAGGAATACAGTATGAAAAGGGGGGAAAAGAATAATTTTATAGTAAAGAAACATAACAAACACTACCTCACACAGGTGAATTAGGTCAATACCAAGAGTGATATGTCATATTTATAAGATATACCCTTTATATGATGTGATGAGAATGACCCTTCACTTCTGTGGTCTTCCTCTCAAAGCACATTATTCCAGTCTAATCATGAGACAAACATCAAATACCAATTATAGTTCCTTCTGAAAATACTTGAGCAGTACCCCTTAAAACGCTCTTGTCTAAAAACAAGGCAAGACTAAGAAACTGTCACAGCCTTAGGAGAGACATGATGATAAAGTGTAATATGCTACCCTGAATGAGATCCTGGAATAGAAAAAGGATGTTAGGCAAAAAATAAGTAAAAGTGAATAAAATATGAACTTTAGTTAATCATATTGTATCAACATTAGCTCATCAATTGTGACAAATATTGCACACTCATTTAAGTTACCAAGAGGAAAAACTGCATGCTGGAGGTACAGAAATTCTCTGAAGTAACTTTGGACAGTTTCTGTACATACAAAACATTTCTAGCATAGTGCCTAAGGTACTTACTTGACTGCTAACCAGAAGGCTGACAGTTCAA
>NW_006922124.1:914109-918695 GCF_000298275.1 Orycteropus afer afer
TGAAGATAAGTGGCTTTGTACTTGATAAAATAATTAATTTTAAAAAAAGAGTAAAGGAAATATATTTATGATCCTTAATCTTCAATTTATAACCTAAAATATAGTATAATGATTAAGAATGTAGTGAATTTGGAGGAGATTTCACTTAACAGCTTTGGATGTTAACTCTTGGGGCAAATTTAATCTTTGCTTCTACTCTGACTATTAACACAGATATCATTTTGGATTATATCTTGATTATTCTCTTGTACACTACCAACTATTACATTCTTTTAAAAAATAAAATAAAATAAACAATTGTCAACAGTTGATTCTGACTCATGGCAATCCATGAATGTCACAGTATAACTGTATTCATACAGCATTAGTTTATTTAACAAAAGTAGATCACCAGGTCTTTCTTCCAAAGTACCCCTGGGTGGTCACAAAACTCAACTCTTTTGGTTAGTAGCTGAACATGTTAATCATTTTCACCACCCAAGGACTTCATTGTCTTCTCTTGAAAAAGTCCACTGGCACTGAGTTGCCACTGATTCCATAGAGAGTAGAACTAATCCATAGGGTTTCCAAGGTTGTAAATCTTTACAGAAGCAGAATGCCACATCTTTCTCCCATGGAACAGCTGGGAGTTTTGAACTGCTAACCTTCTGACTAGTGGTCAAGTGCTTTAATGACTATACCCCTAGGGCTCCTTCTCTTCTCTTAGGATACATACATTTAGCAATGGAGAACATAACAAAATCTCTTGAGGCCAGTACTGGGTTTAACTTCCCCCAAATGTGTACAAGTGCTGTTGAATGGGTAATACTGTGGAGCAGTAAAGAGTAATGTGAATTGCTGTTGTTGTTGTTGTTGTGTTTGCCATCGAGTCATATCCATCTCATTGTGACCCCTCCTTGGGTTTCTGAGGTGGTATCACTACAGAAGTACATTGCCCAACCTTCCTTCCGAGGAGTGGCTGGTGGGTTTGAACTGCCAGACTTTTGGTTAACAGTCAAAAGCTTTAGGCACTACACCACCAGAGCTCCTGCTCCTAACCCTAGGGACATCAAAATTGATAGAAATTTTCTCAAAGTGGTTTTGAAGGAAAAACTTCAACTCACATTTAGCTGGAGTGGAGGTGATCTTTATTTAAGATGTATGTCCTTCAAATATTGTATTAGTTCATTATTGTAAAAAATCAAGGAAAGGTTTATATATAGAAGGAAACTTTCTTTGTTGCTTACCAGGGATGGGAGGGGAGAGAAGGGGAGAGAACACTGCTAGATAGGTAGAGACAAGTACTGATTTGGGTGAAGGGAAAGGCAAAGTACCAAAAGTGAGTGATCAATGTGGTAGCACTGAGGAAGACAAAGAGAGGTACACAAGGAGTACAGAAACAAATATAAACCCTTTTACATATACAATATGGTGTTGTCAGTGATGACATTAATCTATGGGTAAGTAGATGGGTAGACAGGCTGAATTATCAGATATGTCTAGCCAAAAGGAAATACACCCATGATGGTTGGCAGATGATATTTTTGCATTCATACTTGTATGTGCTATAAGAATGTCCAAATATGTAAAGAGCTAACAAGGTGCAAAGTTATGATAACTTCTTGGCCACAGCCAACCACCCTGAGGGAGTGAGTAGTTGGACCCGTGGGCTTGGGACTTATGGTGGCAGGGGATATCGAGATCAATTGCCATAACATACTACACAGAAATATTGTTCTATATCCTACTTTGGTGAGTAGCAACTGGGGTCTTAAAAGCTTGCATTTAGATGCAGCAATGGGTCTCTCCTCATCCAGAGCAAAGAATAATGAAGAAAATCAAAGATGCATGGAAATAATTAGTCCAAGGGACTAGTAGACCATGTGATCCTTAGCCTATATGACTATACAATCAGAAGAACTAGATGGTCCCCAACTACCACGGTCAACCACTCACAAAGAGATTGGTGCAGGAGATCCTGGATAGAGTGGGAGAACAATGTGGAACAAAACTCAAAATTATAAAAAAAAGACTAAGTTTATTGGTCTGATAGAGCCCAGTGAGACCCCTGAAATTATGGCCCCTAGTTACCCTTCAGGTTTGGAAGTGACATCACTCCTGTGGCTTCCAGCCAAACAACCGACTGGCATATAAGCTGAATATTTACATCAGGTAGATACACTCCTTAGAGTGATCAATTGTGGGAGAAAATAAGTATTTACACAGGGAGATAGCTCAGGGGCAAGAGTACATAGGAAAGAAGGACACAGGGAAGAGGTAACTACAGGGAGGAAGTGGGAAGAGAGCTGTTACATTGTGGGGAATTGCAGCCAATGTCATGAAACAAAATATGTATGAACTGTTGCTGTATGGAAAATGAATTTACACTGTAAACTTTCACCCAAAACACAATAAAAATTAAAAATAAAAGGAAGTATGTCCTTGTCAGTCTCCTCAACATGCACAAAACAACATTCTCTTGGCCATTATGAATATCACATAAGCTTGAATTTAATTGCAAACAAAGGACATTTGACTTTGAGGTATTATTCTGGGTGAATAGGCTCAAGCTATGTGCTAGTATACCTTTGAGTATTTCAGCATTTCACTAAATATGGTAAAAGTCATTATTAAACGAAGCCATTTATTCATTTAGTTGATATTTATGAAAATTTTATAGTGTTCTATATATTGCTTTCAGTTTTGGGGATACAACAATGAGAAGAAACACACTATTCTTGATCTCTGAATCTTTCATTCTGTCAGACAAGGCAGACATTAATTAAGGCATCACAAAACAAATGTAAAATTTGGAAATAATAAAAATGTGATTAAGTGGGAGGAGAACATATAATGGCAAATGTGACATAGTCTGAGGAGTCAGAAGAAGTGATATGTTAGGTGTATACAAAGAGTTAGCCAGATTGAGCAGTGGAAGAAAGAAGGATATTTAAAGACTGCAATGAAGAAGCATGGTGTGTTTGAAGAAATGATCAAAGGCAATTGGTGCTGAAGTTCAGAGAGCAAAGATGTTAGTGATTAGAGAAATAAGTAGGAGCCAGCCATGAAGGGCTATGTGAATTGTGTTGAGGATTTCAGGCTATATTGTAATGATGATAAGAAACTATCTGAAGATTTAAAGCAGAAGAGCAACATGATCAAATTTATATATATATATATATCAGCATGGTTCTAACATCAAGGTTGGATTTCAGAGAAACCTTTTAGTTGTCCATCTTAAAGATAAAGGTATTCTAAATCAGGGTAGAAGAAATGGAGAAGGGAGAAAGATGACAAATTTGAGATATATGTAGTAAAATGGATTTAATAATGGATTGAATCTTCATGGAAAAAAGAAGTTTCTTTGATGGACTGAAGTCTTATGAAACACATGGAATTGGCTGAGAAATTGAAGTGTCTTTGCTATGTAAACCGCACCTGACAATTTGTGTTAATGAGGATGGCCTGGCCAAACTAGAAAGACCACCATGTAGTGCTTTACATGAGTTCTGTGAATTGTTCCATTGAATTACTGAAGCTAAGGGAGTAGTGGGAGCTCTGGTAGCATAGTGCCAAAGGCATTGACTGCTAACCAGAAGGCTGGAGGTTCAAACCCACCAGCCATTCCTTGGAAGGAAAGTTGGGCAATCTACTTCTGTAGTGATACCATCTTGGAAACCCAAGGAGGGGTTGCTATGAGTCGGGTCCGACTCGATGGCACATAACAACAACAACAAGGGAGCAGTGGGGCCAGCAGGTCAGAAGTGCAGGTGTATTGTGGACTCCCAAACTTCCAGAGCTGTCTGCCTATTGGGTAGTCTGATGGATGCTGTCCTTTCAATCTGTCAGATCTGACCTAGTTCTGGCTGACTAGTATCACAGAAACAAGTGTTGCATGGGCAGCTGGTGGCTGAACTGAACAGAGAGGTGGCAAGTGGGGATTTTTCATATACTCTTAATTAAGGACACAATGGTGAGATTCTGAGATTTCCACATGAGATACTTGGTGACAGAAGAAACTGAGTATATGATATTTGATTTAGAATTGACACACACATTATATAATACAACATCCTTTTTATGAGGCCAATGGCTGGTTTAAAACTAGGAAGATTTTGGCTTATCTTGGCTTTAGAGATTTTTTTTTTAAATATTTAGTCACATCGAATCATGGAATGACCAGAAATCCTTACTTATGGTGTCAGAAGTTTAGAATCAAATATGTTGTCCACTTCAGATAAGTGTTCTAGATCTACAGGAATGAGTATCATAGCCCTCATTATGATATTCTGAGCTTTTATTTTCTTTTCACTCCAATTGTGTCTTCCTCATTTCAGAAGACATCTCCTTGATATTACATATGCTTTCTTATCTACTTCAATATACTTTGAATATAATTTACATTAAAATATAAATGTATAATATATAAATATTAATGTGAGTGCCTATATGGCTCAATATGAATAATCAGGAAAAAGAGAATGGTTTAAATAATACTTCCGTTTTTATGGAAGTCACCATAGGGTTGTAGCTAAATTTAGGCATTAAGATTAAAGAGACATAAATATGTTTGTGTACATGCACATAAACCAAACCAAACTCACTGC
>NW_006922124.1:919212-920070 GCF_000298275.1 Orycteropus afer afer
ATCCTACTTCCGTAGTGATACTGCCTCGGAAACCCAAGGAGGGGTCGCTATGAGTCAGGTTTGACTTGACGGCACATAACAACAACAACAACAAGGAAAAGAGACACTTAAAAAGCAAGTTGACAATACTATGCAAGCCTAAGAAATAGAATCCGACTAGAATGTGAGAATCATTGTTTTCTGTATGTATATTGTTAATCAATACTTTTTGTGTGAACCCTTATTAAGTTTTCCCCAAAACACTCAACTGCTTCTTTTTCCATGATTATACACACATCACAAGCAAAACAATTACCAAAATACATCCTAACTGTGTATTTGCTTGTCTGGTAGTCTGTGGAGTGTAAGCATTTGTGAGTAGGATTAAAATATTTTTGTCTTTGAATTATCAGCACATTCCTTATTTACAAATTTGATGCCTATCAGTAGCTGCAAATAAGTCAACAACACTCAAGCTGCTGTCTCCTGCTCCTAAAACGAAACATGGAGCAACACAGAAGGTAAAAGGAAAGAACCATATCCACAACATCTAAAGAGAAAACATGAGAAATCCCTGGAAAGACTGAAAATTGTATAGAACTGGTACTTGTGTATAGGTGTGTGTGTGGAGGGGGCTGAGAAGGGGCACGCAGAATTAATCTACCTATATGGCATAGTGCCTAAGGTATTTGACTGCCATCCAGAGGCTGGTGGTTCAAACCCACCAGTCACTCCTCAAAAGAAAGATTGGGCAATCCACTTCTGTAGTGACACTGCCTCAGAAACCCAAGAAGGGGTCGCTATGAATCAGATCTGACTCCACGGCAGTGAGTTTGATTTTTTGGTTTATATACATACACAAAAGCATAACACTTGGTA
>NW_006922124.1:920311-922172 GCF_000298275.1 Orycteropus afer afer
AAAAAAAAAAAAAAAACTATTGCTGTTGTTAGGAGCCATTGATTTGGTTCGGAGTCATAGAGACCCCAATGTACAACAGAATGAAACACTGAAGTGTCAAAAAAAGGGGGGGAGGGGAGAACACTAGGGGTGTGGTTTTTACTCTGACAGCCCACCACCTGTCTCGAAACAGCACCTTGTGCTGCAGCTTTTCTGTCCAGCATCTAGCCCAGGAGAAACTCACTCTCTACAAGGTTTGCAGTTGGACAGATGCACATAGATTTCCAGGGTGGCGTTTCCCAGGCTAGCTTTAATAAAGAAACCAGGACCTAAGAAGAGGCGCTCTTAAAGCTGTCACAGGACTACCCCAAATCAAACTGAGAGGCTTCACGGATCAGGGATCCATGGTTACTGTCAGCTCTGAGAGGTCCTAGGCACAGTTGTCCCGCTGAGGTCCACATCACATCCACCTTAGATGAGGTCCCTGGGAGGTGTCAACTTGAATCTGAGAAAACATCCCTCAGGTGGCATAGCCTGAAGCTTTGTAAAGGGTGTAAGGACACACCCTGAGGGACAAATGCCGCGGACTAATACCCTTAGAATGCAGGATTCCCTGGCCCCACCACACCCATAACCCGCCCCACGCAGCCCGGAGGCTGTCAGAGGGTGACCGGAAGTGGCGTCTCTCGAAGTCCGTTTCGATCGGTCGCGACGAAGCGAAGACGTTGTTCTGAGGCGGGTGGACTCAGGTGAGCAGAAGAAGGCCCAGAGTTGGCTAGGTGTCAAAATATGATGCTGAGGACCCAGAAGGTCCACAGTACCCAAAAGTAAATGGGCCCTACAGAACCCCGCATCTCTTCTGGGCCCTCGAAAGGCCCAGAATAGCTTTCAAAATGAGGCCGTCCGTGCTTCCGCCTCGTGCGTCTGTGAGGTAAAGCTTGGTCCAAGAAAGGCCTCATAGTATATGTGAGACTCATGAGCCCCTGACTTCCTCATCCAGAGTCTGAGGAAGATGAGGATCTTGGGCTCAGGGAGGTGACATCTGGTCTACAGAGGAAGGAGTCAGAGGGTCCAGGTTTAACCTGATGACGCATCCTCTCACACCTCTGGTGTTTCAGTGTGGTGATGTCCTTGATCCTTTGGCGTTACATAAGATCAAGTCACAGGAGGATTAGTCCCAGGCCCTGCCAGGAGTAAAGATGAGGACCCTGAGTGACGTCTGAAGGGTTCACCCATCCCAGACAGAGGGGGCCCCAGAACTCTGCTGTTCCCGTCAGCCTTGTGGAGTTGGATAGACAATGAGATGTCTCCTTACTTCCTTCTTAGGAGCTCTGGTGGCCTAGTGCCTACGCATTTGACTGCTGACCAGAAGGCTGGGGTTCAAGCCCACCAGCCACTCCTCGGAAGGAAAGTTGGGCAATCTATTTCTGTAGTGATACTGCCTCGGAAACCCAAGGAGGGGTCGCTATGAGTCAGTCTGACTCAACGGCAGTGTGTTGTGTTTTGCTTGCATTGCTTCCTTCTTGGGTGCCTCAAGAGAGGCAAGTCTTTGGCCACTGTGATATCAAGTAGGAGGTGGCAGGGGACCTAGCTCCAAATAGTATCCAATATGAGAATGCTGTGTGAGGACTGAGGACACCCACCCAAAGACAGAAAGCACCTATAGAACCTCACCCTACTGTCAGCATTAGGAGGCCCTGGGAAGGGTTGTCAGGCTGTTACCCCTCACTTCTACCTACAGATCTCAGAGAAGTGAAAGTTTGTTTCTTTTCTTTCTTCTTCTTCTTTTTCTTCTCCTTCTTCTTCTTCTTCTTCTTCTTCTTCTTCTTCTTCTTCTTCTTCTTCTTCTTCTTCTTCTTCTTCTTCTTTTTTTTTAGTGTTG
>NW_006922124.1:922272-926123 GCF_000298275.1 Orycteropus afer afer
CTTCTTCTTCTTCTTCTTCTTCTTCTTCTTCTTTTTTTTTAGTGTTGGTGACATCAAGTCAGTGAAAGGAGAAGTCCCAGGCCCTGCCAGGAGTCAAGGTAAGGTCCCTGAGATGTTTGCAGGGACAACTCACCTCAGAAATTTTGGGCCCCAATTTTGCGGCCCACTAAGAGTCCTGGGAAAACCCTGAGTATGTGTGTCTGGATGAGTAGACCTCTAGCTCAACAATGGTAGTCACATGGAGATGAGGCGTGACTGTGTGTGGGCCAATTCAGGAGCACAAGGATGAGTCCCAAACCTTGCTAGGAGTCAGAATGAGGACGCTGAGTATGTACAGTATGGATCACTCACTCCAGAACATGAGGAACCACACAGAGGTGCACACTGATCCTGTGGTCAGCCCTGGGACATGTGGCCATAAGTAGCACACGTTTACCTAATCTGGTAGCGTGTTAGAGAGGTTTGGGCCTTGGGTTTGGGTGAGCTACTTCAGGTCAGCAGAGGGGAGGGTACCCTGACTGTGGCAGGAATCCAAATGAAAATCTAGAGTGAGGACTTATAGGGCAACTCACCCGAGGACAAAGAGGAAAAGGCCCTGCCAGAAGCCAAGGTAGAAACCAAGAGTAGTCAAACTTTGCCAGAACAGAGGCATTACCAGAACTGCCCATGTCTTAGCTATTAGCCTGGGGAATGCTGATTTGCCCATCACTTTCTTCTCTGAAGGCTCTTAGAGGTGAGGCCTTGATCTGAGGTTGCAACCTTATATCAGGCACTCATTCCAGGACAGAGGATACCTCTGAGATTTGACCATGTTTTCTGCCCTTGAAATCCCCAGGTGGGGTATCCAAATGATGTGCCATCTCATTTCCACCCTGTGTGTTAAGGAGGTGAGGCCTCGGTCTGAGGGTGGCAGCCTTAAGTCAACAGAGGGAATGGGGGCCCGGGCTCCAGAAGCCAAGGTAATGACCATCTCTGAAGTTTCAGGGATCTACCACCTCAGAACACAGGGAGCTCCACATAGTGTTTCCCAACCCTTGGTGTCAGCACTATGAGGTATCTGGGTAAGCTGTTAGCCTGAGCCTCCTTCCCTTCCTCCTCAGGTGTCTCAGGGAAGTGAAGTCTTTGTCTGACTAAGTCAGTCATAGATAAACAGAGGGAGGAGGCCCAAGCCCTGCCAGGAGTCAAGATGAGGGTGTCCCACAGATCCTAAGACCATTTGCCTACTCTCTGCCCTGGAAAGCTTTGGGCTGCGCTGGCAACCAGACATTGAAGAGCCTTCTCACTTCCTTCTTCAGGTTCTTAAGTTACAGGCTGACCAGAATCACTAGAGACCTGTGAGGCCTTAGAGAATTTTCTTGAGAAAAAGACAGATGGAGGCAGCCACTGCCAGCCTCTATGGTTGAATTTACAAACTGAGATTGCTCACATCTCTCTTCATTCCTTAGGTGTGGCACCCTATTGTTTGCCCTTCTGACAACATTTCTCTCAGTCAACAAGAGTGATAATGTCTCAGGGCCAGGAAATACTATACTACATATATGATGAAAGCCTTGGAACCTCTGGTGAGATCCAGGATGGGCAGGAAGCAGAGATTCTTGAGGCTGCAAAAGAGGCTTCAGCTGCTGAAATAATCAGTAGTTCCCAAGATCCTGAGATGATCACCTTCCCTTCCACTGCCATTACAGCTACCTCACTGAGCAAATCAAATGAGTTCTTCAGCATCCCAGAAGAGGAGGAAGGTCCAAGCACTTTGAAGTCCATGCCAGATGCTGATGAGTTGTCCAGTGGTCCTGTAGCTGACAAGGTGGCTTTGTTGGTGAGATTCCTGCTGCAGAAGTATCACGTGAAAGAGTTGGTCACTAAGGAAGACATGCTGAATACGGTCACTAGAGAGTATGAGGATCACTTTTCTATGATCTTCAATACGGCTTCTGAGCGCCTGGAGCTGATCTTTGGCATTGATGTGATAGAATTATTTCCCAAAAGCCAGTGCTATCTCCTCTTCAATAAGCTGGGTATCACCTATGATGGGATGGTGAGTGGTGATACAGATTCACCCAAGACGGGCCTCATGATTATTATCTTGGGTGTGATCTTCATGAAGGGCAGCCGTGCCACTGAGGAAGAGATCTGGAAAGTGCTAAATAGGATGGGCATATATTCTGAGAAGAATCACTTCATGTATGGGGATTCCAGGAAGTTCATCACTGAAGATTTGGTGAAGCAAAAGTATCTGGAGTTCCGAAAGGTGCCCAACAGTGATCCTGCACGTTACGATGTCCTGTGGGGTCCAAGAGCCCACATTGAAGTCAACAAGGTAAAATTCCTGGAGTTTTTTGCCAAGATCAATGACTCTGATACTCCTACTTTCTCAACTCAATACAAGGAGGCTTTGAAAGATGAGGAAGAGAGAGTCAGAATTTCATCCATGGCTGGCCCTACTCTCAGATCCAGAGCACGTTCCAAGGCCACATCCAAAAGCTTCTCCTACCATTAGAGAAGTCTGAGGGATATTGTTCACTTTATTTTTGAAGCAGGCAGTCAGTGTTCTAACTAGTGGAGCCCAAGCCTGGGGCTGGAGGGATCATAATGTATACGATATTTGTTTTGTAGTTCTATATAGGTGACTTGCTGGTTTATCCTTTTTTGTAGGGGGTGGGTTGGTATTTTAAATGTTCAATTTTAATATAATATTTAATTAGTTTCAGTCAGAATCTAAGTGTATGAATGACATTTGCCATACATTAGGTAATAGTTATAAGGTTTTAGAGTAAAAACTTTGCCATTTTGTAAGATAAATTTGGAGGCTTATTTTGTGATCTGGAACAAGATAATATATCATTAGAATAGGTGTTTCCTTGAAAACATCAAAGAGTTCAGCTTTTTGGTTGTTTCAAAAAAATAGAGAATAAAGTAAAAATCTATATCTATATCTAACTATCTGTCTATCTATCTATCCTTTGCTCGTATTATCTCTTTTAGTCTGTTCCTTTGTAAAATTAAAAGGTATGTACGTGAATCTGTTTGGTTTATTCAAGAACATACAAGAAATTAAATTTTAATAAATTAACACTCCTGCTCTGGCTCATTTATTTTTTAAATGAAAGTATCACACTAGTAAATGGGTATAATAAGATAACTAACACCCAGGCCCTGCCAATAGGATTTTAAATTCTAGGACCAGCAATCATGTAAGGAATTTGGTAGGATATTCTCTAAGTCTTAAAGACCAGTCAGGGGGTAAGAGGTCCAGATGAAAACAATCAAGTGTAAATTCCCCAAGGCATAAGAGTTTTTGGCAGTTGGGAAACTAATCTTTGAGTGTGAGTTAATTTTAAGAGAGGCTGGGTTGTGGGAAGATAAATTTGTGGAGGTAGTAAGGAAGGAGCAGACACCCACTTTTTGTCTCTCAAAGTTGAGCCCCAAAAGCCTGGAGTGGAAAATTGTTGTTAGTAATCACTTTAGGATCATGGGTAAATCAAAGGGAAACCTCCATCTGGGGAGGAATAAAATGTGCCCTGCATTCTTGTCCCAGTGTAGTTGAACACCTCCCACAAACTAAGTGTTTTATGCAAATTATCTCCAAGGTGTTTCTGAGAAATAGTGCTGATACTGTCTTGAAATGAGTAACCAGGAGCCACTGGGCTTGAACTCTGTGTTTTTGCATGGGAGAGCCAGAGGTCACCTTTTGTTTTAAAATTGTGATTTGGGTGAAGATTTACAGAGCAAATTCACTTTCCATACAGCAGTTCACATACACTTTATCTCATGACATTGACCACAGTTTACCACAGTGCAACAGCTCCCCTCCCACTTCCTCCCCATAGTTACCTCTTCCCAGTGTCCATCCC
>NW_006922124.1:926223-929011 GCF_000298275.1 Orycteropus afer afer
GTGTGGGTTCAATTCCAGACCTGAAGGGCAGCTAGGGGCCATAGCCTCAGCAGTTCCACCAGGCTCCATCGGACCAACAAGCCTGGTCCCCCCCCTTTTTTCCTACAAATGATTTTGAGTTTTGTTCCACATTGTTCTCCCTCTCTATCAAGGATCTCCTACATAGATCCCCTTCCATGTGGATGACAGTGGTAGCCGGGAACCATCTAGTTCTTCTGGTCTCATAGTCATATAGGCTGCAGATCAGATGGGAGGTCACCCTTTTTAAAGCATATTTTAATTAGGTTATCTTCAGTCTAATTTGAATTAAAAGCTAGATATCATAAAACATATGGATGATTTGGATAGAAGGATAGCTGGAAGGGGGAGAAAGAGTTGGTCCTTGACAGAAATGCTAGAAACTTTGAGTCAGTTGGGGGAAGGCATTCCCCCAGCCATATTAAATCATATATTTCCTGAGGGGAAAAAAGTACAGTTTTACTTACTAAGCAGCATTTTTGTGAGAATTGATAATTTGTCCTATAACATATTCTGTTTCCTGAAACATCCTAAATTTAAAAAAAAAAAAAAATCACATTTCAGGTGGTAGAGTTGGAGTCAATGTAATTATAGTAATAACTGCAATTCATTAAAGACCTAATATGTGCCAGGTACTGTGCCGGGTACATTACATACATTGCACACTTCCCCACAGTCCCACAAGACAGGGCTTATCAAACCCACTTCACAGATGAAAACCCTGATTCCGAGAGCTTGGGAGTGTGCCTTAGGTCAGTAGACTAGTATGTGACAGAGCTGGAACTAGAATCCTGGTCTGAATTTCTCCAGAGCCCACTCTATTTCTAATCCTCCCCAGCCTTAGACTGACTTTCTCTCTTGTTTCATTTCTCTTCTCACTATCCCATAATGTCTCTCAGGAGATAAAGAGAAGGGCCCTGTGTCTGCAGTATTATATGACAGCCTAAAGAAGGAAAGTGAAAATGGGAATCAATCATAATTTGAGAATTAGCTGTGGGCTTTCTTTAATTAAGATCCTATTGTCCCTAGCCCCAGAGTTCCTTGAGAGCTGACTCTTCCCTAGGGCTGATATTTTTATCCAGCTCCACAGTTTCATGCATTACTGCATCCTTCCCCCTGGGCCTGGGTGTCAACTCTTGTCCAAACTGGATCCTGAAGTACTGACCAGTTCTTCACTGCCTCCTCCTTTGAAGGCTGCACCTGCTCCTAGTGGAGAAGACAACTCAGAAAAAACCAGGGTCATCTGGACCACTCCCAAAAAAACTTTGAGAATTCTTTAGCCCTCCAGATGTTGCTGTAGCTCTCTCCCCAAGATAGCAGCAGCCCTTTCCATGTGAGTGCTCACTATGCATATTGAAGGTGAGAAACTTGGTCATTCTCCTGGAGTGTTTTTATCCCACTCTTTATAAGTTTTCCAAAATTGGTGAGTAGAACCTGATCTGAGAGAGAATCTGGTGGTTATTGGTTTATAATTTATGAAGTTATAGTAGGGTTTTTTGAAACCATCCTGTTATTTACAATAAGGGTGAAATTATGCAGTGATGTCTTGAGTAAATCATTCTTCTTAGCATGTTTTAAAATTATAGAATATCCACAGAAACTTCAGAAGGATTTGGTCCGAATGACCAGAGTATAGGGAATGGGGCCAAGAAAGACGTCCTCTGTTAGAGAAGGGAATTAGGAGCAACAATTGGGAGAACATTTGCCAGAATCCATGAGGGAAATTGCATGCAAAATCAAGTGCAGATAGCCCGAAGCAGGCTGGTAGTCAGTGCTCTGAATCTAGAGTTCAGTTGTTTGGAGAAGGCATTAGAAGTAAAGAAGGTGGGGAATCTGAATGGAGGGTCCAGAACAACTTAAATGAATAGGCTTGGCATATTTCTGTGCCACCAGTACCAGCTAGAAGTTACAGTGCAATCTAAGTGAGCAGATATAATGGATGAAAGGACCAATGGCATGCTAGGTTTATCACCATCCTTTAAAATATCCTCTACCAGGAAATTCCCTCCACTCGACAAAGTCTAGTTTTCCACCTTGCATCACCCAGTGATTTTATTGATGGATTCTGAGATAA
Source organism: Orycteropus afer afer (assembly GCF_000298275.1). Taxonomy (NCBI): domain Eukaryota; kingdom Metazoa; phylum Chordata; class Mammalia; order Tubulidentata; family Orycteropodidae; genus Orycteropus; species Orycteropus afer. The sequence continues at coordinate 928,316 of NW_006922124.1, forward strand.
TTACATCTTTTTACCAGTCAGAAAGTAAAGTGTAGCCATGCTGGTCTACCGGAGCTGGGAATTTCCTTCATGCCTCCTGAAGATGGGTATTTTCACACTATGTGTATTCAACCCGCTTCACTGAGATGAGGGCTATACGAATGGGTGGGTTTAGTGAGTGATGAAGGACAGATGACACAGACCAGGTGTACCAGTGAGCAGTGGGAAAGGGTGTAACGCTTCAAGGAAGAGAAAATTGAAAGGGAGATGTCTTGGCCTTAATTACTTTTGTGATTCTACAAGGCTTGATGTGAATGTGTCTTGGATATAAATCTAGATGATGTCCTCATATCTGACTGCCTTCCATGTGCCCTGAGAACCAAAGGGTATTTTATAGCAATGGTTGCTTGTTTCTATTACCGGCAGATAATGTCTGGGGAAGGGACTGATCCCAGGTGTAAATATTTGCAGAGTAGAGGAGGACCCATGAGGGTGGCACACATACTTATTAAACTGACTGAGTGTGACATAGATGTATTTCAGGAAGCATCATATACTGTACAGTTGAGAATATCCTCACCTTCCAAATGGTGTGTTGTTTCAACCTGGAAGGAGACCTCTATAATCAGTCTCAGTGACAGTTTCTCATGGGAATTCCCAAATTAGCTGAACATATATAGCACTTTGAGTTTCTTACAAGGAGGCAGACAACTCTGC
>NW_006922124.1:930236-931031 GCF_000298275.1 Orycteropus afer afer
TACCTAATTGTTTAGCCTGTCCACCCATCTATCCATCCATATACCCATGTTTGCCTTCACTGACAATGCAGTACTGTATATGCAAAAGGGTTCATGTTTGTTGTCTGTACCTCCTATATATAAATTTAATTTTTAGAAGGTCCCTATCATCTGGTTTCTCTTCTGCTGTTTGTGCATTTTGAATTTTACTTGATAGTATATTTATGCCACATATTAGGGCCCTTAAATTTGCCCCTAAAATTTCCTTGAGGAACTGTATAGTTTTAGGTTTCACATTTCAGTCTTTGATCCATCTCGAGTTCATTTTTGTGTATGGTGTGAGGTACAGATTTAGTTTCATTTTTCTGCAAATGGATCTCCAGTTTTGCTAGCACCATTTATTAACCATTCTCTTCCCCATTTAATGGAGTTTGGACCTTTGTAAAAGATCAGCTGACTATAGGTCGATAGATCTATTTCTGGGTTCTGAATTCTATTCCACTGGTCTATGTATATGTCATTAAACCAATACCAGGCAGTTTTGACTACTGTGGCTGTACAGTAGGTTTTGGGATCCAGCAGTGTGAGACCTCCTACTTTGTTTCTCTTCTTCAATAGTACTTTGCTTATCCGAGGTCTCTTTCCTTTCCATATAAAGTTAGTGATTTTTTTTCCATATACCTAAAGAATGTTGATGAGATCTGGCTTGGGATTGCATTGAATGTATAGATTGCTTTAGGTAGAACTGACATTTTCACAAATGTTCAATCTTCCTATCCACAAGCATGGGATGTTCTTCAATTTTTGTAGATCTCT
>NW_006922124.1:935514-937820 GCF_000298275.1 Orycteropus afer afer
AGCTCATAGTGTCCCAGTTAGAGCTTTTCTAAACACTAATAGAAGAAATAGATAAATATAAGCAATTTAAAATTGTGTCCCAGAAAACATTTTCAAGTGTTAATTTGAAACAAATGGTTTGAAACATATGAACTAAAGTATTTTGACAAGGAAGATATTTTCCCAGTAGAGAGAATGCTTGCAAATTTTAATCTGTTTATATAGAAATATGGAAGTTGTCAGCACTGGACTCAAAAATTTCATTTTTAATATCTTCTGTGAATTGAAAAAATACACTGTTACACTTTTAGAAGCTTCGGTGAGAATTAGGTGGCCTTGATCAGCAGAGTTTTCATTTTCACTTACCTTTTTGTATCCTCATTAAAAAACAAAATCTGAGTGTATAAACTGCTCTCTAATGGGAAGTTGAGCTCATTCAGATTATAGGATGCTTCTTGGAGTGTCCATAATCTCATGCATGAAGTGCATCTCAGGGGGCCTGGAAGGATTAGAGTTTCAAAATTGCTTAAATTTTATTCTCCACATACCCAAAACTAATTTATTTCAGGAATTAAAATTAAAAGATTTTCATTTAATTGGAGATAGTGATTGCTATGAAGCAAAACCATTTCTTAACACTCATCTATCTTTTGGGTCTAGAAGGATCAACATTTGCTAAAGCTTATCCAGTTTTAATAAAATCATGTCATACAGACAATTGCTATGGCCAATTAATTTTTGACAAGCTTGTCAAGATCATTCAGTGGTAACATATCAGCATCTTCAGCACATTATATTGGGACAACTCTATTTCCACACTCAAAAGAATGAAAATGGACATCTATCTTACTTTATTCACAAAACTCAACTCAAAATGGGTCAAGCACTTAGAAATAAAGCTAATACCACACAATTCTTAGAAGAAAACAGAGGCAAGTCTCTATGACCTCAGATTTGGCAATAGATTTCTAGATAAAACAACAAATGCTCAAGCAACAAAAGGGAAAAAAAAGACAAATTATATCTGCTTAAAATTAATAATCTTTGCACATCAAATAAAATCATCAAGAAACTGAAATTACAATATACAGAATAGGAGAAAATATTTGCAAATCATATTTCTCATAAAGTTCAATATCCAGAATCTACAAAAATATTTCTATAGTATTGTATGAGCCCATTACTGTAAAAAGACAGAGAAGGGTTTGCTTGGGAAAGGGAACTCACTTAGTAGGTTACCAGGATGCGGAGGGAAGGGAAGGGATTAATTTTGGGCTAGTTGGGGCCTACACGATGACCTGGGCAGAGGGAGGGATATATGGGAAGGATATATGACCACCATGATAACATTAGGAAATGGGAGGACACTGAAATGTGCACATAAGAGTTAGACGACAGATGCTAATACCAAGCAATCTGTCCACAATACCACATTTCCATTAACACCAAACACTAGGCTATAAAGGAAAACACATAAACACCTGAGATGATCAGACTGGGGTAAGTGAACAGAAGTATACTCTAGACCAAGGATAGACTCAGCTGAGGCTAATCTTGTGCAGACACCAGTGATACAAAATACCTATAGTCCTTACAAAAACAATAGAAGGCAGAGACAGGATAATCACTCAGGCAACCAGGCGCTATGGGAGAGAGATCCAGTAGATCTACTATCTCAGGACCATAGTACTGGGGACACCAGACTCAATTGGCACAACAAAATACATAAAAGCATTGCTACACAAACTACATTGGTGAGTAGCTACTGGGGTCTTAAAACCTTTCAAGTAGCCATCTAAGATGCAGCTAATGGTCTCCTAGCATCAGAAGTGAAGAAGAATGCAAAAGAAAAAAAAAAGGCATTTAGAAGCAATCAGCCCTAGGAAACAATGGCCCTCGAGATCAGAACTAGATGGTGCCCGGCTACCAATGCCAACCACTCAGGAAAGGATCAAATCTGGAGATCCTGGATAGAGTGGGAGGGAAAACGTGGAACAAAATCCAAAAACACAATAATGACCAGATTTACTGATCAGATGAAATCTGGTGAGACTCCCAATACTATGGCCCTGGAATACATTCTGCACCTGGAATAAAGCTCACCCCTAAGGGCGGGATCTCAGCCCAATGGTTAGCAAGATGTGCACATGGAACACTTGGCCCAGGGTCATGTGCCCACATACTCTATGACAGTGCATCCCTTGGAGCAATAGACCATGTTACACCAGGGGACCAAATTGAGGACATGCAGGACAAACAGTAATGCATAAATATGAAGAGCATAGGGGGAGAGTTACAGGGTAGGGAGGGAAAGAGACTGGGTTAGG
>NW_006922124.1:938685-940607 GCF_000298275.1 Orycteropus afer afer
GGTGAGTTTGAACCATCAACCTTCTGGCTAGCAATGAGACACCTAAGGCACTGTGCTACCAGAGCTCCTTAATTTGAGAGTAGGAATGTATGAAAACAGTTTGGTCTTCAAAGAAGTTAAAATATATAATTATTATATGACCCAACAACTCTACTAGATATTTATCTAAGAGAATCAAAAAGCAGGGATGCATACAGATGCTGTTGTTGTTGTTATATGGCATCAAGTTGGTTCCAACTGTAAGTACATACAACGGTTGTGCTCCAAGTTCATATAACAGTAACAAACACTGACCAGCCTTGTACCATCCTCAACAACTGTTGCTATGTTTGAGCCCACTGCTGCAGCCACAGTGTCAGTCTTGCCCAGGGTCTTCTTCTCTTTCACTAAGCCTCTACCTCACCAAACATGATGTACTTCTTCAGGGAGTGGTCCTTCCTAATAACATGTCCAAAGTATGTGAGACAAAGTCCCACAATCCTCCCTTCTAAGGAGAATTCTGGCTACACTCCTTCCAAGACAGATTTTTTTGTTCTTCTAGCAGTCTATAGTATATTCAACAGCATCATAATTCAAAGGTATAAATCCTATTCATTGTTATTGTTGTTGTTATGTGCCTTTGAGTCGGACCCGACCCATAGTGACCCCTACTTGGGTTTCCAAGGCGATATCACTACAGAAGTAGATTGCCCCATCTTCCTTCCGAGGAGTGGCTGGTGGGTTTTAACTGGCAGCCCTCTGGTTAGCATTCAAGTGCCTTAGGCACTATGCTACCATCAGGGGTTCTTAATTCTTTGTCTAGCTTTTGCACTTCTATGAGGTAATTAAAAATATCATGGCTTGTTTCAGGAGCTTGATAGTTGCTATTAAATAGTCCTTCTTTACTTTTGATGATACTAATAATTACTGTGGAGTTGTTTAAATTTCCTATTCTAAGCATCTTCATTTCCATCTGCTTAGGCAGGAGAAAAATGGAGCCGTCTTTTCTGCATTTCTGTTAATAAAGGAGTAAATTTTGGTCAAATAATTACTTGTTTTAACGAGGTTGCCACAACACAAATACCTCTATCAGAATGAAAGTAATCAATGAACAACAGATGGTAAAATGTACCTGGGATTTTTATGCCAAGAAAAAATTATACTTGTATAAGGAGCTCTGGTAGCATAGGGCCTAAGGCACTTGACTGCTAACCAGAAGGCTGATGGTTCAAACCCACCAGACACTCCTCGGAATGAAGATGGGGCAATCTACTTCCATAGTGATACTGCCTGGGAAACCCAAGGAGGGGTCTCTATGAGTCAGGTCCAACTTGACAGCACATAACAACAACAAAAAACAATTATACAAGTCTAAAATTAGACCTGTATTGAATTGGATGGAATAAAAGTAATAACATACTGACAACTTTTGAGAGTAATGGTTTTTGGACTTCTGATAATCTTGGGATTTTGCTTAGACACAATATGGATTTCAAATGTGATCCATTGTCACTGTGTTTTAATATATAATTATAATAAGGTATATATGTATAAAAGGTCCTAAGGTGGAACAACATATAATTGATATGTAACAATATACTTAATTTATGATATAAAATAAAGTACATAACATATAATGTATTACATATAATACACACTCTCAATATGATTTTAAAGGGTTCCATACAGTCAATATTCCTGCCATATACACTTTAGTACATTTGAAAACAGTTTCAAGGTCTTTAATATTTGGACATGTTAAATGTTGCTTATAGGAGTGAGTTAAAATTATAGATAATTTTCCCTCTTTTTGTTTGTAGTTGTCCTCACTTGCCAATTGATGTCTCTGGTTCTCTGTTTACAATCTTGTAAGCTCATTTTACTTTGGATATGTCCATAGCTGTGGTTTCTGGGTTATGTTATCTTGTGTATTAATGGTCGGT
>NW_006922124.1:943202-945693 GCF_000298275.1 Orycteropus afer afer
AAGACAGAGTGGAACTGCCCCAAAGCTGTGATCTTTATGGTAGAAGACTGCAACGTCTTTGTCCCACAAAGGGGCTGCTGAGTTCAAATGAACATTTTGGTTAGCAGAGGAATGCTTAATCACTGCACCATTAAGGCTCCAGAGTCCCCAATGCAGCAAAAATATGCTTTTATGGTTCCCTCATCCAGCTATTGCACCTCCTACTGTTTTTCACAACATACTTTGCTGCCAGAGGTAACTTCCCTAATTAAAGGAATAGGCTTGTTGTTCATAATGTAAGATGTGCAGATATTCCAAAAATAGTGAAGAAAACTATAAAGTAAACCAAGTATATTTTATGGGAGAATTTATATACATTCCTCTTGGTAGCAACCAACGTTTAACATATTTCAACTCAGCAGCTTCACTTAGCTGAGTAAACACACATGTTTCTGAATGTTTCAGGATAGGGAATAAGTTACTTGAATGGAAAAAGCTTCTTAGCTTCTTACCACAAACTCTGACAATATCCATGCTTACTGTGGAATAAGATAATACAAAACAGAAAATACTGGGGAATGAAAAACTTCATTTAAGTCTACCTCTGAATGCATTGTGTTAGATCTATTCACAGGAGAAATTGCATACACAAGTCTCTGCAGAGATTGGACGTGTGTGGGTGGTCTACAAGTGAGATGGGAAGACAGTTTCTCCTAAATGTGTATGTATATATGTGTGTGTGTGTGTGTGTGTATAATTATATAATTTTTTGGGAAAAAAGGATCATTAAATTGTTCTTGTTTTCTGCTCTCAGTTGGATTAAATAAACTGTTTAAATTATTCATGGTCTAACCTCAAAAACATAATTTGCATAGTTATAAGAGGGATAATAGGATCCTGGGGTGGAGGGAAAATGACATCTCCCAAGTTATTATGGTGAATACGAAATAGGACAATGGACTGGAGGTGAGGAGGTAGTAAGCAATGCAGAAACCACTGGGAAACTGTAGGAAAGTTTTACCTTATAGATGATGAAGGTTTCTTTGGTGCCATTAGTCCAATTACAATATTGTATAAAGAATATTCTCATCAAACCAGGAACAAAAAGCTCTGAATGCCTTGCTGAAAACCCAAAAATCATTGACTAATTAACTAATTCAACTAATTATTCATTTATTCAATTAATGTTTGTTACCACCTAATATGTGTCAGAATCTGAATTTGGCTTCAGACATGACAAATTGTCTGGTATACTAAGGAGTCAGAAACCATGTTTGAGGAAAAAAAAATAAGGTTTTGCTTCATTGGCGGCAGATAAAATATATTAGGCATGTTGAAATGAAAGCATTTTTAAGAAACTAAATTCAGATGAAATTGATTACAGGTTAATATATTGGAAATACACTCATGAATTTTGCTTAAAAGTAAACTCTTTAAGTGTGAACATGACACTCTTTAATTATCATCTCCCAGTATATGTAACCACAAGGATCCAGATGGGAAGAGGGAACTCAGGAACGCCCAAAGTAGCAGGGCAGAAGAGCAGGAGAAAGGGGATAAAAAAAGCCAGGAACTTGGACAGAGGACCTGTCAGCCGCAGGGATCCAGGCGAGGAGAGGAACTCAGGTTCGCCCAAAGCAACAGTGTGGGAGAGCAGGAAAAAGGGAATTAAAAGCCAGGAACTCAGACAGAGGAGCAGTCAGCTGCAGGGACCCAGGTGAGGAGAGGAACTCTGACATGCCCAAAGCAGCAGGGCAGGACAGTGGGAGAAAGGGCATGAAAAAGCCAGGAACCCGGACAGAGGAGCAATCAACTGCAGGGATCCAGGTGAGGAGAGGAACTCAGGCACACCGAAAGCAGCAGGGTGGGAGAACAGGAAAAAGGGGATTAAAAGCCTGGAACCCTGGCAGAGGAGCAGTCAGCCCCAGGGATCCAGGTGAGGAGAGGAAATCAGGCACGCCCAAAGCAGCAGGGCAAGAGAGCAGGAGAAAGGGGGTTAAAAGGCCTAGGAATCTGGACAGAGGAGGAGTCAGCTGCAGGGACCCAAGTAAGGGTCGTACTAGAGGTTTCCAACAGGGAGGCAGACATGTCTTTCGGTTTGTCCTACTGTGGTGATGTGTTGATATGAGTATTGAGGCTGAGCCACTGGTGTTTCTAACTCAGCAGGATGCACATGGTGCACAGGTATCATCCCAGCTTACAGACTGAGACAGACTATGAAGAAGGAAGAGGCCGTCCACTTCTCAAATAATTGGCCAGGGAAAACCTTATGAATAGCAAATAAACACTGTTTGATACATTACTGCGCAAATTTATGAATAGTCTGGTTAGGTTAGAAGACTCTCAAAATAGGACTGGGAAAGAGCTGCACCATCTGAGTAAACCCAGCCTTACTCCTATGCATAAGGTAAAGCTTTTGAGACCTCCATTTGCTGATGTGGCACCACTCAAATTGAAGAGAAACAGCTGCAGACATCCATTAATCATCGGAACATGTAATGTACAAAGTATG
>NW_006922124.1:946633-947737 GCF_000298275.1 Orycteropus afer afer
AAGAAAGCAAGAGATCACTAAAAAGATGAGAAAAGAAGAGGAGACCAAAATGGATGACAGAAGAGACTCTGAAACTTGCCCTTGAGCGGAGAGGAGCTAAAGCCAATGGAAGAAATGACAACATAAAAGAGCTGAACAGAAGATTTCAAAGAGCAGCTTGAGCAGACAGAGCCAATTACTATAATGAAATGTGCAAAGATCTGGAGTTTGAAAACCAAAAGGGAAGAATGCACTCAGCATTTCTCAAGATGAAAGAATTGAAGAAAACATTTAAGCCTCGAGTTGCAATATTGAGAGATTCTATGGTCAAAATAATGAATAATGCAAGAAACATCAAGAGAAGATAGCAGGAATACACAGAATCACTGTACCAAAAAGAACTGGTTGATATTTATCCATTTCAGGAAGTGGCATATGATCTAGAACCAATGGTACTGAAGGAGGAAGTCAAAGCTGCAATAAAAGAATTGGCGAAGAACAAGGCTCTGGGAATTGACGGAATACCGATTGAGGTATTTCAACAAACGGATGCCCCATTGGATGCATGCACTTGGTTAGGCCAAGAGATTTGGAAGACAGCTACCTGGCCAACTGACTGGAAGAAATCCATATTTGTACCCATTCCAAAGAAAGGTGATCCAACAGATTGTGGAAATTATAGAACAATATCATTAATATTGCATGCAAGTAAGATCTTACAGAAGATAATTCAAAAACTTTTGCAGCAGAGGAGTTCTGGCAAGATGGCAGACTAGGCAGAAGGACTACACAGATGCTCTTCAACAAAGAAAAGGGAAAGCAATTAACACAGACACAGAAGATAATCTTGGACCCCTGAGCCTTGAAGGGAAGTATACAAAAGTGGACTAAACCCTAAATAGCAGAAGAATTTGCGTGAAAATACCAAAAAAGAAGACACACGGAGCTGCAGTCTGGCAGTGGCCTGAGCAACCCTGATGGCACAGACGACAGGGCTTGGAGATTCCTGAGTGGTGGTAGGACCTAAGAATTAACCCAAAAATCACCCTGATAGCCAGGGACTGCATGGAAGACTGTGCACGGTGGCTGGGGAACAAACGGAGAAGGTGAAGAGAAAGGTGGGCT
>NW_006922124.1:971080-977719 GCF_000298275.1 Orycteropus afer afer
CTGTGTCTGTGTTAATTGGTTTCCCTTTTCTTTGTTGAAGAGGGTCTGTGCAATCCTTCTGCCTAGTCCGCCATCTTGCCCCACCCCCTAGCCCAAAGATTTTTAAATCACTCTTTGTAGCCAAACACTTGTCACATAATTTCAGACAATGTATGGAATAAGCTCTCTCAGTCTTAATTTCACAAAGCCCGTATGTAATTACTGTTTGATCCTCAGGAGTCAATTGTTGAGTGGGCTCAGACTATTCTAGTAGTAGATGCAAATTTTTATCTTAGGGTTAAATAAAGAAATACTACTAATGTCTAGCAGGCAAGATTATCTCTAATACCTAAATAGAAGATGCTAAAATTTACTGTTTGTTCCTGTCACACAACATCTACAATAAGTAAGTATCTGCTAACCTGATGTGACATCAATGGTTCCAAATGCCCTCTATAATGATGTCTTTTCACCAGGTTTCAATCAGATCACATGTCCATTTTTTTCTTTGAATTAAGGAATCTAAGCATGCTATAGGCTAGAGACCATTCCCAAGGCTTCTTCTTATAAGGAAGCAGACCACATCCCCAAAGCAGCTACTCAGCTGCTTGTGGTAGGGGACTGCAAATAGGTTAGGTGGTTTGAATAATTCAATAAACAATTAAAATACAATCTTGAAAGAGCCTTAGGAATTAGGACCAAAGGCTGGTAGAAAACTAATGGTGTTAAGGGCATTCGGAGCATGGAACTCTCTCCATGAATTTAGGTATAGTCAACATGAAGATAGTGAAGGGGGGAGTGAGGGAGATAGAAGTGAGAGGCAAGGGTCTTATAAAATAATGTTGTGAAATTTATACAAACTGCTTACTTGACATTTTTTCCCAAGCCTGGCTCTCATTTTGAAAGCTGTTTGCTTTTGTGTAATTATTTGTGACTCTGTATCATATACTTATCCATATCATTTGTGAAAATTATTTTTCCTCAGCCATGAATCCAGGAATGGATATAGGTCATCCACTCAACAAATATTTGTTACATGTTTGCTCTGTACCAAGAAAACATAACCATTTTCATCAGTTCTCTGTTATAAGAACACTGTGAAGAGAGTTTCATATATTGTACAGCATCTCAAGGAAATTAAAGCCTTACCAGCAAAATTAATGGTGTTTTGGTGGCACAGTGGTCAAAACATTCAGCTACTAACCAAAAAATCTGTGGTTTGAACCCACCAGCCACTCCACCGGAGAAAGATATGGCAGTCTTCCTTGGATTTACAACCTTGGAAACCCTATGGCGCAGTTCTCCTCTAAAGAACCAAAAGAGTCACTCTGAGGTAGAATCGACTAGACAGCAGTGGCTTTTGGGCAGAATTAAGTAGAAATGCAATACATACTTTTTCCCAAACACAAATGTGCATGTTTGCATATAAAAACCAAACTCACTGCTGTAGAGCCATTTCCAATTCATGGAGACTCCTACTTGGGTTTCCAAGGCAGTATTTCTACGGAAGTAGATTGCCCAGTCTTTCTTCCAAGGATTGGCTGGTGGGTTTGAACCCTTCTGGTTAGCAGTCAAATACCTTAGGCACTATACCACCATATGTTGTTAATATAGACATCAAACTCTGATATGCTCATGTAAATGCCTTCTTATATTGATAACTAAGTCAGAAATGCTATTCATATTTCTGAATACTGTACAATTGCACCTGCACCTGACTTATTGGGGATCATCATGACAACTTAAATTTAAATAAACATTGTCCTCAATTTAATCCATTACATCTACCAGTATTCTTTTCTGAGTTATTTCTACCTGTTCCGGTTACCTAGTGCCACTCTGACAGGAGTATACCACATATACCTTAACAAATAGGAGCTTATTCTTACAATTTGTAGGCTTTAAGTCCAAGTTCAAAGTGCCAAGCTCTACGAGCTGGGTGAAGGCCCCTCAGCCTTGGGCTGCAGCTCTACCTCCAGCTCCTGGCCCACTGAAGCTAGAGGCATTTTTTCACTTAGAAAGCTGCTGGCTGCTAAGGCTGAGAAGCCCAAGGTTGACAAATAAAATGGCACAGTCCCGATGTTACCAGACCACATGGCAGGCCATTAATTTAAGTCAATTGTAAGTCCCAAGGTTGGCAGAGCATGGCAGGCTGCTGAACAACGACATGGCTACATGCAGGGTCTAAGCATGCCATAGGCTAGAGACCATTCCCAAGGCTTCTTCTTATAAGGAAGCAGACCACATCCCCAAAGCAGCTACTTAGCTGCTTGTGGTAGATCCCACCATGGAGTTGATTGCCAGTCTCATCATGAGGAATAACTACCACCAGCTGCCCAGCCACTCAACCAGGCCCAGCCAAGTTGACACACAACATAACCACCACATTACCCACCCAGAAATATTTGGTGGCACACACATTAAGCATTTGACTACTAACCAAAAGGTTGGCAACTCAAAGCTACCCAGAGGCACCTCAGAAGAAATGCAAGGAAATCTGCTTCTAAAAAGTCAAAGCCTTGAAAATCCTATGGAGCAGTTCCACTCTGGATACATGAGTTGTCATAAAGCAGTTCTGTATACACATGCGGTCACTAGGTATTAGAATTAACTCTAAGGTAACTGGTTATTTTTTGGGGTTTTTTTTGTGTTTTTTTGGATGTGTATTGAAAGAGCTCATCCCTGTAAATTTTCTCATCAACTTTAAATTGACACTAAAATATTCAACTTTATTTTTGCACTTTGTTTTTATGATTATTTATTCATGTTGAAAGGGATTTGGGCAGGACTTTTATGAACTAGTTCATGGTAAGCGATATCATTCCACTGCTGACCTTTCCTTTTATATTTCTGCCCAAATGGTTGACAATGATAATTTCGTTGTGATAGTGCAAAATACAGAAGAATAAGCATCAGAAAACTGGGTTCAATTTTAGCTCCACTTCTGAGTAGAAGGGGGATTTTCTTTTAAATTACCAAGTCATAGTTTCTTTCATATTACACATATTATGCTTATATTGTTATTATAAGATCTGTGTTGCAGCACTATGAAGTTGAAAACAAAGAACTTGACAAACATTTAAAATAAAACTTTACATAGTAATATTCTGAGTTAATAAGAGTTTGTAATTGAAAATAATTTTGAAAATGATAAAAGTTAAGCAAACATATGCCTTACTTTTTTCATATTGAAAAAATACAATTAGAATTTTTATACTTGGAGTAGAGTTATATTGCATTTTTCTTCTTTGTGGAATTTATAGAAATTAATGTTTAAACCCACCAGCCACTCCTGGAGGGGTCGCTATGAGTCAGGCCTGACTCAACGGCACATAACAACAGCAACAACATTTATATCAAGGAGATAGAAAAAGGAAGAAGAAAGAAAATATTTATTGAACACCAAGTCAAAACCAAACCCACTGCTATCAAGTCAATTCTGATTCATAGTGACCCTCCATTGAATTTCCAAGGCAGTAAATCTTTATAGAAGTAGATTGCCCATCTTCCTTCCTTGGAGCTTCCAGTGGGTTTGAACTGACATAGAAAAAGGAAGAAGAAAGAAAATATTTATTGAACACCAAGTCAAAACCAAACCCACTGCTATCAAGTTTATTCTGATTCATAGTGACCCTCCATTGAATTTCCAAGGCAGTAAATCTTTATAGAAGTAGATTGCCCATCTTCCTTCCTTGGAGCTTCCAGTGGGTTTGAACTGACAAGCTTCTGGTTAGCAGTCAAATGCCTTAGGCACTGAACCATCAGAACTCCTTTATTGAACACCACTAAGTGTTTTTTAAATGTTAATTGATTTAATTGAGGTTACTATATGCTTGTCTTTTCTTAAATAGCTTTTGTATATTATTATTACTTAGGTTTCTGACCATGTATTAATACATCCCTCTGGTGGTGTAGTGCCTAAGGCATTTGACTATTAACCAGAAAGCTGGCAGTTCAAACTCCCCGGAGGAAGATTGGGCAATCTACTTTCGTAGTGATACTGCCTCAGAAACCCAAGGAGGGGTCACCAAGAGTCGGATCTGAATCGACGGCAGTGAGTTTGGTTTTTTGCTTTTTTTAGGTTAGACACACATAGTCTTCATGGTGAAATCTTTGGTTCCTAACCCTTTAAAGAAGACTTTAACAGCATATTTGGCCAAAGTCATATGTCATTTGACTTCTTCACTGCTGTTTCCATGGGCCTTGATTATGAATTGAAGTAAAATGAAATCCTTGACAATTACAATATTTTCTTCATTTATCATAATGTTGCTTATTGTCCAGTTGTGAGGATTTCTGCCTTCTTTATGTTTAGATGTAATCCATACAGAACTTTGATCTTCATCAGTATATGCTTCAAGTGTCCTTCATTTTCAGCAAGCAAGGTTGTGTCATCTGCATATCACAGACTGTTAATGAATCTTCATCTAATCCTGATGCTGTGTTCTTCATATAGTAGAGCTTCTCAGATTATTTGTTCATCATACATACTGAATAAGTATGGTGAAAAGATACAAACCTGATGCACAATTTTCCTCATTTTAACCCGTGCAATATCTCCTTATTCTGTTTGAAAGACTGCCTCTTGGTCTATGTACAGGTTCTCCATAAGCACAATTAATAATTTGTTATGTATGTGAGTCAGGTCTGACTCAATGGCAAATAACAACAACACAACAATATGTTGAATGGCAACATACTGCTGCAATTGTTTTTTAATTATCTTCAGTGAAATGTACTTGCTTGTGATATTAGTGATTTTTTTTTTGTAATTTCTGCATTCTGTTGGATTGCCTCTCTTTGAAACTGGCACAAATATGAATATCTTCCAGTTGGTTGGCCCAGTAGCTGTCTTCCAAATTTCATCATGCCACACACTTAATAAATGTGTTTGTTGTGTATGTGTATGAGGGTCTTCATGTGAAAATCTGTTAACTGTATGACAAAAACTGTGTTAATTGACTGTTTACATTATTAGTAGGACTCTCACACATTTTTATTATTATTTTACTTTTATTAATTTTATTAAATTTCCAAAGATCAAGGCAAGAAAAATAATAAGAAGAACTTAAGACTAGAATGGGATTTATGTAACAAATAGATGATAGGAGAGTAAATTGGCTACTAGAACCTAAGATACATAGAGAGATAAGCTGAGAGTATGAATTTCTAAAGAGCCTGTTAAAATAATAATGAAAGAATAATAATCTGAAATATCTATGAGGAGTCAACCAATTCTTTCTCTAGACCACAGTTCTGTTTTTGCATGTGATTAATGAAATGTTATGGAGAAAACAGTTCAAAGTTAACTAGGAGGATGTGAGTGATTTTTTATATAGCAAACATGACATAGTATATGGGTGATCAGAAAGATATCAGAGAATTGTAGAACAGGGTAAGAATGGGAGAACAAGGGGACTTCCGGTAAGATGGTGGAGTAGTTAGACAAGCTACACAGACCCTTTTCAGCAAAGAAAAGAGAAACCAATTGAAGAGATACAGAAGATAATCCTAGAGCCCTGAGCTTTGAAAGGAAGTATATTGTTGTTGTTGTTATGTGCTGTCAAGTTGGACCCGACTCATAGCCACCCCTCCTTGGGTTTCCAAGGCAGTATAACTATAGAAGTAGATTGCCCAACCTTCCTTCCAAGGAGTGGCTGGTGGGTTTGAACTGCCAGCCTTCTGGTTAGCTGTCAAGTGCCTTAGGCACTATGCTACAAGAGCTCTTGGAAGGAAGTATACAGAAGTGCATTAGGCACCAACTAGGGGAAAAACCTGAATGAAAACAGTGAGTATGGAGATGGATGGAGCTGCGGACTGTCAACTAATCTGATGGCACCAAGAGCCTGAGTATTTCTAAGTGGTGTTTGGACCTGAGAATTGACCTAAAGATCAGCCCTGGCCACTAATTGCTGCAGGGACAACTGCCTGATGGCCAATGACTAGGAAGGGAAACAGCAAGGAAGGAGAAAACCTGAGCTGTGGATGTTCGGCTGTTTGGAGGGCATAGCC
This sequence comes from Orycteropus afer afer, assembly GCF_000298275.1. Lineage (NCBI taxonomy): Eukaryota > Metazoa > Chordata > Mammalia > Tubulidentata > Orycteropodidae > Orycteropus > Orycteropus afer. The sequence goes on from NW_006922124.1 coordinate 977,072, forward strand.
ACTTTGATTGTTTACAAGCGGTTGCCATTTTGGATATTTAAAGCAACCGAGGGCACAGCTGTTTTGAATGTATACAAGTAGTGGCCATTTTGGATATTTAAAGTGACCAAGGGTGCACCCATTTTGAATGTTTACAAGCGGTGTCCTTAAAGTGACAGCATCCCCATTCAGATTCCAGGGACCTAAGAATAGGCTCCATTTGCCAAGGATGGCATGGACATAGGGGAGGTTGACAATGGTAAAGGAGACAGGTGGTGAGTGGATAAGTGATGCCAACTAGGAAGCACCAGTACCATGCTTAAGTAGATATCATCCAAAGAAAACAAAAATTGTGGGCCTGTCACTCCAAAATACCATCACCAATTAAATATAAACACAAAAATGTCACAATGTCTTGCAGAAAACAGTGCATCACAGTCCACACAAAGAAGAAAGATAAAGCAATAGAAACAAGGGACCAGGATACAGACTCAGACACATCCCTGAGGAAGAAACAGCATTGGAAGTCCTGGATAAGGAATTCAAAAGAATTATATTTAGATACCTTCAATGGATTGAGAGGCAGATCAAGGAAAACACTGACAAAATTATTAAAAAAACACAGAGAAAACTCTAGAACAATTTCAAAAGACAATATAAGAACAAAAT
>NW_006922124.1:978154-980106 GCF_000298275.1 Orycteropus afer afer
AAGATTTGTTGGAAGATAACTTCCCTGATAGGATGAAAGATGAGAATATATCCATTCAGGAAGTCCAACGAACCTCAAACAGAATAGATCCCCAAAGAAACCACCAAGACATATCATCATCAAGCTTACCAAAACCAAAGACAAAGAAAGAATCCTGAAAGCAGCATGGGAAAAATGCAAAGTTACCTACAAGAGGCAACAAATAAGACTAAGCTTGGATTGCTTGGCAGAAAACATGCAGATAAGAAGACAATGGGATGGTATGTATACAACCCTGAAAGAAAAATTTACCAACCAAAAATTATATATCCAGCAAAATTGTTCCTCTAATATGATGGGGAAATTAGGACATTTCCAGATAAGCAGAAATGAAGGGAATTTGTTTAAACCAGACCAACTTTACAGGAGATGCCAAAGGGACTCCTTTGAACAGAGAACCAAAAATAGCAAATAACAACCGACCATTAATACACAAGATGACATAACCCAGAAACCAACCTAGCTATGGAAGTATCCAAAGTAATTATGATTACAAGATGTAAACAGGGAACAAGAGACATCAATTAACAAATGAGGACAACTACAAACCAAAAAGAGGGAAAAAATTGTACAGTTACAGAACTTTTAAATGGTAGGGAAGTCAAAACAACTGCAAGATAGAATGGACTGTTATAAACTTGGGAAGAAAATTATAAATCACAGGGTAACCTCAAAGAAAAATGGTAAACCTTCAAATCAAAATAACAAAGAGGACCGGCACAGATCTTTAGCAAATACTAAAACAATAGCAATGAAGGAAGTGATAACACAATTCATAAACAAAATGAGCTCAGCACAGAAAATTACATGGAACAAAAAATATCAGCAATGCCATGAAAAAACACATAACAAAATGAAAGCAATAAATTAATACTTGTTGATAATTCATTGCTGAAAGAGTAAAAAGAGAACCTACAGATTGGGAAAAAAAATATTCAGCAATGATACGTGTGACAAGGGACTTATCTTTAAAATTTATTGAAAACTCCAACCTCAATAACAAAAAGAATAACAATATAATTAAAAAATGGGCAGAAGACATGAATGGACACGTCACCAAATAGGATATTCAGGCAGCCAGCAAATACATGAAGAAATGTTAATGATCATTAGCCATCAGATAGGCGCAAATCAAAACAACAATGAGATACCATCTCAACTCAGCACTAATGGCAAAGCTCAACAAAACAGAAAATAACAAATGCTGGCAAGGATGTGGAGAGATTGGGATTCTTATATACTTCTTGTGGGACTGTCAAATGACATAACCACCAGGGAAAGCAGTATGGCGACTCCTTAAAAAGCATGAATTAGAAATACCATTTGACTCAGCAATCCCATTACTAGGTATATATCCTAAAGAAGTGAGAGCCAGGACAAGAACAGATATATGCACACCCATGTTCACTGCAGCACTATTTACATTTACAATAGCCAAACGATGGAAACAACCTAGGTGCTCATCAACAGAAGAGTGGATAAGCAAACTATGGTACATGCACACAATGGAATACTATGCAACACTAGGAAATAATGCAGAATCTTCAAAACACTGCATAACAGGGATGAACTTGGAAGACATTATGCTCAGTGAAATAAGCATGGTAGGACAAATATTCAATGTTCACTATTATAAGAAGTCAAGGAAAGGTTTATATATGGAAGGAAACTTTCTTTGTTGGTTACCAGGGGTGGAAGGGAAAGGGAGGAAGTACTGAAAAAAAATGCATCAATCCATGCTACTTTAGTTTTTTGTATTTCACTGTACATAAATTATATTGAAATAAAATGTATTTTTTAAAAAAAAAGAATGGGAGAATGAAGGATTGTTTGATATGGTCCATATATAACTTGGAAGATGTAGAAAACAGGAAATAAGGAAGGAAGTTCAAAGGTAATAGATTGAATCCAAA
>NW_006922124.1:981306-985988 GCF_000298275.1 Orycteropus afer afer
GTATGTGAACTGCTGTATGGAAAGTGAATTTGCTCTGTAAATTTTCACCCAAATCACAATAAATAAATAAATAAATAGCATACAGTAACCTGTCTGGGATAGATTAAAATTAGAATGTTAAAAGTTAACCTCACTGTCCATTATTACAGCATTGGTATGAACCAAACTATAGAAATGCAGGGCTATGGTCTCTTGTTTACTTGAAATAGTGAAATATGCAAATAAATTTCCACTTTTCTCAGGATGCAGTTTTGTTTCACCCAACACTGATAGTGAGGGAAAGATGTTGGGTCTATGTGATTATCTTGCACTTAAATAACAGCAAGGTTTAAATTAATTTTGACTGCAATGACATAATTCATAAACAAAATTTAGAGAGGACTATGAAACATTCATGTGTACAACACAGAGCAATTTACTTCTAATCCAGTATTAAGAAAAAAGTTAACTTGGACATGTAAAGATTAAAATTTGTATGGTGTGATATAAGGAGATAAACCAATGTATAAGCAACCAGCTGTTAACCAAAAGATTGGTAGTTTGAACTCACCCATTGGCTTTAATGAGTAACAGACCTGCCAATCTGCTTCAGTAAAAATTACAGCCAAAATAATGCTATGGGGCAGTTCTAGTCAATCATCATGACATGGATTTGACTTGATGGCACCCAACAATAGCAATAATAATGTGTTCAAACCTGCATGTCATTTTTCTAGTAATTTGCTCTAGTGCTTTAGTAATTTGCATAGAGCTGATATGTCTATGGTCTCCGTCTGTGGCATGATAGTTCTGAGTTCCTTATGAGGATGTCACACTAATAAGCTCAGTGCCCTGCAGCATATTAATATCAGGGCCTCAATACACTTTAAAAAGAAAATTTTAATGAGAAACAGGAAACTATCTCAACTTACACAGCTACCTCCAGGCCCTTCTTTCTATGTTACCAGTTACCTACTTCCAGACTACATTGTATACAGTGTAGAGTCCTGGACCTATTTTCTGACACAGACCCCATTGACAGTCTAAAAGGAATTATGCTAGGGCTATTATTTATATATAAATCAAAAATATATAAGATGAAAAGGAAATCAATAATTTTGAGATAATGTGAAAATAAAATAAAATATATTTATGGTGTGGGAGTAAATATACTCCTTAACACACTAAACAAAAGGATGTAATGAGAAGTCTCATACTTTCTATAATTTCAAAGCAGTGATACATACAAATGGCATGTTAAGATGTATGTCCACAGATGTTCTGTGATTTGAAAATAGCTGGGATGTGTGTTGATGATAGTCACAGGTATGTCTTACTACTTAGGTTGGTTATCCACATTAATCCTCGAAGGAAAGGACATATTTTGGTTAGAGATTAGTGAAAATACAGATACCTTTTTTTTTTTTCATCCAAATCTTCAGTCCTTCCCATCACTGACTTCTACATGCAAAATTCCTGGCAATTCACATATATCAGGTTAGAAACCACTGGCAAGACTTGCCCTATTGCTCTCTCCTGGGGCTATGTCTGTGGTGAGTTTGGTTTTGGCATGTCAGTCCAGTGGTCCCTGCATGAACTCCACAACTATGACATACCTCGTGAGGGCATTCCTTTTATGTGTATGATGCCAGATGGTGAAGGGACAGAAATGCCAGGACAAGAAGCTGAGACATAGACATTTGCCAGGCTTTGATGTGTTTCTGATAGCATTCTGGCATGATCCAAACAGTGGTTTAGCTTATAACTCCATTTGTGGTGACCAGCAGTATTTGAAGTAGAAGTGAGGATTGGGTAAGGCATGGAGAGGAAGCAAAAGCTCAGTTGGAACATTACTATCATAGTCTCATCTTAAGAATTAAGAGTGAGGTAACAGACAGAGTGATGAATTACTTAGATTTGATGAACATGGACTTTGGAGAACAGGGAGTCAAAGCTCTCCCTGGTAGTGTTTCCAAGTCAGGTAAATATGAAAGTTGTAATCCACACAGATGCAGGGAAATGAAAAGGACTTCTCATTTGATATGATGGCTGAGTTAATGTCCACCAGGCACTTGTTAATGTGGAAATTAAATTCTGGGTGGAAGACTAAGATGGAGAGCTAGGTTGGAAGTTATGTGGAACAAGGCTCTGTTTGGATTTGTGAGTGTGATAAGGTATCTGTGAAACAATGTGCAAAATGAGATAAGAGCAGAGAGCTAAAGATAAAACGTTGGAGTTTTGGAGATGGGGTTAGAAAAATTTTCATAGAAGATCCCAAACCATAGCAGACAAAGTTTGACATAGGGAAGGAACAAGGAGACATTCAAGAGGGGACTCAACCCCCTCTCAACTTACATGTTAACTGTTTTCTGTGGTTTTATTTTCATCTTTTTTGCTGTTGTTGTTAGGTGCCGTTGAGTTGGTTCAGAGTTTGTATAATAAAAAAGTTAATTTTTATATACTGAAAATTCTACTTGGTTTTTGTTGTTTACATTATTTCACATGCTCTTTTTTTGTTCATCATTGCTTTTGAACTTCAGATTTTTAAATTTTTCTTTATTAAGAATATTCTTTAAATACAACTTTTATGAGGTTGTACACTCTGCCAGTTTTGGTTTGTATTAAAATATGTCCATGTTTCTCTTGTTCTTGAAATATTCTTTCACTAGGTGTGCTGTTGTTGTTGTTATGTTTTGTCGAGTCAGACCCGACTCATTGCGGACCCTTCTTGGGTTTCGGAAGTGGTATCATTACGGAAGTAGATTGCCCAACCTTCCTTCTGAGGAGTGGCTGGTGGGTTTGAACCACCAGCCTTCTGGTTATCAGTCAAGTGCCTTAAGCATTATGGTACTAGAACTCCCTCACCAGGTATAGAATTATAAACTAATAAATTATCTTGATTTTCATTATTTTCAAATTTTTATTGTGATTTGGATGAAAGTTTACAGAGAAAATTCATTTTCCATACAGCAGCTCACATATACTTTGTCTCATGACATTGACTGCAATTTCCCACAATGCAACGACTTCCCTCCCACTTTTTCCCCATAGTTACCTCTTTCTTGTGTCCTTCTCTTCCATGCACTCCTGCCTCTAGAGCTGTCTCCCTGTGCATACACAGCCCTTCCAGTCTCCCATGATTGATCTCTCTAAGGAGTGTATCCACCCAATGTAAATATTCAGCTCACAAGCTTGTCCTTTGTTTGGCTGGAAGCCACAGGAACAGATTCGAATTCAGACCTGAAGGGCAGCTAGGGGCTATAGTCTCAGGGGTTCTGTCAGGCTCTCAGACCAGCAAGTCTGGTTCCTTTCTCTTTTTTTTTATGATTTGAGTTTGGTTCCACATTGTTTTCCCACTCTATCCAGGATCTCCTACATAAATTCCCCTCCAAGTGGTTGACAGTGGTACCTGGGCACCATCTAGTTCTTCTGGTCTCATAGGCATATAGGCTGAGGATTGCATGGTGTACCAGTCCCTTGGACTAATTGTTTCCATGTGCCTTTTGTTTTCTTCATTCTTCTTTGCTCTGGACAAGGAGAGACTCATCGTTGTATCTGGATGGTCACTTGCAAGATTTTAAGATCCCAGTCACTACTCTCCAAAGTAGGATGACCCCTATGACCGTGGTCCTGAGCCCACAGGTCCAACTACCAGTATCTGCTTGGTCGAGTTTATAATATTACTTATTGAATCTGTCATTATTTGACATTTTCATAAGTGATTCCTCCAAAGGAACATTTTTACACAACTTTAAATTAAGTAATATATTTAGAGAGCTGGAGGCCTTTGTAAATTTGAGTCCAATTTTTTCACCCTAAACTTTGCCTCATGAAAAATAATTATAGCTCATGAAAATCAAGACCTGATCCAGGCCACCACAATGTAGCAGATACAATAATGCAAACAACATTTTCAGTGATGACTGACTACTGTGGATTCATGGTTTCATAGTTTCCCACTAAAAAAGTGTATGTGTGTTTGTGTGGGTATTTGTTGATTCTAAATTTTTCAAGTTTATTTTACTGGAAAAAGATTCTCTGAACATCTTTTTATTTTTTTTAAATTGTGATTTGGATGAAAGTTTACAGAGAAAATTCACTTTCCATCCAGCAGTTCACATACACTTTGTCTCATGACATTGACCACAATTTACCCCAATGCAACAGCTCCCTTCCCACTTCCTCCCAATACTTACCTCTTCCTGGTGTCCATCCCCCCATTCATTCCTGCCCCGTTAGCTGTCTCCCTGGGCATAAACAGCCCTTCTTTTTCTCATGATTGTTCTCTCCAAGGAGTGTATCTACGTCAGGTAAATGTTCGATTCATATGCCTGTCTTTTGCTTGGCTAGAAGCCACAGGTGTGGGTTCAATTCCAGACCTGAAGGGAAGCTAGGGACCATAGTCTTAGTGGTTCCACCAGGCTCCATCAGACCAGCAAAACTGGTTCCGCCCTCCTTTTTTTTTTTTTTCAAATGTGAACAACTTTTTTTAGATGTATTGCTATAAATGGCTGGAACTATGTGGTTTTAGACAAAGATATCCAAGTCTACTTCACTGCAAATTTTTGCTATTGATTTTTTAGCTAAATATAGGACTTAACAATCATCCTTTATGAATTATTTCTGGGTAAGATTGCACATTTTTATCTTTAGAATTCTTCTTTTGGTCCACCAGTGGCTTTTTAATCTGTGACCAAAAAAAA
>NW_006922124.1:986238-990026 GCF_000298275.1 Orycteropus afer afer
CTTCCAAGGAGTGGCTGGTGGATTTGAACTGCCGGCCTTCTGGTTAGCAGTCAAGTGCCTTAGCCACTATGCTATGTATGATTTATTAAATTATGATTTATTTAGAAATTTTAACAAAAGTTCGTTTATGAGAATTTAATTGGTTGGTCATGGCCTGTTAGCCTAAACTTATTTCTGAAAATTATACAATTAGAGTGTTTTCATATAGCATTTACTTATTATACCAAGTTTTTAGACATTACAAACCATGACATGGACTCAGTTTAATTCAAGCACCAAAGTGCTTTAACTCTGTTTATTTTCCATTAGAAAACAAAATACAGAGGATCCAGGTTTCAAGTGACTTCCAATCATATTAGTAAAGTTGTTTTTCACTTTGACCATTCCTAATATAGTACTCAGAAATTATCTCTTATTGTTCATGACCTCCAGAAAAAAGGTAACAATGACCAATTTTAATGTAGTCAACAATTACCCTGTATTTTGTTCAACAGCAGCTCTAAGTGCTTTTCTACTTGCTGAAAAGTGATTGTGTTCATTTATCTCAACACTACTGTGAATTACGACTAAGATACATTTTCAAAAATTTGCTATTCAGAAGTCAGCACACTGAAAAGAGATCTATTATGACACTGGCACAAGAAAGCCTCATCCAAACAATTGCAAACAAGCTTTTGTTCATTTTTGGTAAAGGCTCTGCATCAGAAAACTTCGGTTTAATGTCTAAATAAAATGTTTAATGTGTGCACAATAAAGCTGTTCTTACGTTAGACCTACATTAAAGCAAGATAGAAATCAATTTTACAGTCAACATTCTGCCATTCTCTGAAATGATGCACTCTCCAGAAAGAAATTTATTGTCAGCTGCCACCTTTAAAATGACAAATTCAGTGCAAAATTTTATTTCTAATATTATGTGTGATGAGAGGCAGTGCTTACCATGTGCATTTTTAGAATGTGATGCTGAGCAAAAGTTGTTAGGTGTCATAGAGTCAGCTCCAACTCTCAGTGACCCCATGTACAACAGAATGAAACACTGCTCTGTGGATATACTGCTGTAACTGTTTTTGAATTAACTTCAGCAGCATTTTACTTTTGTGCCATATTATTGTCATTGTTTGAGAATTTCCACATTCTGTGGGATCACCTTTCTTAGGAATGGGCACAATTATGATAGTCTTCCCATCAGGTGACGAGATAGTTGTCTTCCAAATTTCTTGGCATAGACAAGTGAATGCTCCCAGTGTTGCATCCATTTGTTGAAACATTTCAATTGGTTTTCTGCAAATTTCTGGAGGCTTCTTTTTCACCAATGCCATCAGAGCACCTTGCACTTCCTCCTTCAATACTTTCGGTTCTTGATCTTTTAATACCTCCTGAAATGATTAAACATTGACCAATTCTTTTTGGTACAGTGATTCTGTATTCCCTTCTCCTTCATTTGATGCTTCCAGTGTTACTCACTTGTTTGCCCATAGAATTCTTCAATATTGCAACTTGAAGCTTGAATTTTTCCTTCAGATCTTTCTGTTTGAGAAATGCTGAGTGTGTTCTTCCCTTTTGCTTTTCTAACTCCAGGTCTTTGTACATCCCTTATAATACTGTACTTTGCCCTGAGGCACTTTTTTGACGTCTTCTGTTCAGCTCTTTTACTTCATCATTTCTTCTTTTCACTTTAGCTACTTTATGTTCAAGAGCAAGTTTCAGAATCTCTTCTGATACCCATGTTGGTCTTTTCTTTCTTTCCTGTCTTTTTAATGAAATTTGCTTTCTTCATGTACAATTAAATGATACTGCTTTTATGATGTCTTTGTTGTCATCCCATAACTTCTTTGATCTTCAGTCATTAGTGCTCAATTCTTCAAATATATTCTTGAGATAATCTCTAATTCTGTGGGATACACTCAAGGTTATACTTTGGGTTTTGTGGATTTGTTTTAATTTTCCTCAGCTTCCACTTAAATATATATAATTGATGGTCTGTCCTACAGTCAGCCCCTGGCCTTGTTTTGACTGATGACATTGTTTTTCTACTTAATCTCTTTCCACAGATATAGTCTGTCTTATTTCTGTTTATTCCATCTGATGACCTCCATGAGTGTAGTCAGTTTATGTTGCAAAATTCTATCTTGCAATCTTTGTCTTCATTTCTCTTAAGAAGGCCATATTTTCCAACTAATGATTCTTTTTTGTTTCCAACTTTTGCATTCTAATCTCCAGTAACTATTAATGCATTCTGAGTGCTTTTTTTTTTTTTTTTTCAGATGGCACATCTTTGTAAAAATCTCCAATTTCTTTATTTTGGCTTTAGTTGTTTGTGCCTAAATTTGACTTATTGTCATATTAACTGTTCTTCCTTGTGGGTGTATGGGCATTATCCCATCACTGACAGCATTGTACTTCAGGATAGATCTTGAAATATTCTTTCAATTGGTTTTCTGCCAATTTCTGGAGGCTTCTCTTCAATTGTCATCCCTAGCATAGTACACCATATGACTGATTCAAAATGGCCAATACCATTTCATTTTAGCTCACCAATGCCTAGGATATCAGTCTTTATGTGTTCCATTTCATTTTTGACAACTTCTAATTTTCCTGAATTCATACCTCATATATTCCTTTTTCTGATTATTAATGGATATTTGGAGCTATTTATTTTCATTTCGAGTCATTCCATATCAGCAAATGAAGGTCCTGAAAGCATTACTTCATCGACACCATTAAAATCAAGTCTACTTTGAGGGGAGAGCTCTTGCTCAACTCTGTTTTGAGTTCTTCCCAATCTTAAGAGCTCATCTTCTGGCAGTACGTTGGACAATGATCTGTTGCTAGTCACAGGGTTATCAGTGGCCAATTTTTTCAGTAGAATATTATGAGGAACTTCTCTTCAATCCGCCTTAGCCTGGAAGCTCCACTGAAACCTGTTCATCATGGATGACCCTTCTGATATTTGAAATAGCAGTGTCATATCTTTCAGCACCACAACAACATGCAAACCTCCACAACACACACACACAAAAACTGGCAGACAAATGTTGATGAACAAAAGTAGTACCATTTAGCTGGACATTTTCACTTAAACCTTAGGTGGGATGTTCATGCTATTCATCACATTGTAATAACCAAATTCTCTTCTTGCATTTTGCTATTTCCCAGGTATTGTTCTGCAAAGCAACGCATTCAGGAGTCAAACAATCCAGTGCTCATTTCTATTTTAAACTAACTCTTTGTAAAGATTTCAAGGTAAAGTCAACGTTATATATTTCAATTGATTTTCAGTAAAGACAATATTCCATGAAGGTGGTGGACTAGGCAGAAAGACTTCACAGACCCTCTTCAACAAAGAAAAAGGAAACCAATTAACACAGACACAGAAGATAATCCCAGACCCCTGAGCCTTGAAGGGAAGGATATAGAAGTGGACTAAACCCCAACTAACATAAGAATTTGTGTGAAAATACCAAAAAAGGAAACAGATGGAGCTGTGGTCTGGCAGCGACCCTGAGCAATCCTGATGGCACAGACAGCTTGGAGATTCCCGAGTGCTGGTAGGACTTAAGAATTAACCTAAAAATCACCCTGCTAGCCAGGGACTGCACGGAGGACTGTTCCGGTGGCTGGGGAATAAACAGAGAAGGTGAAGAGAAAGGCAGGCTGAACTGTGGACTTTTGCCAGTCTGAAGGTTGCTGCCATTTTGAAGATCTAAAAGCGGCTTGACTATTTTGGATATTTAAAGAGACAGCGCTCTCGCAGATTCCTGGGGCTTAAGAACATGTTCTGCTTTCCA
>NW_006922124.1:1011774-1012873 GCF_000298275.1 Orycteropus afer afer
GGGTTTGAACTGCCAGCCTTCTGGTTAGCAGTCAAATGCCTTAGGCATTATGCCATCAGAGCTCCTAATGAACATAAGATGCTGTTAAAGCTACAGTTTTCCATTCTCAACAACCGAGTTCCGAATTCTATACATGTTAATATATCTTTCATGTTTTATGTGTATATGGTGTCTTCTGTTATGCTCAGTCAAAAATCTGGTAAAAAAGAAAAATTAGTTTAGTTGAAGTAAAACAAAAAGAACTTACAGACATAAAATGGTTTGCTCCAAACATAAGTACTGGGATCCTAAACAGCCTTGCTCTTCATGTGATTCCCAGAAGGATGATGAAAAGCCTTATGAGATTCTATTCTTGTGAGATGGCTGAATTGAGGCCAATTTAGTTTTGGTTTTGTTACTAGATTTCTATCACAGGATGCCTACTGAGCAAAATCTTTAGGACATATGGAGGTATAGACTTTGTTTGGGAGAATGAGAAAAACCCCAAAAGATGAGTTCAAAATTATACTTATTTCCTAAAATATTAATAATCTACAACTAGCAGGAGGCAAGTGTGTTACACACAGAGTAAAGGCAGATATGGCCGGATAGCTGGGTTTCTCTACCTCTGTGCTCCATCAACCACACCACATCACTTTCTTTTTCCCATCTTTTCTTTTTGGTCCTCTATTTCAGTGGCTATAAATTGAAATAATGTGTTTTAAATATAAGGTTAAAAGTAGAGAAAAAGAGATAAAGAGAGAAAAGAAGCAGGAAAATAGGAAAGTGATAAAAGGAGAAGGATGGGATAATGACGCTCAGATTTTCAACTTTCATTTCTTTACTCACAATTCATTTGTTGTTGTTGTTAGGTGTCGTTGAGTCATTTCTGACTCATAGGGACCCCATGCACAGCAGAACAAAATAACACCTGATCCTGTGCTAGCACCATGATCCTTGCTATACTTGAATCGCAGCAACTGTGTCACTCCATCTCACTGAAGACCTTCCCCTCTTTTGTCGACCTTCCACCTTACCAAGCATGACATCCTTCTCCAGTGAATGGTCCCTTCTGACAGCATGACCAAAGTATGTGAGATGATGTCTCGCCATTCCCACT
>NW_006922124.1:1013313-1019213 GCF_000298275.1 Orycteropus afer afer
AACATCCTTTGTGATGATGAATGCCACACCATTCCTCTTCAAATTATCATTCCTGGAATAGTAGATCATATGATTGTCTGATTCAAAATGGCCAAAACCAGTCCATTTCAGCTCACTAATGCCTAGGATATCAATCTCTATGCATTCCATTTCATTTTTGACAACTTCCAGTTTTTCTATATTCATACTTTGTACATTCCACGTTCTGATTATTAATGGATGTTTGCAGCTGTTTCTCCTTAATTTGAGTTGTGCCACATCAGCAAATGGAGGTCTCAAAAGTTCTACCTTATCCATATCAGTAAAGCTGGTTTTACTCTGATGATGCAGCTCTTTCCTAGTTGTATTTTGAGAGTCTTCTAAGCTAAGTGACTCATCTTCCTCCTCTGTATTGGACAATGTTTCTGGACTATTCATAAAATTGCTCAGTAATGTATCAGACAGTGTTTCTCTGCTATTCATAAGGTTTTCCTCTGGCCAATTCTTTGAGAAGTGGATGACCTCTCCCTTCTTCCTAATCTGTCTCAGTCTGCAAGCCACACTGAAACCTGTGCTCCACGTACACCCCACTGGGTGTGAAACACTGGTGGCACAGTCTCAAGACTCACAGCAACACGTCACCACTGCAGGATGAACCGACAGACAAGTTTGTCTCCCTTAGCTGTTGAAACCTCTCCAACCTCCCCTTCCCTGGATCCCTGATGCTGCCTCCGCACTCTGTCACAATTCATGGGTGGTAGCAATCTGGTTTTATAAAGATTATAGGCAATAAAAACCTGTGAAGCAGTCCTACTCTTCAAACATGAGGTCAACATTAGTCAGGGGCTAATTAGAGGGCATCTCTCTATATTTTTAATGATATTAAACCAAAACCAAACCAACTGACATCCATTTGATTCTGACTCATAGCAAGTCTTTTGAGACAGAGTAGAACTGACCAATAGGGTTTCCAAGGCTCTAAATCTTTACGCAAGAGACTGCCACATCTTTCTTCCGAGGGGCAGATGGTGGGTTCAAATTGCTGACCTTTGTGTTAGAAGTCAAATGTTTAACCACTCAGCACAAGACTTGCATCCTATGATATTGGCTGTTCTTGTTAGGTGCCCTCCAGGTGGCTCCAACTCATAGCAACCCTATGTACAACAGAAAAGAGAGCTCTGGTGACGTAGTGCCTAAGGCATTTGACAGCTAACCAGAAGGCTGGGGGTTCAACCCCACCAGCCACTCTTCAGAAGGAAGGTTGGGCAATCTACTTCCATAGTGATACTGCCTTGGAACCCCAAGAAGGGGTTGCTGAGTCAGATCTGACTCCACTTCAGTGAGTTTGGTTTTGATTTGGTGCAACAGAAGGAAACACTTCTCAGTTCTCCTTCATCCTCACAATCGTTGCCTTCCTTGAGGCCATCATTGAAGCCACTGTGTCAATCCATCTCGTTGGTGGTCTCCCCCTTATTTGCTGACCCTCTAATTACCCAGCATGATATTTTTCTCCAGAGAATATTCCCTTCTGAAAACATGACCTAAGTTTGTGAGTTGAAGTCTGGCTATTTTTGCTTCTAAGGAATATTCCTGCTGCATTTTTTCCAAGACAAATTTATTCTTTCTTCTGGAACTCCATGGTATTTTCAGTATTCTTTACCAAGGCAACAATTCAAATGCAACAGTTCTTCCTCAGTCTTCCTTACTCATGGTCCAGGATTCACATGCATGTGAGGCTATTGAAACTATCATGGCTTGAGTCAGGAACACCTTAGCCTTCAAAGTGACATCTTTGTTTTTTAACACTTTAAAGAGGTCTTTTGTAGCTTTGCCAAAGGCAATGCTTCCTCTGCTTTCTGGATTGCTGCTTCCCTGAGTGTTGATTGTGGATTAAAGTAATATGAAATCCTGGCAAATTCAGTCTTTTCTCCATTTGTCATGATGTTGCTTATTGTTCTAGCTATGAAGATTTTTTTTTTTTTCCTTAGGTTGAGGTGTAATCCATATTGAGGACTTTAGTCCTTGATCTTCATCAGTAAATATTTTAACCTTTTCACTGTCAGCGAGCAAGGTTGTGTCATCTGCATATCACAGGTTGTTCATGAGTCTTCTCCAATGTTGATGTTACATTGTTCATATAGTACAGCTTCTTGGATTATTTGCTTAGCACAGAGATTGAAAATATGGTGAAAGGATATGACCCTGACATACACCTTCCCTGAGTTTAAACCACTCAGTGTCCTCTCGTTCTGTTCTAATGATTGCCTTCTGTATTGGTCTATGTGCAGGTTCCTCATGAGCACAATTAAATGTGCTGGAATTCCCATTCTTTCCAATGTTATCAATAATTTGTTATGATCCACAGAGTCAAATGCCTTGCATATTCAATAAAATACAGGTAAACATCTTTCTGATATTCTTGTTTTCAGCCAAGATCCATCTAACACCAGTAATATCCCTCATTCCATGCCCTCTTCTAAATTCGGGTTGTGGTTCTGGCACTTCCCTGTCAGTATACTGTTGGAACCATTTTTGAATTATTTTCAGCAAATTTTAATTGTGAGTGATATTAAAGATTAAAAAACAAAACAAAAAACCTCACTGCCATTGAGTTGATTCCTACTCATAGTGACCTCCTTTGGGTTTCCAAGGTGGTAAATCTTTATGGAAGTAGACTGGCTAATCTTCCTTCTGTGGAGTGGCTGGTGGGTTTGAACTGCCAACCTTCTGGTTAGCAGTCAAATGTCTTAGGTACTACACAATCAGAGCTCCTTATATTAATGATATTGTACTATAATTTCCTCATTCTGGTTGTATCACCTTTCTTTGAAATGTGCACAAATATGGATAGCTTCCAGTCAGTTGGTCAGGTAGCTGTCTTCCTAATTTTTTGGCATAAATGAATAAGTTCATCTAGTGCTGCATTGGTTTGTTGAAACATATCAATGGGTGTTTCATCAATTCGTGGAGCCTTGCTTTTTGACAGTTAGCACACTGCCTAAGGTATTTGCTAACCAGATGGCCTGAGGTTCAAACCCTCTAGCCACTCCTCAGTGGTGGGGAAGACTGGACAATCTATTTTCATAGAGATATCACCTTGGAAACTCAAGAAGGGGTCGCTATGAGTAGAATTGACTAGGCTGCTGTGAGTTTGGTTTTTGGTTTGTTAGTGCAGCTTAGACTTTTGCCTTCAATACCATAGGTTCTTGATCATATGCTACCTTCTGAAATGGTTGAATATTGACCAATTCTTTTTGGTATAATGAGTCTGTGTATTCTTTCCATTTTCTTTTGATACTTCATGACTTGAACAATATTTCACCCATAGAAACCTTCGATATTTTAACTAAAGGCATGAATTTCTTCCCCAGTTCCTTCAGCTTGGGAAATGCCAAGCATCTTCTTCCCTTTTGACTTTCTAATTCCATGTCTTTGCACATTTCATTATAATACTTTACTTTGTCTTCTTGAGCCACCTTTTGGGATTTTCTGTTTGGCTTTTTTATTTCATCATTTCTTCCATTCACTTTAGGTACAGCAAGCTTCAGAGTCATTTCTGACACCCATTTTGGTCTTTTCTTCCTTTCTTGTCTTTTTAATGACCTTCATTTATGATGTTATTGATGTTATCCCACAACTCATCTGATCTTTGGTCATTGGTCTTTAATGAATCAAATCTGTTCTTCAGATGGTCTCTAAATTAAGGTGGGATATAATGAAGATCATATTTTGGCTCTCATGGACTTTTTAAAATTTTCTTCAGCCTCAACTTGAACTCACATAGGAGCAATTGGTGGTCTGTTCCACAGCCAGCTCTTGGTCTTGGTCTGACTGATGATATTGAACTTCTCCATCTCCTCTTTCCATAGATGTAGTGGATTTTGTTCCTGTGTATTCCATCTGGTGAAGTCTATAGTCAATTTTATTCCTGTGTATTCCATCTGGCGACGTCCATGCATATAGTTGTTATTTAACTTCTTGGAAAAAAAAAATGTACTTGCAATGAATAAGTCATTGGTCTTGCAGAATTCTATCATGCAGTCTCTGGTGTCATTTTTTTCACCAAGACTATATTTTCTAATTACTGATTCTTCTTTGTTTCCAACTTTCTCATTCCAATGATATCAGAGAAACAAAATTTTATTAAACTTCTTTTGATCAACTATAATATAATATGCACAGAAGAAATGCTTAAGAAAAAAATTATTGACTGAATTAATAAACTGATAAAAAGTCCCATCCCACAAAGGTTTTTCTTAGCAGCATTCATCCTTAGCAATAGGGAGTGGTGAAGAATGAAGCCAGTAGAGGGAGCAAAGTGGGGACATGTGGAAAGGATGCCAAAGACCTTGCCAGATTTACATGTTACAATGGAAACTAACTTTTGAAGCCTTCTAAAGGATGAAGTAGTATAGTTGACTAATGAAGAGTGACTGAGACATATTGGTTTGGGTCAAAATAATTTTTTCATAAGAATATGAGTGCTTTTGTTACTTTTCCAATGAAAAGCCTATTTTTTCTGTGGTATGTTTGATGATAGGTAGGCTTAATTTAATGTACTAGTCCCCCCCCCCCTTTTTTTTTTTTTTTGGTTAATGGAAGATATATTCCTTTGTCACTTACTAATCAAACCACTTGGAGTAAGTTATCCAACCTTCTCCAAGCCCCAGGTTGCTCAGCTTTAAAATGTACCTAATGAATAATCAACTCATATGTCTATTGGGTATAAGTGCAGTGTTAGAATTCTTGTCTTCCATGTGTCAGACCCATGTTAGATTCCCAGACAGTCCAACCCATGCATAGCCACCATCCATCTATCTGTGGAGGCTTGCATTTTGCTATAATGTGGAACAGGTTTCAGCAGAGCTTTTAGACTAAGACAGACTAGGAAGAAAGTCTTGCTGATCTACTTCTAAAAATAAGCCAGTGAAAACCATATGCATCACAACAGTCTGATCCCCAACCTATCATGGAGTTTGCAGAACAGTAGGCAGTGTTTAGTTCCGTTGTGCATTGGTCACCATGAGTCAGTGGCTGATTGTAGGGCAGCTGACAGTAACAACAGTGTCCATTGCAACGGTTAAATAAGATAATGATAGGAATTAATTTGAATGTGCATAATAGAGAGTTAGCTAGCATTTGATATATTTTTATTACCTTCAAAAAAAAATGTTAGCAACAGTATATAGCTCAGTTTTTAAATTTGAGTTTTGATGCTTAGAATTTTAAGATAGCATGAAATTAGGGGAAAATAACATGTAGTTTTCTTTAAATAAGATAGAGTGTTTAGCAGAGAAAAAAATCTGTTTGTCAAAATACTGTGTTATTAAAAATCTAATAGCTATATTAACTATCTTTATTAGATTTTCCCCTAGCAATCTCTGAAAATCTATTAGTCTATTATATCATATATTAAATGGGAGTGTTGCTTTCCCTCTTTATAATTATTTCTGCCGTTCACAGAGCTTTTTGAAATCAGTCTAAAATTCTCTTCTCATTATGATAATCTCAAGTCCCAAAATTTAGGCTTTATTAATTTCTGTTTCCTTTTGGATGGTTACCCTTAGCATGAGCAATGGATAAAGAAGAAAAGAATGGTGTTTACATATACCATTAAGAAAACAAAATGATTATATTTCAGAAAATCTTTTCTTCTTGTGATCACTATTTATTGCATTTGGTTTAGAATGTTTATTGCTGGTAGTTTGGTTGCTGAGTCTAATATTTTCTTTGTAGGAAATGTAGAAGAATTTGAGTGTTTGTTCTTCAACAATAGTTTATTAATGGCCAAAAGTAAAGGTTCAATTTAAAAAGACAATTGTTTAGAAATAAAATTAAAATGGCATTGCCAAGGAAAAGTTTATTTTCCCCCCCTTTGGAAAAAGTAGTATATAAATTAGTCACATAATTCTGTTTATGAT
>NW_006922124.1:1020017-1022443 GCF_000298275.1 Orycteropus afer afer
GCTAGAAACTTTGAGTTGCAGTCAGTTAGGGGAAGGCACTCCCCCACCCATATTAAATCATATATTTCCTGAGGGGAAAAAGTACAGTTTTACTTACTAAGCAGCATTTTTGTGAGAATTGATAATTTGTCCTATAACATATTCTGTTTCCTGAAACATCCTAAATTAAAAAAAAATCATATTTCAAGGTGGTAGAGTTGGGGTCAATATAATTATAGTAATAACCGCTATTCATTAAAGACCTAATATGTGCCAGGTACTGTGCTGGGTACATTACATACATTGCACACTTCCCCACAGTTCCACAAGACAGGGCTTATCATACCCACTTCACAGATGAAAACCCTGATTCTGAGAGCTTGGGAGTGTGCCTTAGGTCAGTAGACTAGTATGTGACAGAGCTGGAAGTAGAATCCTGGTCTGAATTTCTCAGATCCCACACTATTTTTAATCCTCCCCAGGCTTAGGCTGACTTTTTCTCTTTTTTCATTTCTCTTCTCACTATCCCATAATGTCTCCCAGGAGATAAAAAGAAGGATTCTGTGTCTGCAGTATTATATGACAGCCTAAAGAAGGAAAGTGAAAATGGGAATCAATCATAATTTGAGAATTAGCTGTGGGCTTTCTTTAATTAAGATCCTATTGTCCCTAGCCCTAGAGTTCCTTGAGAGCTGACTCTTCCCTAGGGCTGATATTTTTATCCAGCTCCACAGTTTCATGCATTACGGCATTCTTCCCCCTGGGCCTGGGTGTCACCCCTTGTCCAAACTGGATCCTGAAGTACTGACCAGTTCTTCACTGCCTCCTCCTTCAAAGGCTGCACTTGCTCCTAGTGGAGAAGACAACTCAGAAAAAACCAGGGTCATCTGGACCACTCCCAAAAAAACTTTGAGAATTCCTTAGCCCTCCAGATGTTGCTGTAGCTCTCTCCCCAATATAGCAGCAGCCCTTTCCATGTGAGTGTTCACTATGAATAGTGAAGATGAGAAACTTGGTCAATCTCCTGGAGTGTTTTTATCCCATTCAATAAATTTTCCAAAATTGGTGAGTAGAGCCTGATCTAGGAGAGAATCTGGTTTCTGGTTTATAATTTATGAAGTTATAGAGGGTTTTTTGAAACCAGACTGTTATTTAAAATAAGGTTGAAATTATGCAATGATGTCTTGAGTAAATCATTCCTCTTAGCATGTTTTAAAATTGTAGAATATCCACAGAAACTTCAGAAGGATTTGGTCCGAATGACCAGAGTATAGGGAATGGGGCCAAAAAAGATGTCTTCTGTTAGAGAAGAGAATTAGGATCAACAATTGGGAGAACAGTTGCCAGAGTCCATGAGGGGAATTGCATGCAAAATCAAATGCAGATAGCCCGAAGTAGGCTGGTGTTCAGTGCTGTGAGTCTAGAGTTCAGTTGTTTGGAGAAGGCATTAGAAGTAAAGAAGGTGAGGAATCTGAATGAAGGGTCCAGAGCCACTTAAATGAATAGGCTTGGGATATCTCTATGTCACCAGTACCAGCTAGAAGTTACAGTGCAATCTAAGTAAGCAGCTGTAATAGATGAAAGCACCAATGACATGCTAGATTTATCACCATCTTTTCAAATATCCTCTACCAGGAAATTCCCTCCACTCGACAAAGTCTAGTTTTCCACCCTGCATCACCCAATGATTTTATTGGTGGATTCTGAGAGAATTACATCTTTTTACCAGTCAGAAAGTTAAGTGTAGCCATGCTGGTCTACCGGAGCTGGGAATTTCCTTCATGCCTCCTGAAGATGGGTATTTTCCCACTATGTGTATTAAACCCTCTTCACTGAGATGAGGGCTATATGAATAGATGGGTTTAGTGAGTGATGAAGGACAGATGACACAGACCAGGTGTACCAGTGAGCAGTGGGAAAGGGTGTAATGCTTCAAGGAAGAGAAAATTGAAAGGTAGATGTCTTGGCCTTAATTACTTTTGTGATTCTACAAGGCTTGATGTGAATGTGCCTTGGAAATAAATCTAGATGGTGTCCTCATGACTGCCTTCCATGTGCCCTGAGAAACAAAGGGTATTTTATAGCAATAGTTGCTTGTTTCCATTACCAGCAGATAATGTCTGGGGAAGGGACTGATCCCAGGTACAAATATTTGCAGGGTAGAGGAGGACCCATGGGGGTGGCACACATAATTATTAAACTGACTGAGTGTGACATGGATGTATTTCAGGAAGCATCATATACTGTCCGGTTGATAATATCCTCACCTTCCAAATGGTGTGTTGTTTCAACCTGGAAGGAGACCTCTGTAATCAGTCTCAGTGACAGTTTCTCATGGGAATTCCCAAATTAGCTGAACATATATAGCACTTTGAGTTTCTTACAAGGAGGCAGACAACTCTGCTAGGGAGCAGGCTCCATATTTTGAATCAGTGAATGTGACCCTC
>NW_006922124.1:1034897-1035579 GCF_000298275.1 Orycteropus afer afer
AAAAAAAGTAGAGAAGAATTATAAATGAAAAATAAATGGGAAAAATGCATAAAGAAAATCAAGGAATGGGGTTAACCATGAGAAAAAGGGGGGAAAAATCCTTAAATTAAAAAAAAATTCAACCAGGCACAGGGAAAAGAAAAAATGCTGAAAACCAGGGCCTGGGAGGGGGAAGATTTAGAATAACAATAAAAAGGACAAATGTATTAGTAATATTAGTTGTTTTAAAACAGAAAATTACAAGCAAACTGATCACCAGAAAAAAGAAAGCAAAAAAGAAAAAAATAAAAATTAAAAAAAGAGAAAACGAAAATCGGTGGAGGACACGGCAGGGCACCCAGGCTCCGTCTGAGCACACAGACTGTCATGGGGTTCCTGTGGGCCCAGAAGGTAGGTGGGAGTGGGGGATGGCCGCACCATTCACCACGTGGGTGTGGGGTATAAGAGTAACAAGAGGAATCTTGTACCTTGTCAGTCTTGCAGGTCCAAAGTGTCCTTGGGGTTGCTGGAAAGCAGAACATGTTCTTAAGCCCCAGGCATCTGCGAGAGCACTGTCTCTTTAAATATCCTAAATAGTCAAGCTGGATTTTAAACCTTCAAAATGGCGGCGCTCTCCGGACCAGCAAAAGTCCACAGCTCAGCCGACCTTTCTCTTCACCTTCTCCATTTGTTCCCCAGCCAC
>NW_006922124.1:1036230-1038304 GCF_000298275.1 Orycteropus afer afer
CACATATGATTTAATTTTTTAAAAATTGTGTTATAATACAACTTAACAACTAAGAGTCTTATTTATGAAACTCTCATCAGAAGATGAGAGATGCAAGTCTCAATTTCTTTGTTAATTCTCTTCAACTGAAGTCTTTGCTTTTCTTCTGTGAGCTGTACTATCTACTCTCTCTGCCTCTCGTTGGCCACATTTCATGCATTTCTCTGCATTAGTGTTTTTATTCTTTGTTTATATCATATACTCTCCTTAAAGATGAGTCCATTGCTCTTGCAGCTGCTACTAATGGTGACTGATCCACACAATTTGTTCTCCTTTTTCAATAAAAACTGTCACTCTTTGGGAATAAATAGCTAAGGAACTGATTTCTTGTTTCAGAGATCAATACAGAAGGAAGAGTTGTACTTTCTGCCTTAGGTTTGGTTTTTCCCTTAGCATGACTGATTATACTTTCATTTGAATATTCATAAATGATGGTTAAAACTCAGCTACTTTTCTATCAGAAACAGATGTTTTTAAAATACATTTGATTAAAGGGACATGGCCCATTAAATGGAGAAGATACTCTGTTTAGCAAATACACACACAATACTCACTGCCATGGAGTCGACCCAACTCGTAGTGACTCCTCCTTGGGTTTCTGAGGTGGTATCACTACAGAAGTAGATTGCCCAACCTTCCTTCCAAGGAGTGACAAATGGTGCTGGCAAAACTGGATATTCATTTGCAGAAAAATGAAACAGGATCCATATCTCTCTCCATATATATATATATATATATATAAAATTCAAGATGGATCAAAGACCTAAATGTAAAAGCTAAAATTATAAAGATCGTCAAAGAAAAAAAAATGGGAAAATTTAGGGGCCCTGATACATGGCATAAATGCAGAATCAAACATAACTAAAAATGTACAAACACCAGGAGACAAACTAGAAGATTGGAACATTGTAGAAATTAAACATCTATGCACATCAAAACACTTTATTAAAAGAGTAGAAAGAAGTTAAAGGATGGGAGAAAAAAGTTTTTTGGCAATGACATAGCAGACAAGGAATTAATCTCTAAATGTATAGAAAACTTTCAATACTTCAACAACAAAAAGACAAGCAGTACAATTAAAAAATTGGCAGAGGATATTAACAGACACATGACGAACAAACATATGATGAGATGCTCATAATTATTAACTATTAGAGAGATGTAAATCAAAGCAATGAGATGTCCTTTCACCGAAGCATTAGTAGCAAAGTTCAAAAAAACAGAAAACAGCAAATGCTGGCAAAGGTGTAGAGAGACTGGGACACTCATACATTTCTGGTGGGACTGTAAAATGGTGCAAGCAATTTGGAAAATGGCATGACACTTCCTTAAAATTTGAAATAGAAATAACCATATGATCCAGCAATACCACAATTCTGTATCTATCCTAGAGAAATAAGAACCATGACACTCAGGTTTATTGAAGCATTATTCACAATAGCATAAAAATGAAAACAACCTAACTATCCATTAATGGATGAATGGATAAACAAACTATGGAATATACACAAGGTACAATACTATACAATATTAAAGAATAATGATGAATCCACAAAACACCTCATAATATGGATGAACTTAGAGGACATTATGCTGGGTGAATAGTCAATTATAAAAAGAGTGGTAATAAAGCAAGAAGAAGTTTACACAAACTTTCTATGAACGTTACCAGGGGTGGTAGGGAATGGGAGGGTAAAACACTAGCTAGAGCATAGACATATATTAACTTAGGTGAAGGGAAAGGCAATATACAATAAGGAGGAAGTCAGCACAAAATGATCAAGTCAGTGTAAGACACAGGGAAGAGCACAAGAAGTAAAGGTAACAAAGGTTGTCTGAATTTTCCAAGGACGTTAAAACTTCCTCCTGAGTAGGTAGTAAAAGTCTGAAAAACTTCCCTGGAGATATAGTCAGAGACATGAATGTTTATTCAGAAAAGAAACAAAGAGAATCAGGAGAGAGAGGATTTGAAAGATTAAAGAAAGCAGGCTTACAAATGTTGCTAGCAGGTTCAGCATCCAGTGGAGGTGGGCTG
>NW_006922124.1:1038404-1046066 GCF_000298275.1 Orycteropus afer afer
TGGGAATGAAGGGCTATGTGACTGGCTTCAGACTTGGTGGCACTGGGTCCCAACCAGGAGGAGGCCCCAGGCAGTGCCCTACTGTGTATACTCTGATAAGAAACTGCAGTTAGCAAGTTTTATGACTTAAAACTATTCTGAGGATGGGTTAACACATTACAGGGAAGGTGGTTAAAACCTGAAGGGGAAACAGGGGAATATGTGACAAGGGGAGATAGAACAAATGGCTTGTAGTTCTTACAAGCGTGGCTAAACAAGATGGAGTCTGGAAGCAATTTTGTGGGGTTGCATTTACTGGCCAAAGGTAAATACTATTACATACACAATTCTGCAATAATTATAACAATAATCTATGAGTAGATACATAGATAGAAATGCACACTGAGCAGGTGTGGGCAGACAAAACATACTACAACCATGAATATATATGTTTCACAAAGGATGTTTCACAATATATAGCAAATATATTCATGAATATAGTAAAGTATACAGGGGACAAAGCTATGGAAACTTGCTAGTTATAACAAAACATCTTGAGGGAATGAGTTCCTGGGCCTGTTTTTTCAGGACTGTAGTCTCAGAGGATATCAAGGTCATTTGGCATAACAGTGCACAAAGATAATGTTCTACATCCTACTTTGGTGAGTAGTGGCTGGGGTCTTAAAAGCTTATAAGCAGGCATCTAATGTTCAACTATTGATCTCTCTTCATCTAGAGCAATGAAGAGTGAAGAAAATCAAAGATACAAGGAAATTATTCATCCAAAGAACTAATGGACAATGTGAACCTCAGCCTCCATGAACCTGAGACCAGAAGAACTAAATAGTGCCCAGCTAGCACTGCTGACTGCTCAGAAAGGGATCACAATAGGAGGTCCTGGATTGAGTGGGAGAAAATCGTTGAACAAAACTCAAAGTCCCAAAAAAAGACCAGACTTACTGGTCTGGTAGAGACTGGTGGAACCTCTGAGACTAGGGCCCTAAGACACCCTTAAGGTCTGGAACTGAACTCACCTCCATGGCTTAACTTTTAGCCAAACAATAGACAGACCTGTAAAATGAATGATAACACCAGGGAGGTACACACTCTTTAGAAATATCAATCATACAATATCAAAAGGGCAACTTTTTCCTAGGGATAAAGCTCAGGAGGCAGGAAAGGATAAGTAAAAAAGGACACAAATGGAAATAGGAAACAGGGAGGAAATGGGAAGAGTGTTGCTATTGCTACATTTTGGGGATTTCAGTCAATGTCACAAAATAAAATGTGTATGAATTGTTGAATGAAAAAATAATTTGCTCTATAAACTTGCACCCAAATCTCAGTAAACAGTTGTCAAAAAAAAAGAAAGAAAAAAGATATTTGATTTCTTTAAACATAATTTGCTCATTATCTTGTAAATATAATGCATTTTCTTAAATTTAGTTATCAAATGGTTTTTGGAATACCTCTTTCTAATCTGGAAGATTTCGCACAGATATAATTAAAATATAATTGATATAATTAAAATCCATGTCTTTTATGTTTACATGAATAGCTAGCTGCTCAAAAATATAAAGTCATACATATGCACAAATAGACTGGGCATATATCAGTTATAGTCCATGCATTATAAATATATTTCAGAAAGTCAGTTGGTAAGTTAAGAAAAACATTTGGGAGCACTGAGAAATATGGGCCTACAGCCATTTTCAAATGAGTAGGGAAGAAGGAAAAAAAATGTAGTAATTAACAATTGAAAGAGCCCTGATGAGGCAGTGGTTAAGCCCTTGGCTGCTGACCAGGACACTGATGGTTAGAACCTACCAGCCCTTTTGCAAGAGCAATATGTGGCATTCTGCTTCCACAAAAGTTTAAAACCTTGGTGACCCTAGGGGGCAGTTCAACTCTGTTCTATAGGGTCATTATGGGTTAGAATCAGTGAAGACTACTATTTATTTGTTTGTTTTATTTTAAGAGCTTGTTTTACACTCAACATTACGTGTACATTTAATTTCACTCCCCATTTATCATGCCCAACCATAACTGAGTCTCCTCCCCTCCCTACCCTGTAACCCTCCCCCTAGGCCCCTCATATTTATGCACTCCTGTTTGTCCTGCATTCCCTCAGTTTGAATGTTGGTCCTCTGTTGTCCTGTGGTCTAATGCTCTAAGAGATGTATTACCATAGAGTATCGGGATACACATAGTGCCTGAGGCACATGACTGCTAACCAGAAGGCTGGCAGTTCAAATCCACCAGTCACTCCTTGGAAGGAAAATGGGGCAATCTACTTCCATAGTGATACTGCCTCGGAAACCCAAGGAGGAGTTGCTATGAGTCGGGTCCGACTTGATGGCACATAACAACAACAACATGTGGGTGCGTCATCCTGGGTTGTGTGGTCTGCATGTACATCTTGTTAACTATTGGGCTAAGAGCCAGTCCCTGGGGGTATGCTTTATTCCAGGAGCAGAATGTATTCCAGGGCCATAGTATTGGGAGTCTCACCAGATTTCATTTGACCAGTAATTCTGGTCATTATTGAGTTTTTGGATTTTGTTCCATGTTTTCCCTCCCACTCTATGCAGGATCTCCAGATTTGATCCTTTCCTGAGTGGTTGGCATTGGTAGCCAGGCACCAGCTAGTTCTTCTGGTCTCAAGGCCATTGTGTCCTATTGCTGATTGCTTCCAAATGCCCTTTATTTTTAGTTCTTCTTCACTTCCGATGCTAGGAGACTGTTAGCTGCATATTAGATAGCTGCTTGAAAGCTTTTAAGAGCCCAGTTGCTACTCACAAATGTAGGATGTGGAGCAAGGCTTTTATGTATTTTGTTGTGCCAAATGAGTCTCGTGTCTCACAGTACTATGGTCCTGAGCTGGTAGATCTATTGGATCTCTCTTCCATAGTGTCTGGTTGTCTGTGAGGGATTACTCTGTCTCTGTCTTCTATTGTTTCTGTAAGGACTGCAGGTATTTTGTATCACTGGTGTCGGTGCAAGACTAGCCTCAGCTGAATCTATCCTTGGTCTAGAGTATACTCCTGTTCACTGACTCCTGTCTAATCCTCTCAGGTGTTTATGTGTTCATTTGCAGCCTGGTGTTTGGTGTTAATGGCAATGCAGCATTGTGGACACATTGGTTGGTATTAGCATCTGTCGTCTACCTCCCATGTGCACAATTTGGTGTCCTCCCATTTCCCAATGTTATCATGGTGGTCACAAATCTTTCCTGTATATCCCTGCGCTTACCCAGGTCAGCATGTAGGCCCCAACTAGCCTGGAATTAATCCCTCGCCTTCCCTCCCTGTCCTGGTAACCTACTAAGTGAGTTCTGTGTCCCAAGCAAACCCTTCTTTGTCTTTTTACAGTAGTGGGCTCATACAGTACTTGTCTTTCTGTGACTGACTTATTTCACTCAGCATAATGTCCTCCAGGTTCATCCACATTGTGAGATGATTCGCATATCCCCCATTGTTCTTTAATGTAGCATAGTATTCCATTGTGTGCATGTACCATTCTGGGCATATGAATGAGTTATAATGACTTTTCTGTTGATTTTGTAGGATTTTCTACATAGAAAATAATATCTGCCTATATTGATAAACATTTCCCCTTTCTAACATGTTTTCCTTTTACTGCTTTTCCTGCATTTGCATTAATACACAGAGCAGTGTCTACTAATAGTGGTGAAACAGGCCCCATTTTCTCTCTTTAATGGGAAATCACTTAGTATTTCACCATTATATTAATTGTGGGCTACTGTTTTGCGATAAATGATCTTTATCTTATTAAATACTATATTTTATTTACTTATTTAATATTTTTTAAGTCAGGATTGTGTTTCAAGTTTTATCAAACTGTCTATTCCCAAGCTATTGCATGTTGATGGCATTTCTTACATCTTTTGATGTGATGAATTATATCGATAGGTTTCCTAGTACTGAACCATTCTTACAGTCTTTGATCAAATCCTACTTGATCATTGGGTGTTATCCTCTTTTAAACATACTTTTCAAACGTGTAAAAGTTGTTCATGTTCACTGTATAAAGTAAAACAGAATAGAGGTATGTGACAGGAAATGTAAAAGATTTGCATATTCCAGCACATATGACAGGAGGCCGTCCTTCCTCCAATGACCCACACAGCTAGCATTTTGGGCTTCTGAACAAACTATTTCACCTCCCCCTCTGAAGCCTAATGCTTTCTCTAAATAAGCAGCAGGATTAAAGAGGCTCAATCCCGGTCTAACAATTTCAGCTTGGTGTCCCCATGTCTGATTACATTTTGTTCAGGATATCAGGAAAAAAAAAATCTTGCAAAGCACTCTGTGCAGTGAAACGTACAACCCCTGAGATATAAAACCAGGTGGGGAGAGATTCTCTGCGTTCTTTGTCCACAGTGCAAAGAAATGTGGCATCCTTGGAATTTTTCCATCCCCCTGCACAGACTGCTCTTGAGCAAGTGAGGACTGCCAATGATAGAACTTCACCTGTTGTACACTGTTGTCTGTGAGTAATTGAAAAGGCTTTCACTGTTTCCAACACTGTGTGTTTCCTGTATGACTTGATCAGGATAAATGGACATAACATCCACGGAGTGTTTGGTACCACTGGGTGGAATTCTCATCACAGTACTTTGCTGAGTAATTGGGATCTGGAAAGAGCCTTTAAAGGCAACTTGCATGTGTAACACAAACTATAACCGTAGAGAAAACTAGTACTTAGAATTTCTTACAAATACTCCCAAACAATAAGGCATATTCAAACATATCGTTTAAACACACACACACACAGAATTGATTGTATGAGACATAAAACTCTGCAAGTGGCTGCTTTGATTCTATGTACCATGCATACATTTTCAATTCAGTTCTCATAGATCTATCAACTTCTTTTGACTAATTGAAGAGTACTTCAAATAGATGTATGTCCTAATTCACGTAACCAGTCATGCATAGGTGGAAATCAAGTTTCCTTTTTTTTTTTTTTTTCAATTATAAATAGTGTTGCCTCTTTATAAAGAACTCTTTATACTGTGCTACTCAGGATAAGATATTCAATAAATTTTGTTTATGTGATTAAAAAGCTGAAACTGTTAGTTGAAAAGGATGTATATTTTCAATTTGGTGAATATTGCCAAATTACACTCCAAACAATTTAATGAGATGGAGACTACTACTCAACAAGTTTTTCAATGTGAAATGCTATCAAAAGTGTTAAGAATTTCCCATTTGAAACAGCAATATAATTATTAATTTTAATATCTGGTGGGTTTTTGGTAAGATTTTTTAATCTTATGTTTTATTTTTATCAAATTTTGGTATAATTTATACCAAATGTTATTAGTAAAAGTGATATTTTAACTTTAATAAGTGTTATTAAAGCTTTAATATTGAATTGAATTTTTTTCTTTGTTTACACTTCCCTTTGAAAATTTAACAACATGACTATCATCTGTTCTTGGCAGATTTGAAAGAAATCATCTGTGGCATAGTGCCTAAGGCATTTGACTGCTAACCAGAAGGTTGGCAGTTCAAACTTACCATCTACTCCGTGGAAGGAAGATGGGGCAATCTGCTTCCATAAAGATTTACCACCTTGGAAACCCAATGCCAGTCGTTATGAGTTGGAATCAACTTTATGGCACTGAGTTTGGTTTGGTTTTAGAAACTTGCTTAGATCACTGTCAGATAATACTCTGATTTTTAAAAATGTCTTTAATATGCATAGATTTGTTTCATGCCTTAGGTCATTTATGGTAATTTATATTGTTAATTTCAGCCCAAATTTTGTACTATGCTAACATAGTGTTTGTCTGTGTGTGTATATAAACATACACAAAGACACACACACCTACTCATTACATGAAGAGAAGTCTTTTTGGAAGTTGTGTGCTATTACAGCATTTCTGTATACTGATAGAGAGGGAAAGATTGAAGATATAAAAGAGAGAAGAAATCACTACAGGGTCAAGGTCCTTGAGTGGTCTGGGATTTAATGTGCACCTGCAAGGGCCAGTTCCAAATAGGAATGTATTAACCGTTCTTATAGGATAAAAGTCAGATTATATAATCACCAATGAAAAAGAGTTAATCAGTGTGGTCATGGGACTATGAAGTGGTTTCATTTTCCTTAGTGAAATAGAGGCAAGGTAATCAGCTGAAAAGGGAGAAGATGTTGGATATTTGAGAGAAAAGGAAAAACTGTGAAATTGTTATCTCAAATGATGTCCGGAAGAATTCGATAAAATAATATAGCAGACTCAAGTCAGAAAGTTGAGTGCTTTTTTCCTGTCTCATTTTACTGTTCTGGTGTAAGTTCAGAATTTTCATTCTGCCACACTAGAACAAAAGAGGGCAAGAAATACCAGGATTTGAGAAGTCTTCATAGGATAGATGATGATGAGCTGGGTTCTGAGAACAAGGAAGAAGTGAAGGACTGAAGGATGATGACAAATGGTTGTGTCAGTGGACTGGAAGTCCCTGTGCTATAGAAGAATTACTAAATGAGAGATACTGGGAAAACGACTACAATATAGGATATAATTTTCAGGACGTGGAGAGCATGTAATTGCAATATTGGAATACTGATAGTTTTAACCTTGGCTGAAGAGAAAAAGAAAAAGATCATTACTAAAATGAGATAACAAAGCTGAAATTCTAGGCTCAGAGATGGATGAATTATGTGAAAGCTGAGCACCTAGATTAATAAAATCAAAAACCAACTCATTGCGGTCGAGTTGCATCCAACTCATAGTGACCCCTCCTTAGATTTCTGAGGTGGTATCACTACGGAAGTAGATTGCCCAACCTTCCTTCTAAGGAGTGATTGGTGGGTTTGAACCTCCAGCCTTCTGGTTAGCAGCTAAATGCCTTAGGCACTATGCTACCAGAGCTCCTACCTAGAGTAATAGCAGTAGT
This sequence comes from Orycteropus afer afer, assembly GCF_000298275.1. NCBI lineage: Eukaryota > Metazoa > Chordata > Mammalia > Tubulidentata > Orycteropodidae > Orycteropus > Orycteropus afer. The sequence continues at coordinate 1,045,307 of NW_006922124.1, forward strand.
AATTGAGAAGAAAACAACAGTAAACCATGTGAAAAGTTGTTTAATGAAACATAGCAGAATGATATGGAGATCAGTAGATGACTAACCTAAGGATGAAAGCAAACTGTGTAATCTCATGTCATGTTCTTCAAAGAAGTCTGGGGTTTGGAGGGAAATGACAGGTGAAATGATTTGGAGGTAACAATGAGGAATGAAAAAAATAGTTCCCTGACCTTCATGTTTTGTGGGATACTGAGAAGATTGTAGGGAAAATCCTTCTAGTGGCTTTTTGGGAGACAATTTCTAATAGTATATTCTATTAACACATTATTTTTAAGCTTTACTGAGATAAGGATCTCTGATGGTGCAGTGCCTAAGGCATTTGATTGCTAACCAGAAATTTGGTGGTTCAAACCCACCAACTGCTCTGCAGAGGGAAGATGGAGCAATCTACTTTCATAAAGATTACTGCCATGGAGGCATTGAGTTTATGCTAACAGTGGTGAAATATTTCAGAAAAGGATAGTAATGACAGCGACACAATATGAAAAATGTCATCAATGTCCCTGAGTTGTAAATGTGGAAGTTGTTATGTTGGCGAATGTCTTGTGTATGTTTTCACCAGAATAAAAGTGAAAAAAAAAGAAAAAAAAAAAAGATTACTTGGGAACCTTAAGGGGCAGTGAATTTAGATAACTCAGAAAAGGAGTGTGAGAACAGTTACACAATGTGAAGAATGCAATCAGTGTCACTAAATGGTACAAGTAGAAACTGCTTTGCT
>NW_006922124.1:1046415-1048473 GCF_000298275.1 Orycteropus afer afer
AAGCTTTTAGTATATTCACAGGGTTGTGTATTTATTGCCACAATAAAAGTTAGAATATCTTCATTACTTCAAAAAGAAACCCTATATCACTTAGCCATCATAGGTCAGTCATCCATCCTTCCCAGTCCTAGGAAGTCACTTTCTATCTCTAAAGATTGCCTACCAAGGCATTTCAAATAAATGGAATCATACAATCTTTGGTTCTTTGGGACTGGCTTCTTTGACTCAGAATAATGTTTTCAAAATTCATCCATGTTGTAGCATGTATCTGTATTCCATTCCTTTTATTGCTGAATAGTATTCCATGGTATAAATATACTACATTTCATTACCCATTCATTGTTGGTGAACATTTGGATTTTTTTTTTCCATTATGATTAATGGTGCTATGAACATTTGTGTAGAAGTTTTTATGTTGATGTAAGTTTTTATTTCTCTTGTGTATATACCTAAGATTGGGTTTCCTGGATCTATGTTTAATCATTTGTGGAACTACCAGTCTATTTTCCAAACCAGCTGCATCATTTTACATTCCAGCCAGCCTTGTAATAGGGTTCCAATTCCTCCACATCCTCTCCAAGTCTTGTTATTATACTTCTGACTAGCCAGTCTAGTGAGTGTGAAGTGGTTTTATTTCATTTTCTAAATTATTAATTACATTGAGCATAATTCATGTGATTACTGGCTATTTATGTATATATCCTTTGGAGAAATGTCTACTCAGGTTCTTTGCCCATTTTTAAATTGGGTTATTTATCATTTCATTATTGAGTTGTCATAGTTCTTTAGTAATCTAGGTAAAAGTCCCTTGACAGATAAATAACTAGCAATAATTTTTCTCCTACTCTGCATGTTGTCTATTCTCTTATTTGATGGTGTACTTTGAAGCATAAGATTTTAAAACTTTGATTATATCTAGTTGATCTTTTTTTTAAAAAAATTATTCCTTGTATTTTTGGTGTCATATTTAAGAAACCATAGCCAAAGATCAGGCAGATTTAGTTTTATACTTTTAGCTTCCAATAATAAATTCTTAATCTGATTTCATATGTTTTGCTAATCTATACTTGTTGTTCTTGTGTGCCATCTCTAGAATAGATTCTTTTAAATTATGGATCGATGCAGTAAAGAACAGACCACAAAAGCACATTTGTATATTAAAATGTTACACTAACAATGGACTTTGGATGTTATCACCCACATTCTATCACTGAAGTAACAAGATAATTCCTAAAGCAGATAACTGTAAGGACAAAATTACTCTTAATATTTCAATTAATAAAATTTAAAGCAATCTGTACTGTTAAAAATGGAAACAGAGTAAACTATCTTTCAGATATGAAGCTAGTTTATATAGTAAGCTAAAGCATATTTAAATTTATGCTGGCAAGTTGATTTTAATTTGTGTAATGTTCACCAAAGGAGCTCGAGTGGCATAGAGGGTAAAGCATTTGTCTGCTAAACAGAAAGTCAGCCGTTCAAAACCACCACAGGAGGAACATGAAGCAATCTACTTTCATAAAGATTTAGAGCCTTGGAAACCCAATGGGGGGTCACTATGAGTTAGAATCCACTGGATGGCAATGGGTTTGGGTTTTTGGTTTAATGTTCACCAGTATTCCTTCAAGATGAAAGGAATGAAAACACACAATCAGAACATTCATAACAGATACACAATAAACATTTCTTCCCTTCTTATCTGTTTATCTTGAGAAGCTATTTACTTATTCTCATATTACTACCACTGCTCTCAACAATCTTGGAAAATCATTTTGAGCTTGGTGGAAATCCAATTTTTCAGTCGCATTAGAAATTTGGTCTCTTGTCCTTTAAGCACAGTCTATTTCTGCCTTCAGAACTGTCAAACACTATCACTGTCATGGATTTGAAGTTAAGATGCGCCACAGTATTGCCAAGGAGGTACCCGTCTGTCTTTTTAAGAGCAATCCTTGATCAGGACAATTCAATTTGATTTTATTCAGTTGACTTTCTTTGTTTGCTTCCTTTTTTATGTGAGTTTCTGTTTGGTGTCCTTGTTTCTATATTGGTACAGCAAAT
>NW_006922124.1:1049003-1053965 GCF_000298275.1 Orycteropus afer afer
ACTCTGTAAATCTTCACCCAAATCCTAAAAAAATAAAATAAATAAATAAATAAATAAACTAACCCTCTGCAATCATTTTGACTAGGAGAAAGCCGATGCTTTCATAATAAGCTGTTCTTGGTGTACATGCTAAAGAAGAAAATGATTGAGTAGGAGATTGAGGCTCAAAGACCAATCATTGTTCCCTGATTGGTCAGTCAAAGATCCTGAGTCTTTTTAGTCTCCATGGTACCCTTTACATACTATTTCACACTCCTAGGACTTTAGTTGAAAATCACTTTTTGCTACATTACTTAGACTCTTCTGGACTATATATATCTATGGGTTGTTCATGTTATTATTTATTAGTTTGTCTCACCATTCATTTATTCATTTATCTCTTACATTATTATTGACGCTGCTTTCCAGACACTGAGGACACTGAGATGAACACAATCTATCCATTAGTCTTTAAGAGGCTAATTGACAGTGGAATTTTAAATGCTTTGAAAAGCTAATTGGAATTGGAATTTTAAGAAGCTAATAAGGAATGCAGACATGTGTGAGCTATAATGTAGTAATGTTATTAATGCCCTAATAGGGATTAAGGAGCTCTGGTGGCATAGTGGGTAAAACATTTGCCTGCTCAAACTCACTGGCTGCTCCACAGGAGGAAGATGAGGCAATCTACTTCCATAAAGATTTACAGCTTTAGAAACCCAACGAGGGTCATTATGAGTTGGAACCAACTTGAGAGCACCAGGTTAGGAATTTGAACAGAGTTCTGTGGGAGGCCAGAGGCAGAAACAAATTACCCAGCCTGGGAGTTTCTGTAATGACTTCACTGAGGAAATGGCCCTTGAATTGGGCCTGAAGAATAAATGCTTTATCTTTAGGAACATTGTCATTGTGACTCCATGAAAATACAAGAAAGTATGAAACATATCAGCCCTTGAAATATGCACATTTCTTTTTTTTTTGGGGGGGGGTGTCTCCATTTGCCGATATTTTGCTATAATTATTGTATGCATGCATATCTCACAGGTCAGAGTTGCAATTCTCCATGTATGCTATGATACCACATAGTTGGCTGTGGCCCTAGTCTGAGGGTTTCCAGACTTGACATGCCATGACATATTCTGTCATCATCTCCAATGACTTTATTGGAACTAAGGACTTATCTGTGATTCCAAGGACCTGATTGTCAATCCCCTTGTGCCCACAGAATACTACTGGAAGTTCATTTATGCTGAATTATTCTTTTTTTTCCTTTTTTTTTAACATAATTGCATATCTCTTCACTTTGACTATAGATATTTTGAAAACCATTTTCCTTATGCCTAGAAATGATTGAGAATTAGGTTACAGTTCAAATTCTAACATGTCAGGAAAAAGAAAAAAGCTACATTTATCAAATTTTAAACATATGCATTCTTTGGGAAAGGATAGTGAGGATGGCTGAACAACTTGAAGAATATAATCAATCTCAATGAATCACACATGGAGAAATTGTTGATACGGTGTATGTTTTGTTTTGTATATTTTCACCATAATAAAAGTTTTAAAAAAAATTGAAGAATTTACTCTTAAATAAACAGCATTCCCTTTAAAGTAGTCTTTGTGGGATGTTACATACTTTTTCCAGTGATGTTAGAATTTTCAAACCATAAAGTTGGAATTTCTTTGAAATGTGAGGAATGGTGAAGTAGTCATATATTTAACATGCATTCCACATCTACTGAGCACACTCTGTGTGTCAGGCACTGAATTACACTCTGGGTGTAAAAATAAATAAATAGAGGCACATTCCTCCAGAAGTCCATATAAGCTGATAAGGGAGTGATCATTATTAACTTTGGCTAAATAAAAGAGAGTTCTTAAAGATTTATTTAAATAGAAACCTCCCTTGATATATTTAAAGTTTGTTTTGATTGCATAAATTAGATAAATTAATAATTTATAGGAAAATATTTAGCATTAAAGTGAAATATTTCTGTGATTCAAGGACACTAGAGATTGTTAAATGCAATTCAGGGTTGTAGGACATTAAATAATATCTTTTGGTGGGAATTTCAGTTCAAATAGGAGCAAGAGTCCTTGCCAGAGATTTTTTAGGGATATGGTATATATTGCCATGTCTAATGTTTCAGTTAATCTGTTTAACTGTTGTAACAGAATGCTATTCCTTGAGTTTTGAAGGGTAGATATAAAATGAATAAAAGACATGATCTTTGCCCTTGAGGAATTTGTGTGTATATATACATATATATCCTATACGGGTAGCTCCAACACCAGATGTATTCAAGTTATGATGAATTGCACTTAATGACAGTTTTTTTTAAATATAATTGACTGATATTATCATTCTTATGTCAACCCTCAAAGACAAATAGAAATGAGATTTATAAAGACACTCATAATAAAAGGCAATAATAATGAAAACTAGAAAAAAAAGGGGGGGGGCATTTGACTTACATCAGAACTGACTTATGCCAGAGTGATCAGAATGGAACTCTGTTGTATGTCAAAAACTACTTGTATTCACACACACACACACACACACTCACACACTCACATAAAGAGAGAGAAAAGAGAATTAAAAATATGTGAATGTCCATATGTATTGTATAATTTTAACTTATAAAAAGGTCAACTCAGGAAAGAGTAATAGCAACATGTCATTTAACTAAAGGTCACTTATCTAGTAACTTTCACAATCTTGAATATAATTGGAAAGCAGACTGTAAAAAATGAATTCCTACCAAAGCAAAAATAGGTGTCCCAAAATTCATGCACTTAAGCTTAGAGCACATTCATTTATGCCAGTGCTCAAAATCAATCTTTTGATTTTAGATATACTTCAACAAACTGGGGAGTCTAGGTTTTGATTTCAAAGCAGATTAGAATTATCAAATCAGAACACAATGGGAGCATAGGAACAGCGTCAGGAATAAACATCTAGATGCTTTACACAGAGAGAGAACAAAGAAATACTTCAGAGAAAATATAGCAGCATTTATTTGACTGCTAACCAGAAGGCTGGTGCTTCAAACTCACCAGCCACTCCTTGAAAGGAAGACTGGGCAATCTACTTCTGTAGAGATACTGCCTTGGAAACCCAAGGAGAGGTCGCTATGAGTCGGGATCGACTTGACGGCAGTAAGCTTAGTTTGGCTTTGGAGGGCTATTTTATTGAACTTTAAGTTTCCCTACAAGAGGAAATCTCTTGCATGATGCCTACTACAATCATGAGTTTACCCTAGGCTTTTGCAAGCCAGATGGTATTGCTGATTTACCTTTAGCAGAAAGGACACTTGACATCAGTGCCAACAGGTCAAGTACCTTGCTATATTCTTCTTTGTTTATCTCTGCCTAGTGTGTCCCTTGGTACACCACACATTTTATAATTGTCTATAGGGAAGCATGGAATTTAAATAAGTGAAAGTTCTAAAGGATTTTCCTAAGGATCATGGGTCAAAGCAGATTGGGAGGAATGACAGACAGGTAGGACAAGCTCTTAGATGAAAACTAGGTGGGCCCACTGATAAAACAAAATGAAGAGGTGGTCTGACACAACACTGCATTATTAATAATAAAAAATATTAATCTATGGATGGATAGATAGGTATGCAGGCAAGATGACCAGGTATGGGTAGGTAAACCTGAATATACTCATGACCATATATAAATTTGGCAGATATTATTTCTATGTGTTTATTTGTATGTGCTATAAAAATGTCCATGTATATAATAGAGTGAATAGGGGGCAAAGTTATGGTAACTTCTTAGCCACAACCACAGGGGAGCATCAAGCTCAATTGGTGTAACTTTGTAGACAAAAACATTTTTATGTATCCTACTTTAGTGAGTAGTGACTGGGATATTAAAAGCTTATGAGCGGCAATAATGCAAACATTGGTATCTCCTTGTCCAGAGCAAAGAAGAGTGAAGATAAAAAATATATGAGAACAATTAGTCCAAGACTAGTGGACCATGGGAACCACAGTCTACACAACCCTAAGACCAGAAGAACTACATGGTGCCCAGCTACCCCTGCCAACCACTCTGAAAGTGATCAAAATTGGAGGTCTTGGATAGAGTAGAGGAAGAATATGGAACAAAACTCAAAATCATAAAAAAAGACCAGCCTTACTGATCTGATAGAGACTGTTGAAACTCCTGAGACTATGGCCCCTAGTCACTCTTCAGGCATAAACTCACTTCCCTGGCTTAAACTTCAGCAAAACAATAGACAGGACTACGTGCTGAACAAATACACCAGGGAGGTGGACTCCTTAGAACAATCAACCATGAGAGATCAGAAGGGCAGCATTTGCACTGGGAGAAACGTAGAAGGCAGGAATGCATAGCAAAGAAGGACACAGGGAAAAGGTTACCACAGGGTGATGTGGGAAGAGAGTTGTTACATTGTTGGGATTGTAACCAATGGCACAAAACAAAATGTGTATGATTGTTGAATGGAAAACTGATTTGCTCTGTAAACCTTCATCCAAATCATAATAAAAAGTTTCTAAAAAAATCAAAAAATGAAAAAAAGAGGCAGTCTGATTTTATGTAAGTCAATATGATTTTAATTATACATCTTCTTCCCTTAAATTTTTGTCTGACTTGATGAATTTAGCAGGAGAATTTCCTATAGGAACTCCCAAACTAATTATATTTTAATTGGAGCAATCTTTTATAGGAAACTCTATGTGCCAACATTCATAATTGAATCAGATGGCTTTAAGATATATAATAGAACGTGATTTGAGTAATATATCTAATAAGATCTTAGGATGTAATTCATAGTTTCTACTGATGATTTGTTATCTAGTAATTGTTTTAGAGCTTAAGCTTGCACTTATGTTTGGGGCCCCCTACTTGCTATAGGCACTGAAACAAGGCGGGCTTGTGCTTACTCACTGATCTGCACTGAACACGTTTCCCTTGTTACCCTACCGAGAGGGATCAGGTCTTCGG